>NW_006399860.1:9504994-9530065 GCF_000299155.1 Elephantulus edwardii | reverse complement strand
AGTATATTAAACATGAAATAATGAGAACCTAGTTGCCTGACTAACAAACATCAATATTTTGCTAACAGTTGTTTTGTATACATGAAATTCAGTTTCCTTTTGTTTTCCTTTACCCTAATCTAGTCATCAATACCACATTCAAGCAAAACATTGCTGAAGAGGATACAAAATGTGCTAAAACAATTTACTGACAAAGCACTGTCAGAAGTTCAAGTGGAGTTCAGAAGAGGTTCTGACACCAGGCATAAATAACATTGTTGTTGCCTGATGAATCCTGGCTGAAAACACAAAGAATATCAGAATATAACTTAATATTTGATTGACTATACAAAATGTTCCTCACCATTTCTTACTATACATCAGAAAGCTGGACAATGACTCGGGATGATAGAAGGAGAATTGATGCCTTTGAGCTGTGGTTCTAGAGAATAGTATTGAATATGCATACTATGGACTGCTAGGAAAACAAACAGATTCATCCTAGAGAGGGTGAAACAAGGCTGCTCGTTGGAGACAAGGATTCTGAAGCTTTGACTGACATACTTTGTGCATGTTGCAAAGAGGAAGCAGACCTTGGAGAGGGACATCATGCTTTGGAGAGTAGAGGAATAGGGCAAAAGAGGAAGACCCTTGATGAAATGGATGGACACAGTTTCTGTAGTAATGGGTGTAGGTGTGTCAAAAACGATAAGCTTTCAGGATAGAACAGGGTTCAGAGCTGTTCTAAATAGGGTCTCTGTGAATCGCAAGTGACTCAACAGTACTTAACACCAACAAAGCTTCTGACTGGATCATAACAAACTGTGGCGAATTTTGAGAAGAATGGGGATTCCAGAACACTTAATTATGCTTATGTAAAATCTCTGCCTTGACAAAGGAGATGCTGTCCAAACACAGCAAAAGAGTACTACATAGTTTAAAAAATCAAGAAAGGTGTGTGTCAGAGCTGTATCCTTTACCCATACTTATTCAATATATATGCTGAGCAAATTTTTTGAAAAGGTGGACTTTATGAAGAATTTGGCATCAAGATTAAAGGAAGACTCATCAATAACCTGTGTTATGCAGATGACACAAGCTAATTTGCAGAAAGCAAGGAGGATTTGAGGCATTTGCTCAAGAATTTTAAGGATTAGAGCCTTCAATATAGATTATATCTCATCATTGAGAAAACAAAAATCATTACCACTGGGTCAATAGGAATTAACATGAAAAATGGAAAAAAAGATTGAAATTGTCAATAATTTCATCTTACTTAAATAAAAAACATATGTTGTACTAGCAGTCAGGAGATAAAGAGACATACAGTATTGTGGATGTTTGCTGTCAGGGGCCTCTACAAAGTTTCAGAGACCAATTATGTCAGTTTAAAGACTAAAATGTGTCTGTTTCAAATCACAGTTTTTCTAATCATCTGGTATTGGAAAAGGACATCAGACAGGTGGATGGTAAGTAAAGGAGAGGGAAAGTCACTGCAGCAATACACTCAAGTATGCTAGAGATGATAAAGAATGACAGGTTTCAGATCTGTTGTTCACGACACCACTATGAGTAATATGCAACTTGATGGCACCTTTCTACAACAACAGTAACAGCAACTCTGGTTCTTAAGTACTCTACTAATAAGCAAAAAGTCTGTAATTCAAATAATCTGGAAGTTTCATGAAATAAAACACAAAATATACATTTCAGTCTAAGAAACCAAAGGGAAAGTTCTATTACATCCTTTATGGCTGTTATTTATTAGAGTCAAGTGGAGTCAACATCACTCAACAACATATACAAAGTTGGGATTTAATATGTAATATATGTATGGATTATTTATTAATATATAATTACAGAAAATATTCACACTGAATTTGACACTGTCATGCCTCTTATAACCAGCAAATTATCTGAGAAATTGGACTTTATGAGGAGGACCAGGATTGGAAGGAGACTTATCAATAACCTGCATTATGCCGATGACACAATGTTACTTGCTAAAAATGAGGAGGACTTGAAACACTTGTTGCAGAAAATCCAGGAATACAGCCTTCAGTATAGATTATGTCTGAATACAAGAAAACAAAGGTTCTTACCACTGGACCAATAGCCAGTGTCACGATGGATGTAGAGGAGATGGAAACTGTCAACAGCTTCATCTTCTTTGGATCCACAATTAACTGCCTTGGTACAAGTAGTCAGGAAATAAAGAGACACATTGGACTAGGAAAATCTGCAGTTAGAGAACTTTCCAAATTATTAAGGAGTAGTAATGTCAGTTTGAGGACCAAGGTGCAGCTGATTCAGGCCATAGTCTTTCTAATTACTATGTATCCAAGACCTGAACAATGAATTAGGATGACAGAAAAAGAATTGATGTCTTTGAGCTGTGGTGTTGTAGAAGAACACTGAACATCCCATGGACAGCCAAGAGAAGAAACAGATAAGTTTTGGAGAGGATGTGCCCTTTGGAGGCAAGAATAAAGAGGCTTCACCTCACATACTTTGGACATACATATTGCTAGGAAGTGCTATTCCTTGGAGAGATGATGTTGGGAAGGATGGAGGGTCAATGAAGGAGAGGAAGACTCTCAACCAGGTGGATTTTCACGGTGACTGCTGCAATGTGCTCTTGTGTGTCAGGAAGTGTGAGGATGGTGCAAGAGAGGACTGGGTTCAGATCATTTGTTCATAGGGTTGCTATGAGTCATATTTGACTCAAAAGCACTTACCAACAAAAAGAACAACCCGTTGGTTTCACAGGGAACTGTTAAAATACTTACATGAATTTTTTATGTTTTATACTATCAAGTCAAAACCCATCATAAGTGAATATTCAGGGAGATTTCAGAGGCAGTACTTTGTAAGGGAGGAGTTAGCCCAACTTTTTCCTGTGAAGCTGCTGGCAGATTCAAACTGCCTGCCTTTGATTTGACAGCACAAGTCCTTACCACTAAGCCACATTAAATTCTTGGTGGTACAAACTGTTATTGAAAGCAATTTTATAATTTTCCAACATATACTTAAAAATTTATACTTACACTTTATATATACATATAAAGAACTGGAGTCTGAAAGTCAAAGGGGCTGAACTTGTTCAGCACTCCTTAAGCTAAAGAAACTGAAGAACAAATTCAATCCTCGAGCTACAATACTTAAGGATGCCTTGGGCAGAATATTAATATTAATCCAAGAAGCATTAAAAGAAGATGGAAAGAGTATAACAAAATAATTGGTGGACACAGAAAAATTTCATGAAATAACATATGAGCAAGAGCCTATAGTGATGAAAGAAGAAATTCAGCTGCTCTGAAAGAATTGGCACAAAACAAGGTTGTGGAAATTGATGGCATACCAAGTGACATATTTCAACAAATAGACGCTGTCTTGGATGGACTCACCAAGTTGTACCAAGGAATCTGGAGGATAACCACCTGGCCAACTGACTGGAAGAAGTCTATATTTGTTCCCATTCCAAAGTAAGATGACCCGACAGAGTGCAGAAACTATCGAACAATATCATTGATAGGACGCACAAGAAAGATTCTGCTGAAGATTATTATTAAAAACAAACAAAAACAGACTGGAAAGCACATCAACACAGAACTGTCTGAAGTACAGCCTGGGTTTAGAAGAGACCATGGTACTAGGAATACTATAGCTAAAGACATATGGATCTTGGTGGAAAGCAGAGAGTGCCAGAGGAATGCCTATTTGTGTTTCATTGACTATGCAAAGACCTTTGACTGTGTGGATCACAACTAACTTGTGGCTGACTTTGAGCAGAATAGGAATCCCAGAACACTTGATGGTGCTTATGTAAAGCCTATACTTGGACTAGGAAGCAGTCTTCAGAACAGAGCAAGGTTCAAAATTGGAAAGAGTGTATACCAGGTTTGTGTCCTACCTCCATACCTTTTCAATCTATCTTCAGCACAGATTATCCAGGAGGCTGGGACCTATAAAGAGAAATGTGGCATCAGCATTGGAGGTAGACTCATCAACAACCTGCATTATGCAGATAACACAATCCTGATTGCTGAACCTGAGAAGGATCTGAAGTGCTTTCTGTAGAAGGTCGAGGACTGTAGCCTTCAATATGGATCAAAGCTCATACATCAAGAAAACAGATTCTCATCACTGGACTGAATGGCAGCTTCATGGAAAATGGTAACGAGATTGAGATTGTTAACAGTTTCAGCTTGCTTGGTTCTACAATAACTGGAAAAATCTGCTGTCAGAGACCTCTCCCATGTACCGATGATCAATAACATCAGTCTGGAGACTAAACTGTGCCTGATCCAGGCCATGGTTTTTCCATTACTGGATATGCATAGGAGAGCTGAACAATGACTAGGGAAACTATTACTAGAAGGAGTATTAATACCTTTGAGCTATGGTGCTGGAGTATTGAATATACCTGGACTGCTAAGAGAACAAGCAAGTTTGTCCTAGTGAGAGTGAGACCAGGCTGCTCCTTAGAGGCAAGGACTCTGGAGCTTCATCTGACATACTTTGGGCATGTTGCAAGGAGGGACCAGTCCTTGGAGAGGGGCATCATGCTTGAGAGGGTGGAGGAACAGTGCAAGAGAGGAAGGCCCTTGATGAGATGGATTGATTCAGTGACTTGGATAATGGAGTAGATGTATCAGAGACAGTAAGATTTGCACAGGATAGTTCAGGGTTTAGAGCTGTTGTACCTTCATGTCAAAATGAGTCACAGGTGACTCAACGGCATGTAACAACAACATATACTTTTAATATTTTGTTTATATTTCAGGATAAAATATACAATACCATGTTAAAGGTATTCAAGTATAAAAATATGCCATATATTTAGAACTCTGATCAACACCAAATGAACCAACTAGATTAACATCTATTTCAAAAGCTATATGTGAGTGGCTAAGATAGCTTGTGATCTGAAGGAAAAGTTGAGACCATATAATACAGACCTAGAGATCTGTGGCTAAATAATATAACAAGTTAATTCTTTGGAGCTCAGTAATACTCTAC
Organism: Elephantulus edwardii; assembly: GCF_000299155.1. Classification (NCBI taxonomy): domain Eukaryota; kingdom Metazoa; phylum Chordata; class Mammalia; order Macroscelidea; family Macroscelididae; genus Elephantulus; species Elephantulus edwardii. Next base: position 9,525,064 of record NW_006399860.1, on the reverse strand, counting down.
AATGCATGGGATCAACTTGATGCAAGCAGGCTGATTGGAGGTGTTGTTAGTAGGTGCCTTATAGTGCACTACAACTCATTAAGTCCCTAAAACAACAAATCTGAACCTCTCCCTATCCTGCGTCATCCTCAACCTCTCAAGTATGTTTGAGTCCGTTGTTAGTCACAGTGTCAATATATCTTGTTGAAGATTTTCCTCTCTTTTTCTGATTCTGTTTTTCCAAATATGACTTTTCCACAGATTCACCCCTTTTGACAATATTCACAAAGTATATAGAATAAAATCGAGAGATATTGCACTGAGAAGGTCTGCATTTTTAAAGACGTCTCCAAATTATTGAGGAGTAATGATGTCAGTTTGAGGATTGAGGTGCATCTAATCCAGGCCATGGTCTTTCTGATCACTTGCTATGCATCTGATACCTGGAAAATGAATAAGGATGACAGAAGAACAATTGATACCTTTAAGCTGTGGTATTGGAGAAAAATGCTGAACATCCGATGGACTGCCAAAAGAACAAATATATCTTAGAAAAGGTGCAGTGGGGAGTGCTCTTAGGAGGCAAATATGATGAGGCATCACATCAAATACTTCTGGCATGTTACTAGGAGGGGCTATTTCTTGGAAAGGAACATGATTCTGGGAAGGGTGGAGGGTCAGCAAAGAAGAGGAAGATCCTCAATCACGTCGATCGACACAGTGATTGCTGCAATGTGTCTAGTGTGTCAGGAAATGTGAAGATGGCACAGGATAGGATGGGGTTCAGATCTGCTGTTCATAGGGTCACTGTGAGTAGTACTTGATCTGATGGCATCTAACAAAAACTACGAAAAGTTAAAATATAACTCCACAAAATGCTATGTGGAGATTATATGTTTATTATTCATTTAAAAGGAAAATGTAAATATTTTTCAAGTTGTCCTATATTAAATATTTAAAAATTGAAAGAATAATTTAGGAAATCCCAGGGTGATCTTGGACGCAACGATAGTGAAACTTTGTCTCACATACTTTGGATATGTTGTTAGGAGAGGTCAGTCCTTGGAAAAGGACATTGTGCTTTGAAAGGTAGAAGGCCAGGAAAGGAAAGTAAGTCCCTCAATGAGATGGATTGGCACGGTTACTTTAAAGGTGAGCTTGAGTATTTTAGAGTTTGTCAGGATGGCACAGGACAAGTGTCCATATCCTTTGCTTATAGGGTATCTATGAGTCACAGTTGATTTGTGGCATTTAACAACAATATAAACATTATATCTATACATATATGGATCTCTGGTGGCCTAGTAGTAAGAAACTGTGCTGCAATCCTAAAGGAGAGTGGTTTGAATCCTCCAGCTGCTCTGTGGGAGAAGGATGGACAATCTCCTCTTGTGCAATGTACAAAAACCTGCTAAAGGTCAGTTATGAGTTGGTTCCGACTCAAAGACAAACACACACACACAACTATATATGCAAGTACACTTATATAATTGTGTTTGGTTGCAGTTAAAACAAAGTTATCACTTTGCTTATGGTTGCTATGAGTTGCAGGGTACTCACAGTATATACCAACACAACAACCATATTCAGCATATGTCATTAAACTTTTTCTCATAAAACTAATTTTTCTCAACATAAAATGAAATTCTTATTTCACTAATATTTTCCTACCACAGAACTAAGGAAAAGAAAAAAAAACTTATTTGCAAATGAAGAGTACATGAATAAAACGACAAGGAAAATATAAATTACAAAATGTTAAGACTCTTAATCAAAAAGACAGAATGTGATTTAAACCAAAATTTAGTAAGGATAATATTATCTAATACCCTAGTTTCATTGCACACATTAAAGGAGATAATCATAAATTTGGATAATCACAAATTTAATACTAACCGTATTTTCCTCTCAATTTTTATAGGGCATTTAGTTCTAAAATTTAACTTCTGAGCTTTTCTGTTAGTGTACTGTCCATGATTGTCAGGAGATTTGCATCAAAAGATCAAAATGATGAGGTGATTATGCACAGATTCAAAATTTCAATCATACCATCTGTAGGTGGTCTCAATAATGAGATCTCATGGCCTAAAGGGAAAGTAAAATCAGCAGCCAGGTTTCCTTGAAAAATTGGAGAAAATAGGACTTGTAAAGACTATTTCTCCAACTATAAAACTATCTTTTGTTGTTATTTCTCTCAAATAATTAGCTCTTTTTAAACATGAAAACAAAGACTTTGAAGATAAGAGCTCTTTTTGATGACATTTATACATGAAACAATTATATTTATAAATAAGTATGTAATGTTTTACAAATTATACCAATATTAAATTCTAAATTCTATTAAGATTTACAGACTTTATTATTATTAATAAAACAGAAACAGAAGAAGTGACTACAAAAGTTCTCATCTATATCTGCCCGAGTTTCTTCTCCAACAAAAAGATCTTAAAATGTGGATTATTAAATACTAGAAGGAAAGAAAATAAACCTGATGCCTAAAATTCTCAAGCCTTATACCTAAAATACTTAAAATTAGGAGTTAGATAGAAGAGTAAGAATCAAACACAATGTAGAACATGTATTAGGGGCCCCTTGAGGGAAAGAGTACTACTTAATTTATAATTAATATGAATTTACTTTTCTAGAGAAAGCATGGCAAAGAATACCGCTTTTAACAAACTAAATGATTAAGATTTAGCAAAAATTACTTAAATAATATTGTTTACAATTTAAAACCTACTACTGTCAAGTTGGTTCTGACTGACAACAAATCTTCAAGTTTCCAAGATTTTATATCTTTACAAGAAATTAACCACTTTCCTCCAAGACAGACTCAAATCACTAAACTTTGGATTAGCAGTTCAATACATTACACAAATATCACTGTTGTTGTTGATGGCCTTCAAGTCGAGCACAACGAATAGCAACCCTATGAACAAGTGGCTTGAAGCCTCTCTACAACTATTGACATTTATCAAAACTCATAGAGTTTCTGGAGGCATGTTGTTTAGAAAGTAGATGCCACTCCTGCTTCCAAACCTCTTAGTATGTTATTGTTGTTATGTGTCGTTGAATCACCTGTGATGGATGGAGACCCTATGTACAGCAGCTCTGAACCCTTCCCTAACCTGAGCCAGTCTCACTAATTCCAACACACCAACCGCAATTGCCCCAGTTACTATATAAATCCATCTCATCTGGAGTCTTTCTCTTCTGCACTGTCTGTCCACGCTTTTGAGTATGATGTCCTCAAAGACTGATCTCTCCTGGCCCCGTGCCTAAAGTAAGTGAGACAGAACTTCAAAATACTAGCCACTAAGGAGAAACTTGATTTCACCCTCTAAAAGACAGACTTACTTTTTTTCTTAGCAGCTACAGTACGTTCAAGACTCTTCTCCAGCACCACAACTCGAAGGCATCTAGTCTTCTGTCATCCTTAGTTATTGTCCAACTCACTGAAGCATAACAAGTAATTGAGAAGACCATGGCCTGGATTAGAGGCATCTTTATATCTAGACTGATATCGTTACTCTTCAGCACTCTGGAAAAAGTCATGACGATATATTTTCCCCACTATAATTCATCTTTTGATTTCCTGACTGCTGGTGTTAAGACTTGATTGTAGATCTGAGCAAGCTATAACTGCTAACAACCTCAATCTCTACTCCATCTATTATGGTGTTGTCAATTAGTCCAAAGGTAAGAATCTTTGTATTTTTGTTTTTAAATTTTATACTACTTTAATTACAACATTCGAATACATTGTTTTCATGAACAGATTCTTTCCATTTCCCTCACTCACTTTGCACAATCAAATTGTACAGCCCATGATTAACCCATGCCCTGCTCCCCCATTCATATCCCTCTGCTTCCACCCTCTCCCATCCCTCTTTTATCTTTATACTCATTCTACAGTAATGGTTTTATACAATATTTATCCTTGTGGGACTGAGTTGGTTCACTCAGCATAATGCTCTCCAGTCCCTCCCAAGTTAGATAACAATTTACAGAATCATTGCTCCTGCATGCTGCATGTATTCCATTGTGTGAATTCACCATAATTTCTCAATGCATTAGTTTGTGGTTGGACATTTGACCTGTTTCCATGTTCTTGCAATGGTAAATAATGCTGCTATGAACACTGGTGTACAAATCTCTGTGTCTCAGTTCTCATTTTCTCTGGGTATATCCCAAGTAATGGTATAGCTGGGCCATATGGTATTTCTATGCTCAAATCTACTATACAGCAGTAGTAACCAAACAGCATGGTACTGGTACAATGACAGGCATATAGAACAGAATTGAGAACCCAGAAATAGACCCAGCTATCTATGGTCAACTGATATTCAACAAGGAAATAAAAACTATCAAATGGGGAAATGATAATCTCTTCAACAAATAGTGCTGGCAAAACTGGACGTCTACCTGCAGAAAGCTGAAACAGGATCCGCATCTCATACCATAAACAAAAATCAACTCAAGATGGATGAGAGACCTGGGAGTAAAGCCCCAAACCATAACCTTTATAAAAGATAAACTGGGATCAAGGCTAGAAGTGCTAGTCCAAGGTATAGAGACTGCCAAATACAACCAAAAATGAATAATCTGAAGAATATAAAATTGATGCATGAGACCTTCTAAAGATTAAATCCATATGTGCATAAAAAACGTTTTCCAACAGAGTGAAAAGAAAATCTAGAAACTGTGAATAAACATTTGATAATACCATCTAAGACAAGAGTCTTAAAAGTTTATAGAATACCCCTGGACATCCACAAGAAAAAAAATTGATAATTCAATTATAAAATGGACAAAAAACATGCAAAGAATTTTCACAGGGGAAGATACTTGAATGGCAAACAGACACATGCTCCAAATCACTGGCAATAAGAGATATGTAAATAAAAAACACAATGAGGTACCATCTCACTCCAGTAACAGTGGCAAAGTTTAACAGGGCAGCAAATAATAAATGTTGGAGAGGATGTGTTGAGAAAGGAACTCAAATCATTGGTGGGAATGTAAAATGGTACAATCATTCTAGAAGACAGTTTGGTGCTTCAAAATCTTTGTTTCTTGATGTTGAGCTTCAGTCCATATTGAAGACTACAATCTCTGACCTTTCACAGCAAGTGCTTCAGGTCTTCTTCAGTTTTAGCAAACAAGGTTGTGTCACTAGCATATTATAGATTGTTAATGAGTCTTCCTCCAATCTTGTTGCCACACTCCTCCTCATATAGTCCTGCTTCCTGAGTGATCTTTTTTTATACAGATTGAAAAGGCATCAGGAGAGGATGCATCCCCAATTCACTCCTTTCCTGATTTTTGAACCATGTAGTGTTTCCTTGCTCTGTTCTGAGAACTGCTTCTTTGTCCAAGTACAGGTTTCATATAAGCATGATCAAGTGTTTTGGGATTCCCATTTCCTAAGGGTTAGCCACGATTTATTGTGATCCACTCAGTTAAACGCCTTTGCAGTGAATGAAGCACAGATTGACATTCTTCTAATCTTCTGTACTTTTTGCCAAGATCCGTCTGACATTGGAGATAATGTCCCTAGCACAATGACTTAGCACTAGAGCTCACAATATTGATTATTGTTCTATGATATTTCTAGTGCAAATGTATACTGCACTGAAACAGAGGAGGGAGAAAACTGTTTAAAAGAGATATATAACTAGGTATTTCTGTCATCACAGGAGTCTAGAGCGAGGGCCACATGGTGGAGGGGACCTGGGGGAGGGTTTGTAAAACAATGAAAGAATCTTTTCTTTTACTTTTCCATAATTTCTGGCTCGTACTTATAACTTGTTAGTCAAATTTGTGTCTCCTAGGTTGCAACACCCCCATGAGACATCTTCAAGGATATGAACATGTACGGCCAAGCACAATCAATAAGAGTGCATCTAAATTCCAAAATCAATCTCCATAATAGTCTATGTGTTTCCTACTGCCAAAGGGGCCCTTTAGAGTAGTGAGAGAGGATCTTCACCCTGAAACCCACAGCGTCCCTTTTCAGCAGGAAGTAGCTAAGAGAATACGTCATCCCTTTTTCCTTATGACTCAGGGTGAAGTCTCTTTCAGGGAGGAGAGATAGGGAATGGCAAAGGACACACTGACAAAGAAGATTAATCAGAACTGGCTTTGACAAGCACTGTGGCATTTGGACAAGAACAAACTGGGAGGAGGGTAGAAAGAATAGTGCAACAATGAATGAGTGGAAGCCCAAAATCTCTGTAAATGTTTATGAAAATTAATAAAATATAATTATAGAAAAAATATAAAAGTAAAACTTAAAAATAATTTAGGAAACCATTTTCAAAATATAGAAAAAATTTTCCATTTTATATAAATAACAAACTAGTAAAACTTTTGTTAAAGCTGTGATAAACTTGAATAATATTGCTTGTTGTTCTTAGGTCCCATTAAGTAGAGTACAATTCATAGTGATCCTATGAACAAAAGATCTGAACCCTGTTCTATCCTGCGCCATCCTCACACTTCCTAATACACAAGAGCCCACTGCAGCAGTCACCACGTTAATCTATCTAATTAAGGGTCTTCTTCTCCTTTGCTGACCCTTCACCCTTTTCAACATCATGTTCCTTACCAAGGAATAGCACCTACTAGCAACATGACCAAAGTATGTGAAGTAAAGCCTCATCATTCTTGCCTCTGAACAACACTTCAGCTTAAGAGCTGTTCAATCCCTTGGCCATCCATGGGTTATTCAGTGTTCTGCTCCAACAACACAGCTCAAAAGCATCAATTCTTTTTTTTTTTTTTCATTGTTCAGCTCTCAAATGAACAACATTTAATCAGAAAGTCATGGCCTGAATTACAAGCACATTAGGCTTCAATCCCAATGCAAACGCATCTCTTTATTTCCTGGCTTCTAGTACCAAGGGTGTTAATTGTGGATCCAAGTAAGATGAAGCTGTTGACAGTTTGAGTCTTCTCTCCATCTATCATGATACTGCCTATTGGTCCAATGGTAAGAATCTTTGTTTTCTTGATATTGAGATGCACTCCATACTGAAGGTTGCATTCCTTGGTCTTCTGCAACAAGTGCTTCAAGTCCTCCTCACTTTCAGCAAGTAAAGTTGTGTCACCTGCATACACAGTTATTGATGTGTCTCCCTTCAATCCTGTTGCCACACTCCTCTTCATAAAGTCCAGCTTCTTGGATAATTTTCTCAGCATACAGATTTAATAGGCACTGAAAGAGAATACAACTGTGACCCACTCCTTTCTCAATTTTAAACTGTGCAGTATTCCTCTGTTTGCACAATAAGCTTCTGGTCCAGTTATAGGTTCTGTGTGAGCAAAATCAAGTGTTCTGGGATTCCTACTATTCACAGTGTCAGCCACAATTTCTTATGATCCACACAGTCAAATGTTTTTGCATGGTCAATTAAGCACATATACTCATTCTTCTGGCATTCGTTACTTTCAGCCAGGACCCCTATCTCCAGCAATGATATCCATGGTATTCTTAAAGAAGTAAAAGGAATGGATAAAAGATTATGTTTGATTAAAAGGTAACTAATATGACAGAACACACTTATATGACAAAGGAAATATTGCATTTGGAAAACAAGCCTAAAAGGAATTTTTGAAAATGCTAATGAGCAATTTGAAGTATTATGTATATCAATGTCTGCCATGGGTAACCATCAATGCATTTGACACATCAGGTTAACAGTGTTCAACTTTAGAGCAACCACAAGTCACCTCTGTACAGTAAGCTTATACACCAGGGCTATATGACCTAGAAGAATGAACAAAACCAATGAAAAACAATATATTACCATTCCAAATGCTGGCAGACTCTGGTCCAGAGACCTCCAGTTCATCTGGCAAGTCCGCTCTGCCAGCACCCACTTAGAGCAGAAAGAAAGCTACAAGTGCCTGTAGTGTTTGATCCTCACCTCTCAAGAAGCCAGAGGCCACATCCAGCTTACACTAAGACTCGCAAGACACTCACTCTGCAGACATAATCTGATATTTCTGTATTTTATCATTCCAGCAGGCCCAAATGCTGGCAGACTCTGGACCAGAGACCCCCAGTTCAACAACATTAGACTTATGAAATAATATAATGCTATTTGTTGTTGCTTTCGTGTACCGTCTATTCACCTGTGACTCCTAGTGACTCCATGTGCAATAGCTCTGAACTCTATCCTGAGCCAGTCTCCCTGTCTCCGACAAACCTACCCTCCATAATCTTATTTAATACATCAATCCATCTCATGCAGTGTCTTCCTCTTCTGCACTGTCCCTTTACTGTTCCAAACATGATTTCTTTCTCCAGGTACTTGTCTCTTCTGGCTACATGCCCAAAATATGGATTGAAAGCTATTACAAATGATATTTTATAAAGGAAGCAAAATGGAATCCTTCAAATTCTCAATTAAAATCAGAAAGAAAAAAAAGTCTTCGGCAGTAATTGAAAATAATTAATAAATGGTTTAATTCCATTACTTATATAGTTATTTTAATATTAAAGAGCTAAACACACCACTTAAAGGGCAAAAAGTTTTTTCTAATATATATTTTTCAGCTTCTAAGCTGGCGGCAGTGGAATGTGTACTGTGAAAAGCCAGAGGAACAGCAAGCTGCATAGATACAGGCCAACAGACACACTGAAAAAAATGAAGATAAAGAAAGACTAAAAGGGTGCGGGTGCGGGGGTGTTAACCAGAAAAAAGCAGGAGTAGCGATAAAATAAATTTCAGTGCAAAAACCATCACCAAGGATAAGGAAGGTCACTACATAATACTTAAAGGGTCAATAGAACAAGAGGACATAGGACATAACAATAATAAATATCTATGCACCAAATGAAAGACTTAAAAAATATATCAAACAAACATTAACAAAACTGCAAAAGGAAATAGAAAACACTACTATAGTAGTTGGTGACTTGAATACACCACTTTCAAGAAAAGATGGAACTACAAGAAAAAACTCAACAAAGATGCTCAAGAATTAAACCACACAATAAGCCAATTTGGCCTCATATTTACAGGCTAATGCACCTACCCCCTGCAAAAACCCCCCAAAAAACAAAACAACACAATATATCTTCACCTACTATGTGCATGGAACACTCTCCAGAGTAGATCACATTTTAGGTCAGAGGCAAGACTCAATAAAATAAAAAAAAAAAACAAAAAACCCATAGAATTAATACAAAACATTTTCTCAGACTATAATGCTACAAAATTAGAAAATAAGAAGAGGATCATGGAGACTTTTGGAAGCTAAACAACAACTTGTTTGAACGTGAGTGGGGACTAGAAGAAATAAAAAAATGAAATAAAAGTTTCTTAAATGACAATTAAAACACCACTTAGAAAAACCTCTAGGAAACAGCCAAAGCAGTAATCAGAGGTCACTTTATAGCAATATTCAAACATATCAAAAGGCAGGAAAAAATAACCATTGACTCTCTAAGCCAAAATCTCCAGCAAATTGAATAAGAACAACCAGAAAACCTGAAAACCTCCAAAAAAAAAGCTGAAATGGTCAATGTCACAACAGAACCAACTAAAATAAAGGCTTACATTGGAATATTATAAAAAATTATACTTGAATAGACAAATACTTAAATATTCACAACCTACCTAAACTAAAACCAACCGAAATTAAACACCTGAAATTCAAAAGCTAATAAAACAACTTCTAGGCAAAAGAAGTCTGGGACCAGATGGCTTTTCAAGAAAATTTTATCAAACACTCAGAGAAGAACTGTCATTAATCCTACATAAACTATTTCAGAAAATAGAAAATGATGGAATTCTCCCAGACGAATTCTATGAAGCAAACGCATCCTTGATATCAAAGCGACTTAAAGACACCACCAAAATAGAAAACTATAGGCCAATACCTCTCATGAACAAAGATGCAAAAATCCTGAATAAAATGTTGGCCAATAGAATGTCTTGGAGAGGGTGAAGCTGGGCTGCTCCTTGGAGTCAAGGGTTCTGAAGCTTTGTCTACATACTTTACAAGGATGGATCAGAGAGACATCATGTTTGGGAGAGTAGAGGGACAGCACAGGAGAGGAAAACCCTCGATGAGATGGATCAATTCTGTGATTGGGTTGGTGGGAATGAGTGTGTTGGAGACGATGAGGTTGGCAGAGGATAGAGCAGGGTTTAGGGCTCTCATACATAGGATCACTATGTGTCACAAGCGACTCGATGGCACATAACAAAAACAACAAAGAATCCAATGATTCATTGAAAAAAATAATCCACAATGACTAATTGGGATTTATAACAGGTATACAAGTATGATTCAGTATAAAAAAAAACAATTAATGTGATTCATCACATTACCTAATCAAAGAACAAGAACCACATGATCCCATCAATTGATGCAGAAAAGGCCTTTGACAAGATTCAACACCCTTTCCTGATTAAAACACTCAACAAAATAAGATTAGATGAGAATTTCTTCAACATAGTAAGGAGTATATATGTAAATGAGAGAGCCAACATTGTTCTCAATGGAGAGAGATTAAAGGAATTCTCCTTGAGTACAGAAACTAGTCAAGAATGTCCACTATCACTTCTGCTATTCAATATTGTATTGGAAATCTTAGTGATAGCAGTAAGGCAAGAAAAGGAAATAAGTATCCAAATTGGCAAAGAGGAGGTAAAATTATCTCTCTATGCAGATGATATTATAGTATACTTAGAAAACCCTAAAGACTCAGCAAGAAAAATACTGGACATAGTTGACCAATTCAGCAAAGTGGCAGGATTCAAGATCAACATACAAATATCAATTTAAATTCTCTATCGTGACAAAGAGAATACAGAACGGGAGCTGTGAAAAACAATACCATTTATAATAGCTAATCACAAGATTATATACTTAGGAATAAACCTACCCAGAAGCACAAATGATCTATTCAAAGAAAATTACAAAACATTATTACAAGAAACAAAAAGAGACTTAGAGAGGTGGAAGAATATCCCTTGGACATGGATAGGAATGACTCAATATTGTGAAAATGACAATACTACCAAAGGTAATTTACATGTTCAATGAAATCCCAATACAAGTACCAATTCCATTTTTCAACAAGATAAAAAATGCAATCTCCAAATTCATTTGGAATAGAAAGAGGACCCAAATAAGCAAAACACTCCTTAAAAAAAGAGACAAGGTAGGAGTCATCTCACTCTCTGATTTCAAATCCTACTCCACTGCTGTGGTGATCAAGACAGCGTGGTACTGATACAATGACAGACACATTGATCAATGGAAGTTGAGAATCCAGAAAACAGCCCATCTACCTATGGTCAACTAATTTTTTTACAAGAAAATGAAAATAGTTAAGTGGGGAAAATACAGCCTTTTTAACAAATGGTGCTGGCAAAATTATAAAACTATCTGCAGAAAACTCAAGCAAGATCCACACCTCACTCCATACACAAAAGCCAATTCAAAGTGGATTATGAATCTAGGACTAAAACCAAGGACTATATACTTCATTAAAGAAAATCTTGAAACAACTCTGGAAGTCCTAATCCACAATATAAAAAGTCTTCCAAGCATACCCGAGAATCTATAACCATGAGAGGATGAAATAGATGAATGTGACCTTCTAAGATTCAAATCCCTATGCACATTCAAAAACTTCTTCAACGGGGAAAAAGAGAAGCCACACATTGGGGAAAAAATATTTGGTAATGACATGTCAGACAAGGTTCATATGTATAGAATTTATAAAATACTAAAGCACCACAACAAGATAAAGGTAAATAACTCAATTTAAAAATGGACACAGGGTATGAACAGACACTTCAGAAAAGAAGACATCCAGATGGCCAACAAGCACATGAAATGTTCAAAATCCCTAGCTCTAAGTGAGATGCAAATCAAAACAACTATGAGATATCATCTCGCTCCAGCAAAAATAGAGAAATTTAACAGAACAGCAAACATCAAATGCTGGTGAGGTTGTGTAAAAACTCGATCTCTTATTCACTATTGGTGGGAGTGTAAAATGGTGCAACCACCTGGTTGAAGATCTTCCTCTCCTTTACCATCCCTCTTCCACCTTTTTAGTCATATTGTCCTTCTTTAATGGATAACCTCTCCCAGCAATAAGCTCAAATTATTTGAGATGATACATAAGCATAGTTTATTATAAATACATCTAATCTTAATAATCTATAATAGGAGAAGTATTTGTTATTTTTAGTATTCCCCTGAAAAAATAATTTATTGCTATGACAGGAGAGCCATAGGGATTACCAAAAAAAAGGGCAAAATTCTATTTTTCCCCTTTTATTGAATTACTTGTGATGACTCTTTCACCATATAATTGTTGTTGTTTGTGGGTACCATACAGTTAGAGCCAACCCATAGCTGACCCTACACTGGGTTTTTCAGAGGCAGTTAAAAACACAGGAGGAAATTATCATCTTTCTCCAGTAGAGCAGCTGGTGGTCTCTAACCATGGGCCTTTGGGATTGCTGTGCAGCTTCTTGCCATTAGGCCATCTGAGCTTAGCAAATATATCAGTTGAAGAAGTTTAAATAGGATAAATAATTAAAAGGTATTATTATAAAATCTTATTACAAGAAACAATAAGACAACAAAATGGAAAGTTTTCCCTATTTATAGAAAGGAAACAGTCTACGAGTTCAACTCAATCCCAAACCTATTTTTGGAAAGGAAAGAGACCCTAAATAAATAAAACTCTTCTGAAAAATAAAAATGAAGTGCATATATAGTACTCTAACCAAAATAGCATGGTATTGGTACAGTAACAGACACACAGAACAATGGAATAGAATGAGAATTCAGAAATCAACCCATCTGGCTAAAATCAACTGATATTTGATATGGAAACAAAAGTTTTCAAAAGGGAAAACAACAAACTCTTCAACAAACTGTGCTCCCAGAAGTAGAAATCTACATGCAGTAAACAAGATCAAAATTTCACACCATAACAAAAACAGCTCAATGTGGATAAGAAACCTTGTAGTAAGAAACCCAAAACCATAAGTCTCATAAGAGACAAAATGGGAACAAGCTTAGAAGCTCTAGTTTATAGCATAATTAGGCTTGCAAATAAAGGCAGAAATGCACAACCAGTAGAGGAGAAAATTGACAAACGAAACCTTTAAAAAATCAAGTTCCCCGAGTGCGTCAGAAACTTTTCCCGACAGGGTAAAGAGAATGACTACAGACTGGGAAAAAAACAGTTGGCAATGATGTTTCAGAGAAGGATCTCATAACAAAAGTTTAAAGGGTCTCCACAAGAAAAAGATTCATAACTCAATAACAAAATGGCCAACAGACACTTGAAGAAATGTTTAAAATCACTGACAATCAGAGAGAGGCAAATCAAAGATACAGTGAGATAACATCACGCCCCAGAAACAGAAGCGAAGTTTAAAGAAGAAAGGAAGCGATAAATACTGGAGAGGATATAGAGATTGGAATTGTTATTCTTAGCTATTGGGAATGTGAAATGTTAAAACTGCTATAGAAGGCAGTTTGGCATTTACTCAAAAAGCTAAACATAGAAATACCAAACTACTCAGCTTATTCCACAGCTAGGAATATGTTGTCATGTGTCATGGAGTCATAGTGACCCTATGTACAACAGCTGTGAGCCTTGCGCTATTCTGAGCCAACCTTATTGTCTCTGACACACCTACCTCCATAACCCCAGTCACTGAGTCAATTCACCTTATTATCAAGGGCTAGGAACATGCCCAGAGGAAATCAGAACTGACACATGAATGGAGACATGTACACTTATGCTCATAGCAGCTATTCACAATAGCAAGAAGACGGAAACAGTCCAAATGTCCATCAACAAATTTGTGGATTGCAAAATTGTGGTACATTCACACATTGGAATATTATGCAGCACTAAGGAAAAATAATTTAATGAACTGGTGTGACCACTTCCCATACAGAGGTAACTTGTGGTTGCTGTGAAGCTGAACACTGTGACACTGATGTGTCAAATGTGTTACTGGTTACCCTCGGCGGGCAGAGAGTGGGGTGGAGCTCCCCATTTAAAACAAGCTTGGAAGCAGAAGTGGCATCCACTTCTGTAATAGCTTGCCTCCGGAAACCTTATGAACCTGAAGAAAGGATGAAAGTAGCACAAGTATTGAGGACTTTCTTTCGTAGGGTTGCTATGAGTTGCTTATGACTCGACAGCACTTAACAACAACAACAACAATTACCACTATATAATATAGGAGAATCTATAGGTCATTATGCTGGGTGAAGTAGTTCAGTCTCAGAACAAATGATGCGTAAGACCATATTATGAAAACAGAAAATTACCTGAGCAAGGTGTATATAAATGTGCAAAAGAGAGTGGAGAAGATGGAGTGAAAAAAAGAGGAGAGGTGAAATCAGAAGGATAGTAGACATAGTGGACAGATGTGGTGTGGTGGAGGTTGAGACTTGAAAAGATGAGGTGCTAGTAGGCTTAGATCAATAAATACTACTTATGTAAAATAGAATATATATTAATGATTTTATAAAACATAACAACAATGTACATGGACAAAACAATGTAAATGAAAGACTGTACCAAGCACAACGTATGTACATGAAATGCAATGTATATGAATGATTGCATGCAAACCAATAAAAATATATTACAATTAGCATAACTTTAATATAAGGATCTCTGGTGTTATACTGGTTTACTACTTGGCTACTAACTCAAAGATCAGCAGTTCAAACACACTTCATGAGAGAAAGATGTTGACAGACTGCTTTCTTTTTTTATTATATTTTATTAATTTTAATGAACATTTACAGAGATTTTGGATTTCCATTTATTCATTGTTGCAATTTTCTCCCTGTCCCCCACTTAGTTCGCTTCTCTCTTTGAAAAGTAAAAGAAAAATTCTTTCATTGGTATACAATCCCCCTGCACTCCTCCCATCTCCCCAAGTACACTCCACTATGCAACCTTAATTCTGGACTCTTGTGATACTGCTTTCTTAAAGAGTATTGCCTGGGAAGCCTCTGAGGAAGTTCTATTCTTTCCGGTAGGGTTCCTATGAGTCACAACCGATTTGATAGTAATGGGTATGTATAGATTATTTTGTATGGTATTCTAAATAAACATATTCATTTAAAATTTAATTCATAATTTCAATTATTATAAATTAATTCATGACTTTCTGAGAAATAGAAAATTCTTACAAAAATAGGAGTTATTCTGAGCATCAGTCAAAATTGGAGTCACAAGTTCATTTAGTCCTGACATAGCCTCACTGAGCATTTCTGAGGATATGGAATGAAATTATCCATATATTTGGGAGAAGACTTTCTTTCTTTCTTGTATAAAAATAACAACTGTGAAAGAATATGTTTTATTCTTCTCCTCTTAAAATCACAAAGAGAACTAAGATAAACCAAATTGAATTTTCAATTGTAGAATAAAAACATTAATATTTCCTTTGATGGAATCATGACCTCTAATTTCTATTAGTAATGAATGAGTAACAATCTTTGAATTAGTTCTCTTTGGAGACTCCGTTTGATCTCTAACTTCTTAATCTGTAGGTTAACTATTACATTAACAACACAAGGCCTAATAACATATTTTGATCTTCAAACATGAAAACAAATTTAATTTTCAATCATGTTAAATTAAATCTTAACTTGTAAAAATATCATTTTATGTGCAATTGTAGAAGCCTACTACTGCATTTTTACCTCTTTCAGTAAGTGATGACCAGCCATATCTTAGGTAGTTCTTCTGGCCCTATAGCATATATGACTTCATTAAAGTCTGTGCACGATGTTACTGCTGCTGTTATGTGGTCTCCAGATGGAATTAACTCATAGCAGACCTTTCAGCAGATTTTCGGAAACTATAAATTGCACAGGAGGAAATTGCTCATCTTTCTCCTGTGGAGCAACTGATGAATTTGAACTGCCTGCCTCTAGGTCAATAGAATAACTCTTTACCCACTAGGCTACCAGATAGACTTTCATAGATCAGTATGGAATCCAGATACACATTGACCTAAGGCTTTCTGACAACACCAGCAAATTTGCATCCACATTTCTCTAGAATATTTGTCATCCAGGTTATAAGATATTGGGTTCTGAGTGCATCTTTATGCCTGTTTTTAGCAGTGTATTGGCCCAGAAATTCTAGTAGTGTTATGACTCTTTAATTAGAATCTCATTCAGGTCCAAGGAGCCAGTAAAGACAGGATATGGACCACAGGCTCCTGGAAACAATGGTTGTTATTACTACAAACAGCTCTGCCTGCCATGATCAATTTGTACTTTCAATTCCTATGACAGAAGTGTCCTTTTCTTAGAAATTGTAAGGTGCAGGAGAGAAGTATCTCACAGTGGTGGAAGAAAAAAAGGTTGGATGTTTAGCTGGTTTTGTTTGTTTTGGTTTGGGTTTGGGGTTGTTTTTGATTTTGTGGGGTTTTTTTGGCTATACTTAGTCAAGGGAGCTCTGGTGACCTAGTGGTAAGAAGCTACAATACAGTTCTAAAAGCATATAGCTCAACTTCACCAGCTGCTCTGTGGGAGAAGGATAGGCAGTCTCATCCTGTGCAATTAAGTTTTCTCTGAATACTTGCTGAATGGTCGGCTATGGGTTGGTTCCAATTCGACAGCAAATGAATAACAACAACATGGTTAGTCAATGGAAATTATTTAGCTTCATCAGTAACAATAATATCAAGAATATTTACTAGATGCTTGAGATGAATTAGAAAAACATTAGTGTCTGATTTCTTTCTAAGCTACCCTTTTATTATTTATATGGTCTCCTCAATTTTCTAATCAATAAATGAGAAAAATATTTAAAATTACATATATTACACCCACAATTTGTTGACACGAATGATATATATGAGTGTCATTATCAGTTCAACATCATATATATCATTTCTCACAAGATCCTGCTGAAAGAAGTGTGTGAAACAGTATCTGCATTTGTTTTTATTAGGCCTGATTCCAGGATCTTAATTCTTGTATTATACTTACCGTTTTCGGTTCAGAAAGCTCTGGCACATTAAACCACTACATCAGGGGAATTTTTCTAATGCTAGGATCCTGTCATAGCAAAATATCAAATAAAATTATAAGAGCCAATGCTAATAAGTTCAAATTACACTGGAAGTACTAGGGGGAAAAAATAAGGCGCCCAGAATTGATAGGATACCAATGGAAATGTTTCAAATGACAAATGTAACCATGGATGTGCTCACTAGTCTATGCCAGGAAATTTATCCAGCAGAAAGGGAAAATTAGGACACAATATCATTTATATCACATGCAAGCAATATATTGCTAGCTGTGAAAAATTGCTATAACTTATACAGAGAACTCCTGGGATATTCACACTGTGCTTAGAAGAGCTCGTGGCACCAGGGATATCATTACTGATGTAAGATGGATCCTGGCAGAATACAAGGGCTTTCACTGTGTGTATTATAACTAAGTATAGCTAACATTGAGAAGATTGAGAATTCCAAAACATTTAATCATGCTCGTGAAAAATCTATTCCTAGACCAAAAGACTGCTGTACAAACAGAGCAATGGAACACTGCATGATTTAAAATTAGGAAAGATGTGCATCAAGATTGCATCCTTTCTTCATATTTAATCAATCTGTACGCTGAGAAAGTTGTTTGAGAAAATGCGCTCTATAAAGAGGAATGTGACATCAGGATTGGAAGAAAGCTCATCAGTGATCTTCGTTACGTGCATGACACAATCTTGCTTGCTGAAAGTGGGGAGAATTTGCAGCCCTTGCTGCAGAAGGTTAAACATTTCAACCTTCAATACAGATTTCATTTCAATGTCAAGAAAACAAAAATCTTCACCACTGGACCAAGAGGCAACATCATGATAGATGGAAAAAAGTTTGACATTGTCAACCACTTTGTCTCACTTGGATCTATAATCAATACACTTCATATCAGCAGTCATGAGATCAGAAGACATACTATACTGGGAAAGTCTGTAGTCAGGAACCTCTTAAAATTATTTATGAATAATAATACCAGTTTGAGGATAAGGTGCAACTAATTGAGGCCATGGTCTTTGCAGTCACTTGCTATGCATCTGAGAGCTGGAAAGTGACTAAGGATGACAGAAAAAGAACTGATGTCTTTGAACTATTGTGTTGAAGAAAAAGGGTGAATATCCCATGGACTGCCAAAAGTAGGAACACACATGTCTCAGAGAAGGTACAGCCAGAGTACTAACTGGAGGCAAAAATGATGAAGTTATGTTTCATGTACTTTAAGCGTGTTTCTAGGAGAGATTATTCTTTGAAGATGTACATCATGCTTGGAAAGGTGGAGGAGAGGCAAAAAAGAGGAAGACCCTCAACCTGGTGAATTGATACTGTGATGGTCACAATGGACTTAAGTGTGTCAGAGACTTTGAAAATGGCATAGAATGAGTTATTGTTCAGACTGGTTGTTCATAGAGTTATTATGAGTTTTACTCAACTTGATATCTAACAAAAACAACAACAATAATGATGATATCATGCCTAGAACACTGATTTATAAAAAGGAAACTTCAAATACTAGATTAAAAAGTGGGTCAATTTCATCCATTTTTATGTTAATCTATTTCAAGGCAAGTTAGCTTATCTCTAAATTTTTTGCATTTCTTAATCTATTGATTCTAATAATATACACAGGGCACTCTTAAGATGTAGTACAGAGACAGCTGCACTACTAAACCAAAGGCCACACCTCTCTAGAGGTTCACATCCACCAGTGCCTCCTTTGGAGAAAGATGGACAATTACCTCCTATGCAATTTACAGCCTTGGCAATTTAGAGGAGAGCTGATTGCAAACTGGTTCTGACTCCATTCCAATGAGAGTAAGAGAAACAAATATATAACTTAGAGTCTAGTATGAGTAAATAAAGAATAAAATCAAAAGTAAATAAATAAGAAAATAAAAAGAAAAGCATCTCTGATAGCCTTTGCTATCTGATAGCTTTGCAAAAGTTGCCATTAAACAAGTTACTAATTCTTCGAGGATATATACATTATCCATGGAGTCAGCATGACAGATGATGTATCTGTATTTCGATTGTTTGAGGTGACCAGATTTACTAATATCTTTTTATTAAGTTTTATTATTATCAGATTAGTTTAATTTAAAATGTTTTTAAAAACCTATAACCTAATTTTGATGGATGAACACAACTAATGAAAGACTAAGCAGGTTGAAGATGACATCAAGGACATTATCCCAGAAGAAAGCCTCAGGTTGTTACACAGACAGAAGGGGGGAAGGGAGAGAGTGGGAGAGCATGCAAGCATGAGCACGAGTGACTGTGAAGAGAGCACGCGAGTGGTTGGACCAAAACAGATTTCAGAAGAAACTTTGATTTGTCTACCAGAATGTAGAGAGGTCCGAAATAAAGTAAAGAAATGCTGAAGTAAGAAATGAACAGAAAAGATACAAAGTGCAGCCTGAGGAGACAAAGTATTTTAATGAAATGTGCAACGATCTGGAGAAAGAAAACCAAAAAGGGAGAACACCATATGCATTTCTCAAGCTGAAAAAACCAAAGAACAAATTCAAGTCTCAAGTTGTAATATTGAAGAATTTTACAGGTAAAATCTTTAATGACACATAAAGCATCAAAATAAGATATAATCAATACACAGGGTCACTATACCAAAAGACTTAATCAACACCTAATCATTTCAGGAAGTAGCATATGATCAAGAATTAATGATAATGAAAGAAGTTCAAGCTGCATTGAAGTCAGCGAGAAAAAAGTAAGACCCTAGACATTGAAAGAATACCAACTTATCTGGGAGATAGCTACTAGCCAAATGACTGGAAAACTGACTATTCCCCATCAACAAACGAATGGCTAGAGAAGCTGTGGTATGTTCACCCAATGGAATACTATGCTGCATTTAAAAACAAGGAACTCATGCAATATTACTCAAAATGGTTGACTCTGGAGAACATTATACTGAGTGAAATGACCCAGTCATAAAGGGACAACTATTGCATGGTGCCACTGTTGTAGAATGGAACTGTCCTTGGGGTTGGGGAGAGACTGA
>NW_006399860.1:9466341-9504120 GCF_000299155.1 Elephantulus edwardii | reverse complement strand
TAAAACTAATAAAATTTAATATTTAAAAAAAATAAAAAAGAAGCAAGGATAAAAAAAAAGAGAAAACTGACTGTTCCCATTCCCAGAAATATTTATCCAACAGAATGTGGAAATTTTGTAAAAGTGTCATTACAAGTACATGCAAGTAAAATCTTGCAGAGGATTATTAGAAAATTATCTGGAACAGAATATCGAGGAATTTAAAAAAAAATCAAGCATGGTTCAAAAGAGGCCATGGTCCAAGAAGTGTCATTGCTAATATCAGATAGATCTTTGCTGAAAGTATAGAATACCAGAAAAATCTTTACTTGTGTTTTATTCACTAAGTAAACACATTTGCCTGTGTAGATCATAATAAATTGTGGTTAACATTGAAAAGATTGAAAATCCAGAACACTTAGTTGTGCTCATGAGAAATCTATGCATAGATCAAGAAACACTAAAACAGAACAAGTTAACACAGCATGGTTTAAAATCAGGAAAGATATTCTTTTGCATTTTATCATTTCCCAAGCCTAATTAATCTGTATACTAATTTGGGAAGCTAGGCTGTATTAGGGAACTCTAGTGGCCTAAGAAAAAAGTGGCATCAGGTTTGGTAGAGGATTCACCAACAGCTTGTGATATTTATTTTTTTTAATTTTTTAAAATTATAATTATATTTTATTAATTTTCATAAACATTTACAGAGATTTTGGGCTTCCACTCATTCATTGTTGCACTATTCTCTCTACCCTCCTCCCAGTTTGTTCTTGTCCAAATGCCACAGTGCTTGTCAAAGCCAGTTCTGATTAATCTTCTTTGTCAGTGTATCCTTTGCCATTCCCTATCACTCCTCCCTGAGAGAGACTTCACCCTGAGTCATAAGGAAAAGGGGACGGCGTATTCTCTTAGCTACTTCCTGCTGAAAAGGGACGCTGTGGGTTTCAGGGTGAAGATCTTCTCTCACTACTCTAAAGGGCCCCTTTGGCAGTAGGAAACACATAAACTATTATGGAGATTGATTTTGGAATTCAGATGTACTCTTATTGATTGTGCTTGGCTGTACATGTACATATCCTTCAAGATGTATCATGGGGGTGTTGCAACCTAGAAGACACAAATTTGACTAACAAGTTATAAGTACATGAGTCCAAAATTATGGAAAAGTAAAAGAAAAGATTCTTTCATTGTTTTACAAACCCTCCCCCAGGTCCCCTCCACCATGCAGCCCTCGCTCTAGTCTCCTGTGATGACAGAAATACCCAGTTACATCTCTCTTTTAAACGGTTCTCTCCCTCCTCTGTTTCAGTGCAGTATACATTATTGAACCCATCTTACTCAGTCTCTCCCCAACCCCAAGGACAGTCCCATTCTACAACAGTGGCATCATGTAATATTTGTCCTTTTGTGACTGGGATATTTCACTCAGCATAATGTTCTCCAGAGTCAACCAATTTGAATAATATTGCATGAGTTCCTTGTTTTTTAATGCAGCATAGTATTCCATTGTGCGAATATACCACAGCTTCTCTAGCCATTCGTTTGTTGATGGGCACTTAGGTTGTTTCCAACTTCTTGCTATTGTGAACAAAGCTGCAATAAACATGGGTGTGCATATATCTGCTTGGATGTCAGCTATGGTCTCTTCAGGGTATATTCCCAGTAGTGGAATTGCTGGGTCAAATGGTATCTCTATTTGCAACTTTTTGAGAAAGCGCCATACTGCTTTCCACAGGGGTTGCACCATTTTACACTCCCACCAACAGTGAATAAGGGTTCCAGTTTCTCCACAACCTCGCCAGCATTTGTTGCTTGCTGTTCTGTTTTAGATGACACAAATTTGCATGAAGAATGTTGTAGTTGATTGGTGTCATTGAGTTGAGAATGACTTTTAGCAATCCTGTATACAACAGATCTGAACCTTATCTTGCCATGTTCATCACGCCTGATATACTTAAGCTCATTGCTGTAATCAATGCTGTAAATCTACTTGGTTGAGTGGTTTTCTCCCTTTTATTGATACTCTCCCTTGCCTAGCATGGTGTCTTTTCTTAGGTAATAGCCTCTCTTAACAACATGCCTAAAATATGTGAGATGTTTGGTTATCCTTACCTCCAAGGACAGAGGGCAGGAGGAGGAATGTGGCATCGATATTGGAGAAAGATTCATCAACAATCTGTTTTAACAGATGACACAACCCTGCTTGCTGAAACTGAGGAAGACCTGAAGTGCTTGCTGCAGAAGGTCAAGGACTGACGCCTTCAATATGGATTGAAGCTCAACATCAAGAAAACAAAGATTCTCACCATTGGGCCAATTGACAGCATCATTATGGATGGTGAAAAGATTGAAATAGTTAACAGTTTTAGTTAGTTTGGCTCCACAATCAACACTTTTGGTACTAGCAACCAGGAAATCAAAAGAAAAGTTGCTTGGGAAACTCTGCTGTCAGGGACCTCTCCAGAGTATTGGAGAACAATGATGTCAAGCTGGAGAGTAAGGTATGTGTGGTTTTACTTCAAGGCAAGAAATGTAAGTAATACTACAGTGTGCCTGATCCAGACCATAGTCTTTGCAACTACATACTATGCATCAGAGAGGTGGATAATGACTAAGAATGATAGAAAGATAATTGATGCCTTTGCCTAGTGCTGGAGAAGGGTTGAATATACCATGGACTGCTACAAGAGCAAATAGGTTTGTCCTAGAGAAGGTGAAACCAGGCTACTCCTTGGAGGCAAGGATTCTGAATCTTCATCTGACATATTTTGGACAGGTTCCAAAAGGACAAGATCTTGGAGAGGCACATCATGTTTGGGAGGGTGGAGGGACAGCACAAGAGAAGAAGACCCTCAATGATATGGATTGATTCAGTGATTGGGGTAATGGGAAAATGTGTGTCAGAGACAAGTTGACACGGGATACAACAGGGTTTAGGGCTCTTGAACATAGGACCACTATGAGTCAAAAGTGACTCAAGAGCACATAACAACAACAACAACAGCAACAACAACAACATACTTTTCCCAAGGAATGTCTGGTTGTTCTTTTGGCAGTCTATGGGATATTGAGAACTCTTCTTCAACATCAGAGCTCAAAGGCATCGATTTTTTTCTTCACCCTTATTCATTGTTCAGAATAAGTACTTTAGTCCTTAAACTGGCATTATTGCTCTTCAGTCATTTTGGACTTTCTGAAATCATTATTTTCCTTATCTCCTGACTGCTGTTAACAGGAGTATAGGTTGTAGGTCCAAGTAAGATGAAATAGTTGACAATTTCAAACTTTCTTTATCTATCATGGTGTTATTTATTGGTCTACTGGTGAGACTTTTTGTTTCTTGATGTTAAGATGTATTCCATACTTAAGGCTGTAGTGTTTGTAGTGTGGATAAGTCTTCCTCTGATCCTGATGTCACATTCTTCTTCACAGAGACCAGCTTCTTGATTGATTTGCTCAGTGTAAGCAGACAGTTAAAAAACATAAATGCTTTCTGAAGAAGATTAAAGACTACAGCCTTCAATATGAATTATATATCAATTTTAAGGAAACAAAAATCTTTCCACTGGACCAATAAGCAACACCATGATAAATGGAGAAAAGACTGAACTTGTCAATGATTTCATTTTGCTTGGATATACAATCAACTTCAACAGCAACAACAGTTAAGAAATTAAAAGATGTATTGTGTTGGAAAAGCCTGCTCTAAAGTACCTCTCTAAGAATAACAATACCAGTTTAAACACTAAAATATACCTGGTCTAAATCCAGAGCTTTTCAGTTGATTTCTATGCATCTTTCAGTTTGATAATAAATAAAGAAGTCTGAAAAATAATTGATGACGTTGGATTCTGACATTATCAAAGAGTATTGACTATAACATTGCAAAAAGTACAAAATAAATCTGTGTTGGAGGAAGTGCAACTATGGTGCTTCTTAGAACAAAAGATGATGAAACTTTATGTCATGAAAACTGGGAATATCCTCAGGAATGGCCAGTTTTCAGAAAAAAAAAGGACATCATACTGGGAAATGTAGTGAGTCAGCTAAAGAGACTATGACCTTAAAAAAGAATTGCTTGCCTTATTACAGGTTTGTTATATTTTTAAAAGAATTAGTGTTATTCTAGACAGGAGAAGACAGAACTCCAAATGGAAAGTAGGAAGTTTAAATTCAAAGCATAAAGATTTTACATTTGCCCAGAAATTTTATGAGTAGCATTAGGAAATCTATATGATTCAAGTGAGAAAAAAACCCCTGCATGATAAATATAATTTAGTAGAAAGTAGAAGGTAGTTAGATTCAGGTTCTATAGGCACAAGACTATCAGTCAGGCCTGATATCTATTAGCTAGCATATATCTGATATATCCCAAGGGAATTTAGAAATGGACTTGGTTAAGACAGTTTGAAGTGCTTAGTACAATGTATGCTGAGAATGATTTAGACATGTGTTTGTCTTGAGAAGTGAATATTCTCAGGAATGGATGTGTTCTTGGTGGACAATCATTAGAATTGATAGTTATTTGTAACTTTCTAATCAGTAGAATTAAAAAGAAATATTAAGTCATTCACAATAATTACTGATACACAAAGTCACGTCCTGTTTAACAAATTAAGAAAGACTTAGATTGAATTTCAGCTAGGGAAATCTCATTCAGTAAGGATGCATACTTTCAAAGGAATATGAGAACAGGAAAACATGAACCTCCCACAAAGCATATTATGAATCTGCAAATCTGTGTAAGCATTTAGCCATACATATGGTATTGGTTACCAATATTTTTCCTCTGTGTAATTAAAATGCTACTGTAGCTACTGCTACTATTATTACTTCTCATAAAACAAAACATTGTCATCAAGTCAGAATCAAATCATTTTCTAGTTGGTTTTGACTTTACAGGAAGATTCTGGAGGCTGTGAATCTCTTAGACGGAGTTTACTCATCTTCTTCTCTCGGAGCTATTTGGTAGATTTGAATCACCAGAGAAGTTCCACTTTGAATTTGCACTGAAATTGTCTATGCACTATACCACCAGGGTTCCCTATTATTATTACTACTAATTTTCACTTCCATAGTTATTGTGAGGCTTAATTATACAAATTACTAACAATATTTAAGAACAATGTCTGATATAGAGTTTCAAAACTAAAACTCATTGCTCACCAATTGGCACTCTGAGTCTATAAGTTGTATAGGAGAAGATAATCTATATTTGTCTTGCAAAGTGGCTGGTTAATTTGAACTTTCAGAGATGTAATTTACAGTTAGTAGCATAACTCCCCACAAATTAGGCCAACAAAACTTCCTGTAACAGAGTCAATACTGTATAAATACAGTTGTATTTATTTTTATAAAAACACTGCACAGTACAAATAGCTAACACACTTGATTGCTAATTGAAAAGATCAGATTTGAAGACCACCCCACAGAGATGCCACAGAACAAAGATTTGGTAATTGATCTTCTGAAAAGTCAGTTATCAAAAGGGGTTCAAGTTTTCATTATTTTCAGAAAACAAAGCTTTGTCATTTGCCTATTAAATAATGAGAATGAGTGTTTCTTTCATCTCGCTGCCACATTCTTTGTATAGTTTAGCTTCTCAGATTATTTGCTCAACGTAAACTGAATAAGTATCTTGAAAGAATGCAACCCTGACCCATACATTGCCTGATTTAAAACTTGTAGCATGCCTTTATTTTGTTCCACTGACTGATTCCTGATCTATATACATATTTTCTGAGAACACAATGTCTAAAAGTCCCTCCTTTTGCAAAGACATTTTTTTTATTATCTACACAGTCAGACATGTTGTAAGAAGGGACCGGTCCTTAGAGAGGGATATCATGCTTGGGAGGGTGGAGGGACAGCGCAGGAGGGGAAGGCCCTCTATGAGATGGATTGATTCCGTGAGTGGGGTAATCTGAATGGGTGGATCAGAGACAGTGCAATTGGCACAGGACAGAGCAGAGTTTAGGGCTGTTGTACATAGGGTCGTTATAAAAACACATAACAACAAACACATAACAACAGACAACACACAGACACCTTTTCCTAGTAAATAGAAACATAACTGAACATTTTCTGATGTTGTTATCTTTTATCTAAGACATATCTAACACTGGGAAAGAGATTTCTTGTTTGATGTCTTCTTTGAAATCCAGTTTATTTTTTAGAAGTTCTGTGTTAATAAACTGCTTGTAATCATTTTTGTAATCATGTGTAGCAAAATTTTACCCAGGTATACTATTTATAATACTGTTTGATACAATTCATATTTTGTTAAATAATCTTTCTTTCAAAAGGCTAAAAAATTTGAAACCAACATCAATGTAACATGGAAGTGATGAAAGACAAACTGGCAGAATATATGGTAAAGTTCCCTAAGTGCATTATTTTATTTTATTTCAATGAGTTGTAGATGGGAAATTGTTTCATTTTTCAACTTTGCAAATTCCAAGATGAGGAAAAGAGGTACACTATGAATATTTATGTGTACGTTCTTACAAACTAATAATTGGTAATTATTATTTGACAGATCCTTCATTTTTCACCTTTTCAAATATAGCTAGTGGCATCAAAATATGGTATCAACATTTTGTTTACTTGTCTCTTCAACTAAATCCAAAGATTTATTGAACTCATTATTTTCATTAAGAACTATTTCAGGAAATTTTTAACAAATGTCCCATTATTTTATAGTATTGCTTTTGAGAAAATAACAATTTTGTCACCATCCAGACCCTGAAGCCAATGCCACTTATCATAGTGACTTTGTTGTTCCAAGATCTCATTTTGGTTATCAATTCTTCTATTGCTAAGTCATAGAAGAATAAGATGTGAAAACCGGATTAAACAATAATCTCAGTTTATTTCTCATTCACTGCAGAATTGTTGTTATGTGATGTCGAGTACTTGCAACTCATAGCAATCCTAAGTACAAGAGCCCTAAACCCTGCTCTATCCTGTGCCACCCTTACTGTCTCTGACACACTTATTCCCACCACCCCAATCACAGAATCAATCCATCTCATCCAGGGTCTTCCTCTCCTGTGCTGTCCCTCTACTCTCCCAAACAAGATGTCCCTCTCCAAGGACTGGTCCCTCCTTGAAACATGTGTAAAATATGTCAGATGAAGCTCAGAATCCTTGCCTCCAAGGAGCAGCCTGGCATCACCCTCTCCAGGACAAACCTGTTTGTTCTCCTAGCAATGCATGTTATATTCAACACTCTTCTCTAGCACCACAGCTCAAAAACATCAATTATCTTTCTATCAACCCTGCAGCATAGGGATGGAATTATTTGACACATGCTATTCTCTACCAGTGTATTGGAATCAGTGAGACTGGCTTAGGACAGTGCAGGTGTCAGAGCTGCTATACAGAGGTCACTATGGATTGCAGGTGTCTTGACAGCATGTAACAATAAAAATCATATGGTGCTGTTGTTATGTGCCTTCGAGTTGCTTGCAACTCATAGCGACCCTATGTACAACAGCCCTAAACCCTGCTCTATCCTGTGCCAATAGTACTGTCTCTGACACTCCCATCCCGATTATCCCACTGAATCAATCCACCTCATAGAGGGCCTTCCCCTCTTGAGCCATCCCTCCACCCTCCCAAGCATGATGTCCCTCTCCAAGGACTGGTCCCTCCTTACAACATGTCCGAAGTATGTCAGACGAAGCCTCACAATCCTTGCCTCCAAAGATCAGCCTGGTTTAACCCTCTCTAGGATGTTTTCTTGGCAGTCCATGGTATATTCAATACTCTTCTCCAGCACCACAGCTCAAAGGCATCAATTCTCCTTCTATCCTCCCTAGTCATTGTCCAACTCTCTGATACATAATAAGTGATTGCAAAGACCATAGCCTGTATCAGACACACCTTAGTCTCCAGAATGACACCATTGTTCTTCAGTACTTTGGAGAGGTCCCTAACAGCAGACTTTCCTATCGCAATACATTTTTTTTCTTTCCTGGCTACTGGTGCCAAGAGTGTTGACCGTGGAGCCAAGCAGACTAAGGTTGTTAACAACCTCAATCTCTTCACCATCCATCCTGATGCTGCCAATTGGTCCAGTGGTGAGAATCTTTGTCTTCTTGACTTTGAGCCTCAATCCATTCTGAAGGCTGTAGTCCCTGACCCTCTGCAGCAAGCGTTTCAGGTCCTCCTCAGTTTCAGCAAGCAGGGTTGTGTCATCTGCATAATGCAGATTGTTAATAGATCTTTCACCAATCCTGACACCACACTTCTCCTAACTAGAAAAAATAGCAAGATATGTAAGAAACATATATTTCCTCTTCAGCTTCTACCCTTATTGGAACATTGATCTTCCACTCAAATATGATTAGTCCAGCATACGGAATAGAATGTCCATGTTGTACAAGAGGCAAAAAAGATACACCACTTATAGAAGTTCACAGGCATTGGGGGGAAAGCGCAAAAGTATTTTATATGGAAGTCAATGAGTACTGCATGTTGCTTGTTGTTGTTAAGTGCTGTTGAGTTGTAGGAGACTCCCAGAGACCTTTTACCTGCAAGTCTTCAACACTTGTTGACATGTGTGACTTTCATCTTTTCTCCAGGTCCATGGGGTTTCTGAAGGCAAACTATTATGGAAGTGGATGCCACTCCTGCTTCCAAGCTTGTTTTAATCAAGGAGGTCCACCAAACACTGTCCACCATGGGTATCCATTATTGTATTTGACATATCACTGTCACAGTGTTCAGCTTCACAGCAACCAAAAGTTACCTATGTAAAGCAAGGTGGACACACCAGGGCTATACGACCTAGAAGAATGCTTACCATTCTGGCATGCCCAAATGCTGGTGAACTCTGAGCCGGAGACGCCCAATTCATATGGCAAGTACACTCTGCTGACACCCACTTGGGGCAAAAAGAAAGTCATAAACGCCTCAGAGTTTAATACTTGCCTTTCTTCAAGATGAAAGAGGCTGCATCCAGAGTATTGCTTAGAAATATAATTAATCATTGCCGATTAGAACTTTGTTCTGTTCTTCCAACTGTTTACATTGATATAAATAACTCAGTAGCATATATATCCAAGGCTCAGATCTTATATTTGTGATAGATTCAATAAAATATTCTGAATTCCAGGGCTACGTATCAGGCAATGTTGCTTCTTAACAGATGTCTGTGTTTTCCAGTCAAAATAGAGCTGATTGTTACTCAGATTTCATGTACAATTTGTATTGAATGGACTCAAATGTCTGAGTAAGACTAAAGATCTCATATACGTTAGTATATTCTGGTTGTCACTATTACTTTAAAATATCAGGCTTCATCATTAACAACCAAGATAATGAAAATTTATAATATGTCGCTTCTTTTCTTTAATAGTCACTCTATATAGAGTTCTACTGTCTAAAACAGACAATAAAATATAGTAAAGTTAAGAAAAAAAATCAGTGATACAAGCTGTAAATGCCATGTTGTTGTTAGGTGCCTTCAAGTGAAGTAGGACTCATAGTGTCCTTACGAACAATAGAAGTCAACACTCTCCTTTCTATCTTTACAGTCTGATAGGCTTGAGCACACTGCTACCTTTACTGTTTCAATTCAGCTGATTAAAGATCTTCCTCTCTTTCGCCATCTCTTCACCATTGCAAAAGCATAATGTCCCTCTCCAATGAATCGCCTCTTCTATCAAAATGTCCAAAGTATGGGAGATGGAGCTTTATCATCTTCGCCTCCAAAAAGCACTCTTTCTGCATCTTCTCTAGGACATGTTTGTATTTTTAGCAGTCCTTGGAATCTTCAGTATTTTTCTCAAACACCAGAGTTCAAAGGCATCAATTCTTGTTCTGTTATCTTTAGTCATTCTCCAGCTTTCAGATGCATAATAAGTGATTGGAAAGACCATGGTCTGAAATAGGTACACCTTAATCCTCAAACTAACATTATGGTTCCTTAGTAATTTGGAGAGGTCTCTGACTGTAGACTTTCCCAGTTCAATATATTCCCTGATCTGAAACAATACTGCTGAAACCAACTGTATTGATTATGGATCCAAGTAAGGTGAAGTTGTTGGCAGTTTCATTCTTTTCTCTATCTATTATGATGTTGCCTGTAGGCCCAATGGTGATGATTTTGGTTTTCTTGACATTGAGATACAAACCATAGCAAAGCTGTAGTTTTTTATTTAAAATCCTATTAAGTTGTTGTTAAGTGCTGTCAAGTTGTAGGCGACTCATAGTGACCTATGAATGAAAGACCTGGACACTTGTATAAATTTCACCCTTTCTCCAGGTTCATAGTGTTTCTGGAGGCAAGCTATTATGGAAGTGGATGTCACTCCTGCTTCTAAGCTTGTTTTAATTGGGGAGCTCCACCAAACGCTGTCCACCATGGGTAACCATTCTCACATTTGGCACGTCAGTGTCACAGTGTTCAGCTTCACAGTAACCATGAGTTACCTCTGTACAGAAGGTGGACAGACCAGAGCTATATGACCTAGAAGAATGTTTGACCAAAACCAATTAAAAACAGGCCTGAGGGCCACAGATTAGGCTCATCCACCTTTGGCTTGTCCCCTCTGCTGACACCCACTTGGGACGAAAAGAAAGCCAGAGGATCCACGAGCCTTTCTCACCTGTATGTCCCTCTCAGATTCATGAGAGGCCCTCCCAAGGTCTAGTTCGAAGCAAGATTCCGTATATCATTTATTATTGCTTATGCATAAAACTTTATATGTGTATCATTCCTTGGCAGTAGAAAATCTGAGACTTGGTTATATCATGGTCATCTAGTCATAACCCTCAACTATTTAAAAACACAAAAAGCTATTAATAAATAATAAATGGGAAGGATATTTCCACAGAAAGTTAAATATTTTAATCTTCTCTAATAAGTTTTTCATTCCTTAAACAATTAGCAACCCCATTCTTCAACGAGATGGAAAAGGCAATCTCCAATTTCGTATGGAATGGAAAAAAGCCCCGAATAAGCAAAGCACTCCTTAAGAATAGAAGAACGGTAGGAGGTATCTCACTCCCTGATTTCAAATCCTACTACACTGCCATAGTGGTCAAGACAGCATGGTACTGGTACAATGACAGACACATAGATCAATGGAATCGAGTTGAGAATCCAGAGATCAACCCATCTATCTATGGTCAACTGATTTTTGACAAGGAGATGAAATCAGTGAAGTGGGGAAACGACAGCCTTTTTAACAAATGGTGTTGGCAAAATTGGAAAAATATCTGCAAAAGACTCAAGCAAGACCCACACCTCACTCCATACACAAAAACCAACTCAAGGTGGATCATGGACCTAGGACTAAAACCAAGGACTATAAACTTCATTAGAGAAAAGCTAGGAACAACACTAGAAGTCCTACTCCACAACATAACAGTCTTACCAGTATCCTGGAAAACCTATAACCAGGAGAAGATAACATAGATGAATGGGATCTTCTAAGACTCAAATCCCTATGCACATCCAAAAAATTTTCCAGCAGGGTAAAAAGGGAAGCCACTGACTGGGGAAAAGTATTCGGTAATAATATATCAGATAAGGGACTTATATCCAGAATTTATGAAATACTTGAGCACCACAACAAGATAAAGGTAAAGAATCCAATAGAAAAATGGGCACAGGATATGAACAGGCACTTCACCGAAGATGACATTCAGATGGCTAACAAGCCCATGAAGAAATGCTCAAAATCCCTAGCCCTAAGAGAGATACAAATTAAAACAACTATGAAATATCATCTCACCACAGTCAAAATAGCAAAATTTAACAGAACAGCAAGCAACAAATGCTGGTGAGGTTGTGGAGAAACTGGAACCCTGATTCACTGTTGGTGGGAGTTTAAAATGGTACAACCCCTGTGGAAAGCAGTATGGCGCTTTCTCAAAAAGTTGCAATTAGAGATACCATTTGACCCAGCAATTCCACTACTGGGAATATACCTTGAAGAGACCATAGCTGACATCCAAGCATATATACGCACACCCATATTTATTGCAGCTTTGTTCACAATAGCAAGGAGTTGGAAACAACCTAAGTGCCCATCAACAAACGAATGGCTAGAGAAGCTGTGGTATATTCGCACAATGGAATACTATGCTGCATTAGAAAATAAGTAACTCAGGCAATATTATTCAAAATGGTTGACTCTGGAGAACATTATGCTGAGTGAAATATCCCAGTCACAAAAGGACAAATATTACATGATGCCACTGTTGTAGAATGGGACTGTCCTTGGGGTTGGGAAGAAACTGAGTAAGATGGGTTCAATAATGTATAC
This sequence comes from Elephantulus edwardii, assembly GCF_000299155.1. Classification (NCBI taxonomy): domain Eukaryota; kingdom Metazoa; phylum Chordata; class Mammalia; order Macroscelidea; family Macroscelididae; genus Elephantulus; species Elephantulus edwardii. The sequence continues at coordinate 9,491,857 of NW_006399860.1, read as the reverse complement.
TGCACTGAAACAGAGGAGGGAGAAAACTGTTTAAAAGAGATATATGACTAGGTACTTCTGTCATGACAGGAGTCTAGAGCGAGGGCTACATTGTGGAGGGGACCTGGGGGAGGGTTTGTAAAACAATGAAAGAATCCTTTCTTTTACTTTTCCATAATTTTGGACTCATGTACTTATAACTTGTTAGTCAAATTTGTGTCTTCTAGGTTGCAACACCCCCATGATACATCTTCAAGGATATGAACATGTACGGCCAAGCACAATCAATAAGAGTGCATCTAAATTCCAAAATCAATCTCCATAATAGTCTATGTGTTTCCTACTGCCAAAGGGGCCCTTTAGAGTAGTGAGAGAAGATCTTCACCCTGAAACCCACAGCGTCCCTTTTCAGCAGGAAGTAGCTAAAAGAATACGCCATCCCCTTTTCCTTATGAATCAGGGTGAAGTCTCTCTCAGGGAGGAGTGATAGGGAATGGCAAAGGACACACCGACAAAGGAGATTAATCAGAACTGACTTTGACAAGCACTGTGGCAATTGGACAATTAAAACAGACATTCGGATGGCGGGGAAGAAGAACAAACTGGGGAGGAGGCTTGAGAGAATGGTGTGGCAATGAAGGAGTGAAAGCCCAGAATCCCTGTGAATGTTCATTGAAACTAATAAAATTTAATAATAATAAAAAAACAATTCACAAAGATTGGCATAATAAAGAGCAGATAAAAGACCCTTCCCCATTACAGTTAACAGATTTAATGTTAGTCCCACCTCCCTTTTTGACACATGCATTATGGTCCTGTTGCCTTTCCCCACTCTGACAGCATACCCTCCTATTCCTCACCTCACCCTAACCCATCCTATTAGCATCTCTGAAGAGGGTGAAAACAAGTTGTTCCTTGGAGGCAAAGATTTTGAAGCTTCATCTTGCAAACTTTGGGCATGTGGTGAGGAGGACCAGTCCTTGGAGATGGAGATGACGCTTGAAAGGGTGGAGAAACAGCACAGGAAAGGAGGCCCCTGAATGAGATAGATTAACACAGTAATGAAGGTAGTGGGGATAGGTGTGTTGAAGGCGCTGAGATTGGTTCAAGATAAGGCAGAATTTAAAGCTATTGTGCATAGGGTCTCAGATGACTAGATGGCACAAAACAACAACAAATATTATAAGACTGTAAACTGTTATGAACAATTTAATTACTGAATGAAAAATGCTTCTGTCAGATATTGTTCTAAAGCTGAACTTTGACATTGTTAAGGAAGAAATGGAATGCATAAATATTGACATACTAGGCATTGGTGAGATAAGATGTATTGACATGGGGCATTTATAATAAACGTTAGCTGTGGCTATAATAAAGATACCACTGGCAGTAGTGTGATAAAAACCTGGTGATGTAGCAGTTAAAGAATTGACTAATAACTGAAAGGTTGGAAGTTCAAATTCACCAACCACACCCTAAAAATAATGGGACAATATGCTTCTATAAAGATATATATCTTTGAAAACCCCAAAGATAATTCTATGCTGTCTGGAGGGTTATTATGAATCAGAATGGACTTGATAGCTGTGGGTTTAGACGATAGGATCGACTGTTTTTATTAAATTTACAAGCAAATGCTTTAGTTTATTAGTTCCCAAATATTACATAAGTATTTGCATATAATTTGTATGTTCTTACACTCTGCCTTGATGTAAGTGCAAACAAAATGTTCCATAGAGGCAAAAATGGTGAAACTTTATCTTACATACTTTGAGTGTGTTGTCAGTAGGTGCCCGTCTTTGGGGGAAAAAGGATATCATTCCGAGTAGGGTGGAGACTCACTGAAAGAAGACACTTGATGAGATCAATTGTTCCAATTACCTCCGTAATGGGCTTGAGCATGACAGAAATTGTGGCAGTGGACCAAGATAGGGCAAGGTACATATCTGTTTTTCAAAAGGTCACTGAGTTAGAGTTGACTCAATGGCATCTAACAAACAGTAACAAAATTCTTAAACTCAGAGTGAAGTTTTATATTGTTTTAAACTGCAAATAACAGGAATATTGAATTTATGTATTATGTGTCAATTGACAGAATAAAACATTATAATTATTAGACTAAATCTTATCTATGTATTCTCTCATTTCTTCATTAAGCTCCCAGTGTCTACGATTACTTTACACTTCTCTTACATTCCTTCCTAGTTAATTTGAATCAATTTATATTCAATATATGTATTAAATTGTATGTACTCTCCTGCACTTGACATAGATTAGTAGCATTTTTGAGAAGCACACATGAGTATCTGGTCTCTGTGATAATTTTATCATAATTCTAAAATGCTGCCAATGTCTTTGAATTGCAATTCAATCATGTGTGAATAAAACAATATAGCTAATTTATTGTAGCCAATAAAAAGAAAAAAGTATAGAAACTAAATATGGAAATTCATGATATAGTGGCAAATATTCTCTAGGCTGAGACTCTTTAAAGTGAATGACATCAGGAGGTTAGTGCTAAAAATAGATAAAAATAAATTAATAATATATTGAAAACTCATCAGATAATTCAAGATTATTATGAAAAGTGGTCAAATCAAGGACATGGAAACAGATCAATGACAAAAGATTAATCTTAGGGTTTGGGCATGATTTTCATTCATACTTATTTATAATATGTTGTTATTGTCTATGTTTAGAATATAGGAAAGGGAATTTAGTACAGTATTTGCTGTTTTCATGGTCAACTTGAAACACTGTTTCATAATAGGAAAATGATCTGATATTTCAAACAACTTAGTAGTGTTATAAAATGCAATCATACTTTTAAACTAACATCTCTGGTTACTGTAGAAAGCAGTCACATCAAAATAAATGAGGAATAAAAGCCCCTAAAATTCTTTAATCTATTTCTTCCTTATTCTGCTCATTTTTTCTTCTTTTCCTGTAATGTACAATCTAAGTTTCCCCTTCTTATAATTTCATGTTTCATTTTGAAGTTTTTATTATCAATACCATTATTATATTTTCATTATTAATAACATTATTATATTCTCAAAAATATAAAATATAGAGTCATTGTCTTCTTATACTTGGTATGAGTTAGAGGTTATTACTAATATAAGGAATATGATAGACATCCAACATCAACAAATACATTTAAAGTACTTCAGTGGAAAAGAAGTATAAATTATCCACATTATATTAAACTGACCCCCATTAAAAATAAATACACACTCACACACATACACACATACATAAAGTAGCTACTATTATTTTTAATCTCTAAGGATTCATAGCATGTATTTGCCAGGCCTCCTTTCTGATAAATCTCCTAAGTATCAAGCTTCACACCTTCCAATTACTGGAGCCATGTCAATATAAGACCAATGCCTCACTGAGGTGGAGTTGACACCAACTCATAGTAACACCTCAGCAGGTTTCCAAGCCTTGAGACTTCCCATCTTTGTCCGAAGAAGCTGCCAATAAATTGTTTGAATTTACTCAAACACTCAGATTCAGACTCTTTTGGTTGGCATTGCAATGTTTTATAGAGCATTAGATATTGTCACATAAAGAATAGAGGTTAAATTGTAGTACAACAGAGTAGAGAGTATAAAACCTTTGAGGATCACCGATGTATGAGGGAACCTGACTACTCAAGAATCTTTTTTAAAGAACCCCATCATCCTAACACAGAAAAACTGAGAGAATTCTGAGAAAGTCGTTTTTATTTCCCTATTCAGCCAAAATTTAGTCAAATTTATTGCTGTTAAGTGACCCAGTAAATCTTTAAAAGAGACTGCCTATCTTTCTCCTGTAGAATAACTGGTAAATTTGAATTTCAAAAAACTTGATCAGCAGTGAATTGCATAACTCCCTATGCTAGAGCCTGTTTCTTCAATGAACATAAGTCTAAATAGAGACTTGTTTATTTGTTCTAACTTACCTGCAAGCTCAACCTGAAAACACACACTTAAACAATTTCATTTGTAACATGGGGACTGCCTATACTATGAAAGGCAGGAAAACTCCACAAGATGGTCAGGAGGATGAATATTTTCTAAAGCCATGAAACTGTATTTGTGAGATAGGCTCCAATATAAATAAAATTCTTAATATTTGTATTCTTCCATTTGCTAAGACTGATGGCAGGAAAGTCACTTACAGAAATAATACCCGCTGAAGATGATGGGATCTCAAAGCTGGAGAGGCCTGATGGCTCTGCATAATTTTCAGAAGCCAGGTGGAATCAATCATCATAGAGAAGCTGGATGAGATTGGCAGCCAAGTGTCCTGACCCAAAGATATTTATAAATATGATAAACAGAAAACAGTCTCCTATTGAAATTAAGTCCCTGGATGGTACACTCAGCTAATATGCTCCCCTGCTAACCAAAACTTTAGGTATTCGTCCAGAAGAATCTCAGAAGAAAGACATGGTGATATACATATGTGGGGAAAAATCAGCATTGAAAATCATTTGGAGCATGGTTCTCTATTCTAACACATCGGGGGTAGCCATAATGGAAATTCATATATCTTGTTGTTAAGTGCCATTGAGTCATAGACGACTAATAGTGATCCTATGAACGAAAGACCTGAACACTTGCATAATGTTCATTGTTTCTCCAAGTTCATAAAGTTTCCAGAGGCAAGTTATTTCAGAACTGCATGCCATTCCTTCACCCAAGCTTGTTTTAATGAGTTGTCTCTGTACAGCATTAAATAAGATGAACAGCCCCAAAAGGTCATGCCTCGTTTGAAGTTTGTGAAGAAATAAAGAATGGATTTGGATAAACACTAAAATGTCATATTACCTGCCCAGATTCCAGATTGAAGCCAGGACTAAGTTTAAAAGTCTACTATCAAAAAGGAGAAGAATGAAGATGCTAGTTTAAACACAATTGTGCTTGATCCAATTTGTTGTTGTTATTAATTGCTGCCGAGTCACCTATGACTCATAGTGTCCTATGTACAACCCCAACCCTGCTCTATCCTGTACCAAACTCATTGTCTCTGATACACCCATCCCGATTACCCCAGGCACTGAATCAATCCACCTCACAGAGGGTCTTCCTCTCCTTCCCTGTCCTTCCAACCTCCCAAGCATGATGTCCTTCTGCAAGGACTGGTTCCTCCTTGCAACATGTCCAAAGTATGTCAGATGAAGTCTCAGAATCCTTGCCTCCAAGGAGGAGCCTGGTTTCACCCTCTCTAGGTTGAATGTGTTCAATTTCTCAGAAGCCCATGGTATATTCAACAATCTTCTACAACACCACATCTCAAAGGCATCAATTCTCCTTCTATCCTCCCTAGTCACTGTCCAGCTCTCTGACACATAGCAAGTGATTGCAAAGACCATGGCCTGTATCAGGCACACCTTAGTCTCCAGAGTGACACCATTGTTTTTAGTCTTTGGAGAGATGCCTAAGAGCAGACTTTTCCATCACAATACCTCTTTTAATTCCCTGGTTGCTGATGCCAAGAGTGTTGACCATGGAGCCAATCAAACTAAAGCTGTTAACAATCTCAATCTCTTCATCATCCATCCTGATGCTGCCAATTGTTCCAGTGGTGAGAATATTTTTCTTCTTGATATTGAGCCTCAATCCCCATTGAAGGGTGCAGTCCTTGACCTGCAGCAAGTGCTTCAGGTCCTCCTCAGTTTCAGCCAGCAGGGTTGTGTCATCTGCATAACACAGATTGTTGATGAATCTTCCTCCAATTCTGATGCCACACTTTTCCTCACAGAGCCCAGCCTCCCGGATAAACTGTTTTGCAGATAGATTGAAAAGGTATGGAGACAGGACACATCCCTGACGTACACCCTTTTCAATTTTTACCAAGCAATGTTTCCTTGTCTTTTGCGTTAGCACAACCAAGTAATGATGTTTTTATTTCTTCCTATGCATCTGAAAGTTTAACAATGGATAAGAAAATCAAAGAAGAATGCCTTAGAATTTTAGTTGGTGAGAAGTATTTAATGTACTTTGGGCTGCCACTAGAGTGAACAAATCTTACAGAAAGATCAACCAAAATGCTCCTTAGAGGCCAGGATTGTGAAAGTTCACAGCATTTGTGCCTGTTGTCAGGAGAGATCAGTCCTTTGAAAAGACATCAAGCTGTGAAAGGTACAGGGTCAGTGAAAGAGAAGACCTTCCATTAGCTGGATTGATACAGTGACTGCAACAATGGGTTTGTGCAGGTGGAGATCTAAAGATGGAGGCAGATATGGCAAGGTTCTGACCTTTTGTCCATAGGGTCCTTATGAAGCTTACTTGACACCTTACAACAACAACAAAACCTTTTATTTAAACTTGAAGTGAATTTCTAAGCTTATTGTCAGCAGAGGTGTGAAAGTTTGGGAGTTGTTCTGGAAGGAAATGTGACCAGAACCTGAAGTTTACTTTTAAGTTTAACTTTACCTGTTTCTCCATTTCTTTTCTTTGATTATAATAGAAATACAGTAAGTGTAATAACATTCTACCTTTAGTTCTTTTATAGTCACACCTCCTTGCTTGTTTCTTCTGTAAATAGATGGGGCAGGTTGGAAGCTTACAAAACCTGTAAATGCTGACAGAATATAAAAACCAAACAAACAGTATTTGTTGTTGTTAAGTGCCATTGAGTTGTAAAGGACTCATAAGGATCCTATGAACGAAAGGCCTGAGCACTGTTCATAGAATTTCCAGAGGCAAGTCATTTCAGAATTGGATGCTACTCCTGCTTCCAGGCTTGTTTTAATCGGGAAGCTCCACCAAACACTGTCCACCATGGGTAATCATTATCATATTTGGCATGTAAACGCCACAGTGTCTAGCATCACAGCAACCATGAGTTACCTCTGTACAGCAATGCACAGACCAGTGCTATGTCACCTAGAAGAATGTTTGACGAAAAACAAATGGGTTTTCAAATAGGAGGCCTTATCACATTGCCTCACTTACCTTAGTGAATCAGCATTCCACCCTAGTGCTCAACACTCCCAGCCTCTGTAGAATATTGGAACACTATGGCTAATATTTCTGCAGCACAGTAAATGTTCTAAGAAGGGTCTCATGGACATTCCTTTGAATAATTGCCTTGACTGTGTTTTGTAGGATTAGATTTGATATACATGAGTAAAAATTTTAAGTACTCTCATGGGTTAGACAGATGTATTACAACTCCCATACATCACTATTAAGTCAGCTGAATAATAGCTGACACTCCAACAAGTTTCTGATGCTGTAAATCAGATAGGAGGAAGTTACCCAACTTTCAAAAAGATACAGCCTTTGAGTTTGAACTATGCCCCTGAGCTCCCGAAATATATTTGGTAACATATAATAAATTTATTCCTAGTAGTGTTTGTACTGGATCCTGCTACTTCCATGGCAGCAATTTCCAAGATTAATAACGTAAAATGGGAATTGCCATAATTATGAATTGTTTTAATCCACACATCAAAAGCAGAGTAATGCCAAGTGGAAATCTGAAACTAATTTCTCCGCTGAGGATATAATCAGTATAATAAATAAAAATTCAGAAATAATGTCATACCTTGGTGTAGAAAAGATGGCAGATACGCATGCTACCTTAAAAAGGAAAATGTGAAGACTATCGAGAGAGTTGTTCAATATCGTTGAATTGGATCCAACCTATAGCTGACCTTCCAGCATGTTTTCAGAGAGTAAATTACTCATGAGGATATTGCCCCACCCCATTCCTTTGTAAAACAGCTGGTAACGTCACACTGTGTGCCTCTAAGATCACAGCACAGCTTTTTCAATGTATTCCCATTCAATTCACCATGTTTCCTGAAGAAAGATTACTGATTTTGGAAAATGATATATAACTGAAATTAAATCAAATAGTAATCCAATTATAGCTGCTCTAAGAGATGAACAGATCATAAGTTATAGATAACACTGAGGAAAAATAAGGATCTGAGAACACTGAATCATGTTCAAGTGAAATCAATATAGAGACCTATATTGTTGTTGTTGTGTACCAGAGTTTGAATCATAGCTGACCCTCCATCAGGTTTTCAGAGGCAGTAAATCACACAGGAGTTGATTGCTCATCTTTCTTCCCGTAAAACAGCTGATAGATTAGATTGTGGACTTTAATGTTGGCAGTACATACATATCCTTACCACTAAGCCACCCAAGCTTCCACATAGATCTATAGTTGAATGAAAGGAATAAGACAGTTGAGGGATACTGCATGACTTAAAATCAGGAAAGATGCTGTTAATCTTTGCTCCATATTTAATTCAATCATAGATGAAGCAAATCATTTTATTAACTGGACTACACAAGAAGAATGATTATCAGAATTGGAAGAAGACTCATCCATTCATTCAAAAATTGTTTTAGGTTGATGATACAAAATCACTTGAAGAAAGTGAAGAAGATTTGAAGCATTTACTAAAGAATATCAAAGAGTACAGCCTTTAATATAGATTACACCTAAATATCAAGAAAATTAAAGTCCTTACCACTGTACCAACAAGGCATTGTAATATCTGGAAGTTAGGAAGGATTTCATTTTTATTTGGATCCACAATCAATATTCATGACAGTAGCACTCAAAAAATGAGATGAAATATTATATTGGGAAAATCTACTTTCAAGTATCTCTTTAAAGATGTTAAAGAGCAAGGATAACAATTTGTAGAATAAGAGTCACCTGATATAATCCATGAAATTTTTAATTGCTATGTATGTATTTAAGTTAAATAATGAATAAGGCAAACCACAGATGTACTGATGCCTTTGAATTATGATTCAGAGACAATGAGTACCAAATTCACAATAGACTGCTAAATGAACAAATAGCTCTATTGGAAGCATAAACAAGGTGCTCATTAGATGCAGGGATGGTGAAGGTTGGCTCCACAAACTTTGGATATATCAACAAGAGGAAGGAGTCCTTAGAAAAAAGGGATCATTCTGGGGAAAGTAGAGGTTCAGTGAAAGAAATGACTATTCTTATAGATTGATATAATGATTATAATCGTGACTTGAGTTTGGCAAAGATCATGAAGATAGTACGAAATAGGCGAGGTTCTGACTGTTCTTGTAGTTGCTATAAGCTATAGTGGACTCAAAACACCTTACAACAGCAAATATTATGGGAAGAGACTGCTCATCTCTTTCCAACATAGTGGCTGGAGGATTCAAGTCAGAGGAGCTTGAAAAATTATCAGCTAGGAAAATTCAATAAAATAGACTTCTTCAAAATTCTTAGGGAGCACGTTTTATCAAATAAGTAAAGTCAATGTCAAAAAGAAATAAATGAATATTTATTCTATAAAACATATATACTTCTTTTATAAATAAATGTATCTGTTGTTATTGTAGACTGTAGAGTTGGAACCAACCCATAGCTGACCCTCCAGTTGGTTTGCAGAGACAATTAATCACATAGGAGGAGATTGCCCATCTTTCTTCTATGGACCAGCTATTGGCCTTGAACTGTATGCCTTTTGTGACTACAGTGTAGCTTCTTGCTGGTAGGGCACCAGAGCTCAAGAAAGAGAGAGCTCAAGAGAGAGAGAGCTCAAGAGAGAGAAAGAGCGAGAGCGAGGGAGAGAGAGAGAGAGAAAGAGAGAGAAAGCAAGAGAGAGAGAGAGAGAGAGAAAGAGAGAGATTTTTAATATACCATTGACTTGTCCAAGTTGCATACTTTGGACTTGTTGCAAGGAGGAACCAATCCTTGGAGAGGGATATCATGCTTGGGAGGGTGGAGGGACAGTGCAGAAGAGGAGGACCTTTGATGAGATGAATTGATTCAGTGACTGGGGTAATGGTGGTAGGTGTGTCAGAGACAATAAAATTGACACAGGATAGAGCAGAATTTAGAGCTGTTGTACATAGGGTCGCTATAGTTGTAGGGGTCCCAACAGCATATAACCACCACCATTACCACCACCATTGACTTGAAACTGACTCATAGCTGACACTGTGTTTTCAGAGGCATTGAACTGCTCAGAAGGAGGTTCCTTATTTTTCTCTCATGGGACAAATAGCTGGTACATTGAACTGCCCACCTTTGGATGTTTATCTATCTAGCTGTATATCTACAACTGAAATATGGAAATGTGTGTGTTCAAATATAAGTGCTAGAAGCAGAGACCAAAAAGTTATTAATTCAAAATGTTTATGTGTAATAATTTAGTAATGATTCTTTAATAGCTAGATTATTCAACATAATAGAAAAACAATATCTAATTCATGAGATACTTTGATAAGATAATGCATAATTAAATAGTACTTTTTTTACATAAAAAAGCAATGATTAAGGAGGATTTCACCCATAACTATAGAAAGCAAAGAAACTGGCATTGCTAGAGAAAACATCCCCCTGTCTGGGAATCGAACCCCGGTCTCCTGAGTGACAGGCGGGGATTCTCACCATTATATTAATGAGGATGGCAGAGACCATGGTCTTTGCAATCACTAGTTATGCATCAGAGAGTTGGACAATGACTAGGGAGGATAGAAGGAGAATTGATGCCTTTGAGCTATGGTGCTGGATAATAGTATTGAGTATACAATGCACTGCTAAGAAAACAAACAGATTCATCATGGAGAGGGTTAAACCAGGCTGATCCTTGGAGACAAAGATTCTGAGGCTTCGTCAGACATACTTTGGACATGTTGTAAGGAGGGACCAGTCCTTGGAGAGGGACATCATGGTTGGGAGGGTGGAGGGACAACGTAGGAGGGGAGAAACCCTCTATGAGGTGGATTGATTCAGTGACTGGGGTAATCTGGGTGGGCATGCCAGAGACAGTGCGATTGGCACACAATAGAGTAAGGTTTAGGGATGTTGTACATCGATAGGGTCGCTCTGAGTCACAAGTGACTAGACGGCACATAACAACAATAACATGAAATTTGTAAGCATTTATACAGTATAACTCGTATAATTGGAAATTGTCAAGACATATTGTTTTTACTGTTCCCATATAATTTCTGCATTTAATGAATTACAGTCTTATAACATTTCTATCCTACTTTTAGTGGGGAATGCTTGAATTTTCCTGCTTTAACAAGTACCTATGTTATACAATTTCTGCCTTCCATGGTTTACTGTATAAGGTAAATTGTAAGGTATAGCATTTTAGACTCAGAAAGCTCTATTGTAATATTTTAATGAATAAGGATGAGTTCTAAGTTAAGATTACTTTCCTGTGTCTTTGTCTTCACAACTACCTGACAGCTGATTTGTGAGTTTGTGTCACAGTTGGATGGTATGCACCCATCTAAGAAATTACAAACATAGGGACCTCTTGAAACAGATGGAAAGCATCCATGGATGGTTTTATCTACTTAGGGGATTAGTAAATTAACTGAAGAGTTTGTATTTTAATATTGAAATAGTTGCCTGCTAGCATCACTGCAGAAGCCATCAATGACAGCTGTTTTATGTGTATTCTAAATTTTTACATAGGACTAATTTCTAAAGAGTCCTTATTTTACATTTTTAAAACAAATTCTAGAAATAACTTTTTTAATTCTGCTTTGACTCTCTTTTAATAAATTTTACTTATGTGATTTTTTATTATGTTAAAGTTTAAGCTTATATGGTTAGAAAACGGACCTATATATGTGGTTCTGGAAGGTAACAGTCCCGCAAAATCAATGGAGAATTCTACTCCTCATGCATGAGTTTGCCTTGAGTTAAAAATCAACTCCACAACAGTAACTACAACAAAGGGGAATATGTTAATAAAAAGGAAAGGAGGAAATATTTATAAATTAAAACCTTGTTTTAAGCATTGAAATGTATGATTTTTTTGCCTTAAATGTTTCCACAAATAGTAATTTCCTTTTATTATAGACAGTCAGCTCTTGCCATGGGAACATCTCCTGGTTAATAGCCCTAATTATAAGTCAAGAATATGTGAATTTTACATCCCTCAGTTTTTGAACATTTTCTTGTCTCCAGAATCTCAAAGTGAAGGACCCCCAAACCGCTGGTCCTGTTCTGTCCCGAGTGGACGGCGAAGACCCAAGACTCCAAGACACCTGCTTGATGCAACAGCAAGAGATAAGAGGTTTATTGCGGAGCTCCAGGCCGACCCTTATCTCCTCGCAGGAGACAAAGGAGCCGACCCAGAGCAGACAAAGTTGGGTTTTTTTATACACTTTAGGGGGATACAACTGAGTATCAGCTTCTCATTGGGTGATGAAAGCACAATTTGAATTCATTGGTTCAGTGTTCGCTCAGGGTTTACACAGCATTGTTGCACGTAGCACTTGCGGCAGTCACGTAGTACATGTAGCAGTTAGATAGATTTTTAACTATAGAGTGGTGTCATAAATTCTTTCAAACTCCAGGGCAGTGGAAAAGCACAAGATACATAGGTTATCAGTCGGGAAACAAAGGCACCTGGGTTATCAGTTGAGCTTGTTTGTTTTGCCTTTCTGCTAGCTATTCTTGAAATACTGTTGCCCTGGATACCTGGGTGTGGGGCTTTAAAAATTAACTTAGCTGAGAACTATAGAAACTTAAGTTTAATTGAGCTGAGAACTATAGGGACTATTTTAATTTCAATCTTTTCAAAAGATTTTCTGGAAAATGTTAAATAGCTACAATGTCAATTTAAATACCAAAGTGTGCCTAATCCAAGCCATAGTATTTTCAATTGCTGCTTATATATTGAAAAGTTAGACAATGAGTAAGGATCTCAGAGACAGAATCAATGACTAATTGTGGTGGTGGAGAAAAGTACAGAATATTCAATATTCAAAACAATAAAACAAATCTCTTGGAGGACATAAATTAAGTTACTCCTTGTTGCAGACCGAGGGTCCCAAAGAATGGAATAATTTTATAATTATTAAGAAAGAGACAAACAGCCAGGAATGTGGTAGAGCAGAGAGCATAAAACAGGGGGCCAGCAGTTCTTGACTGGAGACCCCAAGCCAAGCTTCTCTGTGTCTTTACTGAAAATTATCAGAAAGTAAATCACAAAGAGAATTCAATGCAAATGAAGCCAAGCTCTTTCTATTGAAAACCTTCTCCTTGACTCAGGAAGGAGAGCTTCACAAATGCAAGAATGTGGTTTACCCTTAACTATTAACTTGATGCCTCAGGGTGAACTCCAGTTCAGGAAGTAACACTCCCTCTGTAGGGGGCCCCTAGCTGTCTCCTCTCTGCAGGGAACAAACAGGTTATTTTCTGGGATCTGCCATAAGAGAAATCCTAACTTATAAATCTGTAATTCCTCCAATTCCTGAACAAGGGTTTTCATATATTTGGTATAAAGTTTGGCTTCCCATAACTCCTAAAGGCAAAGATGGTGAAACTTTGCCTTACATAACTTGGGCTCATTTTTGGGAGAGACTAGCCCACAGGAAAAAACATTATCAGTGAAAAATGAATGGAGGGTCAGAGAAAGATAGGAAGAGTCTAAACAAGAGAGATTAACAGAGTGATGGTAGCAATGGACTCAAGACCATGAGGATTTTACCACATAGAACATAATTTCAGATGTGTTGTTATAGATCATGAGTTATAATAAACTAGATGATTTTTAAAAACAACACAAGTGGAAATTAAAGAGTGCCAGAGTGACATCCACCTATCTATCTATCTATCTATCTATCATCTATCTATCATCTATCTATCTACCTGTGTTTCATTAACTATGCAAAGCCATTTGACAGTGTGAATCACAAAAAACTGTGATTAACCTGAGGAGAATGGGGATCCCAGAACACTTGATTATACTTATGCAAAACCCATACTTGGACCAGGAAGCAGTCCTAAGAACAGAGGAAGATATTCGAATGGCAAACAAAACCATGAAGAAAAGCTCGAAATCACTGGCAATAAGAGAGATGCAAATCAAAACCACAATGAGGTTCCATATCACTCCAGGAAGAGTGACAAAATTTAACAGGGCAGCAAGTAATAGATGTTGGAGAGGATGTGGTGAGAAAGGAACTTGTATACATTGTTGGTGGGATTGTAAAATGGTGCAACCATTCTGAAAGGTAGTTTGACACTTTCTCACAAAACTGAACATAGAAATTCCATATGACCCAGCTATTCTGCTACCTGGAATATACCCTGAGAATATGAGAACTGAGGTAGAAACTGAGATTTGTACACCAATGTTCATAGCAGTATTATTCACCATTGCAAGAACAAGGAAACAGCCCAAATGTCCAACCACAAATGAATGAATTGAGAAATTATGGTTCTTTCACACAATGGAATACTATGCAGCACACAGGAGCAATAACTTTGTAAATTATTAATTAGAGAGAGACTGTAAAGCATTATGCTGAGTAAACTAACTCAGTTCCATAATCATAAATATTGTATAAAACCGTTATTGTAGAACAAGTATAAGGAACCAGGAGGGGTGGGAGAGGCTGGAAGCAGAGGGATGTGGATTTGCAGCGGGAAGGGGGAATTAATCATTGGGTTGTACAATCTGATGGGTGTGGGGTGAGAGAAATTGAAATAATTTGTTCAAATTTGTATTTGAATTCTGTAAATAAACTAGGTGTGTGTGGTGTTGGGGGGGAAGAATAGAGCAGGGAAATACTGTATGGTTCAAAGTCAGGAAGGGAGTCTGTAAGGGATGCATCCGGTCTGTATACCTTTTTATGTGCAGAACAGATAATTTGGGAGGCTGAGCTTTATGAGGAGAAATTGTCCTGAGTGAAGAATTGTAGATTATTTTCAGCCTGGATTGCAGTCTGTTAATGTCTCTAATGAGCTCCAAAACAGTGAATATTGTCTGTGAGTTCTGTGTGGGCATACTAACAGATTAGTGTACCCAGTAGTAGAGCACTGAGAGCCCTGATAAGAATGGTCTGCTTTAGAATTTGAAGAAGTAGATACAGGAGTGTGGTCGTATGTCCAGCATAATTGGCATTGTCTTTATGTTGTTGATGCTATTGATGGGGATAATTTCTCTTTATTCAGCTTGTGGAGGTCAGTAGTGGACACAACCACATCATGTTTTTATACAGATGGTAAAATAAGTAATACTATCCACATCAGAAGTACTGATAAGTAATTAAATTGGAGAAGAAAGAAAATTATATAGTACAGACATAAAATATCTATTTAAATTATTAGGATTAAGAATGACTATTTTGTAATAAAATATAGGTTATTTAATTAGGTTTTTTGCACAAAATCTAGAACATCATTCTGTAAGCATTAATTCCATTTGGAGAGTGATTCATGTATACATGTTAGCTTTTGCGCTTTTAGCAAAAAATATGTCTCAAGCTTATGCTTTGAACTTTGTACTGCCCTGTAATCTCACATTTCACCTCTGAGTACAAGATCTTATCTTACTGGTGTCTAAGCTTCCATAGGACTCTTTAAAGTAAACACTAGTGAGAAGTTTTGGATTTTCACACTGCCAATATAAGTTTCAGTTGAGGTGATAATGACAGATTCCTTATGTGTTTGTTTAATATCTGAATGTCATCTTTAGCAAAGTATTAATATCCTGTGTCTGTTTTGTTATTGGATTATTTACCTTTTTCTTATTGTGGTACTGGAGCATTCTGTACATTTTATATATGAGTCCCTTATTAAATATGTCATTACAAAATATTTTCCCAGTGTATGACTTTTGTTTTTCCTTGTTGAATAAGTTTTTGGGTTGGATATTTTTATTATTTGCATAAAGGTTTGATTCTTAAAGGTCCTATTCATCTATTTTGTTCTCCCATGGTTGTAGGTTTTTTAATTATATTTGGAAGACTATGGATTAATTCTTCTGGAGTTCTTCCAAGATTTTCACTGATAAAGTTAATAGTTTTTGTCTTAATCCAAAGTCCTTGATCCTCCTTGAGTTGTTTTTTGTGTATGGTATAAAGTGTAGGTACTGCTTGAGTTTTCTACAGATGATTTCTCAGTGTTTCCAACACCATTTGTTGAAAAGGCTGTTGTTTCTCACTTAAATGACTTCATCTCCTTATCAAAAATCAATTGACCACAGGTAGATGAGCTGATTTCAGGGTTCTTAATTCTATTGATCTATGTGACTGTCCCTATACCAGTTCCAGTACCACACTGTCTTGACCACCATGGCTGTGGTAAGATATGAAATCAGGAAGTATGGTGCTCCCTACTAGTTTCTCTTTTGCAGTAGTGCTTTACTTATTCAGAGTCTCTTTCCATTACAGATAAAATTGCCTTTTCCACCTTATTGAAGAATGGAATTGGTATCTGTATTGGGATTACATTGAATTTATAGATGGACTTTGGTAAAATTCTAAGTTTCATAATATTGAGTCTTCCTAAGCTTAGGGTATTCCACAATTTCTCCAGGTTCTTTTTGTTTCTTGTAGTAATGTTGTTGTTGTTTTTCTTTATGTTTCTTTGTATGAGTCTTTTGTATCTCTAGCTATATTTGCTCTCAAGTATTTAAGCTTATGGTTAGTTATTGAAATGAGTATTGTTTTTCTTAGCTATTTTCTGTATTCTCTTTGCCTCTGTATATAAGTGCAACTGTTTTTCTTATATTGATCTTGTATTTTGTTACTTTGCTTAATTGGTTGATTATATCCAATAGCTTTCTCACAGAGTCGTTAGGGTTTTCTAAGTAAGTGATCATATTATCTGCATATACAGATTTTACCTCCTCTTTGACATTTGGTTACCTCTTATTTCCTTATTATTGCTATAACTAAGACTTCTAATACAATATTGAATAGGAGAGATGATAATTGGCATACTTGCCTAATTCTTGTTCTCAAAAAGAATGCCTTTAATCTCTCTCAACTGGAAATACTATCGGCTCTTGGTTTTGCACATCTACTTTTCAATATGTTGAGGAAATTCCCCTCTATTCCTATTTGTTGAGTGTTTTAACCAAAAAAGAGTGTTGGATTTTTTCAAAGTCTTTTATACATCAATTGATAGGGTAATGTGGTTCTTGTTATTTGCTTTGTTAGTGTGATGAATTACATTGATTTGTTTTTCATATATTGACCCATCCTTGTACACCTGTTATGAATCCCACTTGATCACGATGAATTATTTTATTTTTATATACTGTTGGATTCTATTGATCAGAATTTTATCGAGAAATTTTGCATCTATGTTCAGGAGAGATATTGGTCTATAGTTTTCTATTTAGTGATGTCTTTACCTGACTTTGGTATTAAATATATACTTACTTCATAGAATGAGATGAGAGAATGTCATCTTTTCTCACTTTTCTGAATTAATTTATGTGAAACAGTTCTTCTCTGAATGTTTGATTAAATTCACTAGTAAATCGATCTGATCCAGAAAGTTTCTGTTGAAAGTTGTCTTATCACTTATCCAATTACTTCTTTTGTAATAGGTCTCTTCCAGCATTCTTCTTCAATCTGTATCAGTTTGGATAGGTTGTATGTTTCAAAGCATTTATCCATTTCCCCTAGGTTTCATATTAATTTGAATATGTTGTTGTTTGTTGTTATGTGCCCTCTAGTAGAGTCCTTTGCAACTCATAGCAACCCTATGCACAACAGCCCTAAACCCCACTTTATCCTACGCCAACTGCACTGCCCCTGACATACCCATCCCTACCACCCCAGTCACCAAATCAGTCCATCTCATAGAGGGTCTTCCCCTCCTGCGCTATCCCTCCACCCTCCGAACCATGATGTCCCTCTCCAAGGACCCGTCCCTCCTGGGAACATGTCCAAAATATGTCAGATGAAGCCCCAGAATCCTTGCCTCCAAGGAGTAGCTTGGTTTAATCCTCTCCAAGATGAATCTGTTTGTTTTCCTGGCAGTCCATGGTACATTCAGTATTCTTCTCAAGCACCACATCTCAAAGGCATCCACTCTCCTTCTGTCCTCCCTAGTCATTGTCCAACTCTTTGAAGCATAACAAGCGATTGCAAAGACCATGGCCTGTATCAGGCGCACCTTAGTCTCCAGAGAGACACTGTTGCTCCTGAGTACTTTAGAGAGGTCTCTAACAGCAGACTTTCCCATCACAATATGCTTTTTGATTTCCTGTCTGCTGCTCCCAAGAGTGTTGACTCTGGAGCCAAGCAAACTGAAGCTGTGAACAATCTCAATCTCTTCGCCCTCCATCCTGATGCTGCCAATTGGTCCAGTGGTGAGAATCTTTGTCTTCTTGACATTGAGCCTCAGTCCATACTGAAGGCTGCAGTCCTTGACCCTTCACAGCAAGTGCATGAGGTCCTCCTCAGTTTCAGCAAGCAGGGTCGTGTCATCTGCATAACGCAGATTGTTAATAGATCTTCCACTAATCCTGATGCCACAATTCTCCTCATAGAGCCCAGCCTCTCGGATAATCTGCTCTGCATACATGTTGAAAAGGTATGGAGACAGGATGCATCCCTGGCGTACACCCTTCCCAATTTTGAACCATGCAGTGTTACCCTGCTCTGTTCTGACTACTGCCTCTTGGTCCAAGTATAGGTTTCACATTAGCACAATTTGAATATAGTTTTTCATAATATTGCATTGTTAATCTTTATGCCTCAGTTGATTCTGTTGTGACATTTCCCCTTTAATTTTTAATTTGAGTAATTTGTACCTTTCTTTTCTTTTTCTTTGTTATGCTAAAGGTTTGTCAATTTTATTGACCTTGCTCCTGATCTTGTTCATGTTTTCAATTAATTTTTTGTTTTCTATTTCGTGTATTTCTGTCCTAATTTTTATAATTTAATTTAACTTAGATGTTGACAGGTTTTATTGTTGTTAGCATTGAACTTGCTGGAGATGTTGGATTACAGAATCAATTATCACCTTTTCTTCCTTTTTAATGAGTTTCCTTATTGCTATAAATTAACCTTTGACTACTGTTTTGACTTTTACCTAGTGATTTAGGTAATTTGTATCTTTATTGTCATTTGTTTCAAAAAACTTTTTTGTTTTTATTTATTAGTAATTTTACTATCCACTAATGTTCAAGCAAGGTGTCATTCAGCTTCCAAATGTGTGTGTGTGTGTGTGTGTGTGTGTGTGTGTGTGCGCGCGCGCGTGTGTTTGTGTTTCCTCTATCTTGTTATTAATTTCTAATTTTGTAGCATTGTGGCCTGTGAAAATGCTTTGCATTATTTCTGCCTTATTTTTTAAAACTTCTTGATGCTTGTCTTGGGACCTAAAATATGATCTACTCTGGAGATGTTTTGTTCACATTGGAGAAGAATATATACTGAGTTTTTTGGTTTGTTTTTTTAAGGGTGTATTAGCCTGTATTTACCTATTAGAACCTTATCAAATTCCTTGATTTTGTGGTTTAATTCTTCAGACTCTTTTTGTTCTTTCTGGTAATTCTATCTTTTCTTAAGAGTGGTATTTGAAGTCTCCAACTGCTAATGTGGTGTTTTGTATTTCTTTTTATTTTTCAGTTCTGTTAACTTTTGCTTAGTGTATTTTGCAGCCATATCATTAGACGTATAGATATTTAGTATGGTTATATTCTCTTGTTGACCCTTTAAGCATTATATAGTAACCTTCATTGTCCTTTGTGTTGAAATATATTTTATCAGAGAATAATATCAGTACTGCTTTTTTTCCCTCTCTGGTTACCATTTACTTGTTATATTTTCCACCATCTTTTTCAGCTACCACGAAAGAAAACTACTTTTGAAGAAATCAAGAAGAAGCTGAATAGAAGATTTCAAAGGACCTCTCTGGAAGACAAGGCACAATGTTATAATGAAATGTTTAAGGAACTGGAGTCAGAAAATTAAAAGGGACAAACTTGCTCAGCACTTTTTAAGGTGAAAAAAATAAAGAATAAATTCAAACCATGAGTTGCAATGCTTAAGAATACTATGGGCAGAATATTGAATGATTAAAAGAAGGTGGAAAGAGTATACAGAGTCATTGTACAAAAAATAATTGGCTGACACAGAAGAATTTCAAGAAACAACATGTGAACCAGAATCAATAATGATGAAGGAGGAAGTTCAGGCTGTTTTGAGGGACTTGTCAAAAAATAAAGCACCAGGAATTGATGGAATACCAATTGATGTATTTCAGCCAATAGATGATGCTCTGCATGTGTTCACCAAGTTGTGCCAAGAACCTGGAGGACAACTACTACTTGGTTAACTTACTGAAAGAGATCCATATTTATTCTCATTCAAAAAAAATGATCCAACAGAGTGTGGAAATTATCAAACAACATCACTAATATCACATACTAGCAAAATCCTGCAGAAAATTACCCAGAAATAACTGAAACAGTACATCATCAAAGAACTACCAGAAATACAAGCTGGGTTTAGAAAAGGTGGTGGCACTAGGAACATTATTGCCTATGTCAGATGGATCTTGACAGAATACCAGTAGAAAGTCTGTCTGTGTTTCGTTGACTATGCAAAGGCATTTGACTGTGTGGATCACAACAAATTGTGGCTAATCTTGAGGAGAATGGGAATCCTAGAACACTTGGTCTTGCTTATATGAAATCTATACTTATACCAAGAAGCAGTCCTCAAAATAGAGCAAGGAAACACTGCATGGCTCAAAATCAGGAAAGGACTGCATCAGGAATGAATCCTGTCCCCGTATCTTTTCAATCTGTATGCAGAACAGATCATTCAAAAAGCAGGGCTTTATGAGGAGGAGTTTGGCATCAAGATTGGAGGAAAACTCATTAACAACCTGACCATATGCAGATGATACAACCTTGCTTGCTGAAACTAAAGAAGACCTGAAGCATTTGCTGCAAAAGTTCAAGGACTGTAGCCTTCAAAATGGATTGAAACTAAATATCAAGAAGACAAAGATTCTTTCTTACCACTGGACCAATTAGCAGCACCATGATAGATGGAGAAGAGATTGAGGTTATTAGCAATTACAGCTTACTTGGATCCACAATCAGTATTCTTAACACCAGCAGTCAGAAAATCAAAAGACAAATTGCATTGAGAAAATCTGTTGTCATGGACCTCTCCAGAGTGCTGAAGAGTGACGATGTCAGTCTGGATACAAAGATGTGCCTGATCCAGACCATGGTCTTCTCAATTACTTGTTATGCTTCCGAGAGCTAGACAATGACTAAGAATGGCAGAATAGATGCTATCAAGTCGTGGTGCTGGAGAAGAGTCTTGAACATGCCTTGAACTACCAAGAAAAGAAATCTATCTGTCTTAGAGTTAGTAAGATCAAGTTTCTCATTGGATGCTAGGATTTTGAAGTTCTGCTTCACATACTTTGAGCATGTGGCCAGGAGGGACCAGTCCTTGGAGAAGGACATCATGCTCGCAAGGTTGGATAGACAGCACAGGAGAGGAAGACCCTAGATGAGATGGATTGCTACAGTATCTGGGGCAATGAGTGTTGGTGTGTCAGAATTAGTGAGACTGGCTCCGGATAGGGAAGGGTTCAGAGCTACATGTACATAGTGTCACTATACATCACAGGTGACTCAATTGTTATATTTTGGAGGAACATTCTTCTTAGTGGTACAACACTCTTCTTTAAATATGCTGTACTGAGGTAACCTGGGGTTGCTGTGATGCTAAACCTTGTGCCATTGGGATGTCAAATTCCATAAAGGTTACCTATGGTGGACAGTGTTTGGTAGAGCTCCCAGTTTAAGACATGTTTGGAAGCAGGAATGGCATCCATTTTCTAAACAACATGCCTCCAAAAGTTCTATGAACTTTGATAAATGTCAATAGTTATAGAAAGTCTTCAGGTCTTTTGTTCATAGTATTGCTATGAGTCAAGTAGGCAATCAAAAACAACAATTTTTATTTTTCTTCTTTAGCTTCACTGTTCAGGTGTGTCTCTTGTAGACAGCATATGGATGATTTTGGTTTTTTTTATCCAATCTGCAACTCTTTTTCCCTTCCCTGTTGCATTTAAACCATTCACATTCAGTGTAATAATTTAGAGGCAAGCTTTTATTACTATCTTTTTGTTGAGGATTTTTGGTTGGCTTGTTTGGGGGTTTTTGGGGGAAGTGGGTTTGGTATTGTTGCTGGTTACTTTGATCCATCCTGCTTTCTGTGACATCTTCGTAAGAAGGACTTTCCACAACAGGGAAACAGACTAAGATGCAAATGCAAGAGTAATTTGGGGAAAAAATAATCATGCAGGAGTAATATATGAACCCATAATGGTAAATGACACAAAAGAGAGAGAGAGAGAGAGAAGGAATTTAAAGCTAAAGGTAAGGTCTCATTTACATTGTAGTAAAACAAAACTGATGTTGTTGTTATGTGCTGTTGAGTTGCCTGTGACCCATAATGACCCTATTCACAGCAGCTTTGAACCCTGCTCTGTTGTGAGCCAGTTTCACTAATTCCAACACACCAACCCCTATTGCCTCAGTTACTATATCAATCCATCTCATCTGGAGTCTTCCTCTCCTGCATTGTCCCTCCATCCTTCCAAGCATAATGTCCTTCTCCTGGCCATGTGCCCAAAGTATGTGAGATGAAGCTTCAAATTCCTTGCCTCCCAGGAGAAACTTGGTTTCAACCTCTCCAAGGCAGACTTACTTGTTTTCTTGAGAGTGCATGCATGGTATATTCAAAACTCTTTTCCAGCACCACAATTTGAAGGCATCAGTTCTTCTTTTGTGATCCTTAGTCATTGTTCAGCTTTCTAAAGCATAACAAGTAATTGTGAAGATGTGACCTGGATTAGCTACACCTTAGTCTCTAGACTGACATCATTGTTTTTCAGTACTCTTGAGATGTCCCTGACAGCGGATTTTCCCATTGAAAATAATCTTTTCATTTCCTGACTGCTGGTGTTAAGATTGTTGATTGTGGAGCCAAGCAAGCTGTAATTGTTAACAGTCTCAATCTCTTCTGCATCTATTATGGTTCAGCCAATTAGCCCAGTGGTGAGAATAATTGTATTCTTGATGTTGTGCCTCAATCCATATTGTTGACTATAGTCATTGACCTTCTACAGCAAGATCTTCAGGTCTTCTTGAGATTCAGCAAGCAAGGCTGTGTCATCTACATAACATAAGTGGTTGATGAGTCTTCCTTCGTTCCTGATGTCATTCATTCCTCCTCATAAAGCTCTGCTTCTCGAGTTATTTGTTTGCATATAGACTGAAAAGGCAAATATTTATATATCAGAGGCCAGAAAGTGTATAAAAATGTGAAGGGAGAGGTTTTTTAATTAAAAGAAGAAGAAAAAAAATTTACACACTAGAAATAAAATAGAAAGAAAGGAAGGGAAGGAATAAGGAAAGGAGGTAGAAATAAAAGAATAAAGTCTAATCAATAACTCAGAACACAGTTATAGACTTTCAACCAGTTCTGGGTAGCAACATCAATTAACATGATTGCTCAGTTATAAGGAACATAAGTATACTTTGCAACACAATCAGTAATCATTGAGTGGCTACTGGATTTTATTTGTAGGATTTTGGATTTTTTGCTTAGAAGGTCACAGGAAACAAAGACTAAGGAAAATAATTTGCAAACTAGACATAACAAATAACACTGTCTGGTGGTCTAGTGGTAAGAAATTACACTGCAATCTACTCGTTGCTCTGGGGGAGAGGGATGGGTAATATTTTCCCATGTAATTAAACTAGCTCTGAAAACCCGTTACAGGGTGAGCTATGGGTTGGTTCTGACTCAATGACAAACAATAATAACAAGTAAATTTTCATACCTAGTAAAAATCACTTCTTGCAGAAGATCAAGAATATACCCTTCCATATGGATTGCATTTTGACATCACACACACACCACACACACACACACATAGGCCCCATACCACTGGACCAATAGACAACATCATGAGGGATAGAAAAAAGGTTGAAGTTGTCAACCATTTCATTTAACTTGGATTCAAAATTCAACATCTTGGTCCCAGATGCCAGGAAATCAGAAGATGTATTGCACTGGGAAATTCTGAAGCCAGGGACTCTCCAAAGTATTGAGATGCAATGATGTCAGTTTAAGGACTTAATGTGTATCTGATTTGGAGGTCATTCAGATCACTTTTCTATGCATCTGAAAGCTAACAATGAATAAGGATGGCAGAAGAAGAATGGATGCCTATGAGATGTGGTGTTGGAGAAGAATACTGATTATCTCATGGTATGATAAGTCAGCCAAAGGAACAAACAAATATGTCTTAGAGAAAGTGCAGCCAAATTGCTCCTTAGAGGGGAAAAAAGATAAAGCTTCATTTCACATACTTCAGGTGTGTTGCTAGGAGCAGCCATTTTTTTGGAGATGGACATCATGCTTGGAAAGGGGAAGAGTCAGCAAAAGGAACAAAGACCCTAAACTAGATGTATTGACACAGTTAATGTCTCAGTGTGTAAGAAAGCGTCAGGTTGGCACACGACAGGACACCTTTCAGATCTGTTGTTCATAGGGTTCCTCTAGGTCATACCTGACTTCATGTTACCTGTGAAAGGAGCAGACTGAATATGGGGAAGTCCAATTCTAACTCCTACTAGCTTTATAAAGGGGAACTGTCCCCATTTAAGTTGTCCATAATATGATGCAAAAAAATACATAATCAGAAATTCCACATCACGTGTTCCTGCACCTATTTTTTTACCAATCACTAGATTGCAATTTGTTTCAAGACTCACAGAGTTTTTTCAAAATTGTGGGGTTTATTAGGGAAATAGGTTGAAGAGTGAGAGGAGACAAAGAATATCTCACAAAGCAAGTCCAGATTTAGTGCAGCAATCCCAATCCAGATTATTGTTGTTGTCATGTGGCGTGGAGTCGCTTGCGACTAATAGCGACATCATGTTCAACAGCCCTAAACCCCGCTCTGTCCTGAGCCAATCTCACTGTCTCTGACACACCCATTCTGATTACCCCAGCCACTGAATCAGTCCACCTCAAAGAATATCTTTCCCTCCTGTGCTGTCCCACCGTCCTAAGCATGATATCTCTTTCCAAGAACTGGTTCCTCCTTGCAACATGTTCAAAGTATGTCAGATGAAGCTTCAGAATCTTTGCCTCCAAGGAGCAGCCTGGTTTAACCTTCTCCATCATGAACCTGTTTATTTTCTTAGCAGGCCATAGTACATTCAATACTCCTCTCCAGCACCACAGCTCAAAGACATCAATTCTCCTTCTATCCTCTCTAGTCATTGTCCAACTCTCTGACGCATAACAACTGATTGCAAAGACCATGGCCTGTATCAGGTCTACCTTAGTCTCCAGAGTGACACTATTGCTCTTCAGTACTTTGGAGAGAGGTCCCTAACAGCACTTTCCCATCACAATACATCTTTTAATTTACTGGCTGCTGGTGCCAAGAGTGTTGACTGTGGAGCCAAGCAAACTAAAGCTATGAACAATCTCAATCTCTTCACTATCCATCCTGATGCTGCCAATCAGCCCAGTGGTGAAAATCTTTGTCTTCTTGATATTGAGCCTCAATCCATATTGAAGACTTTAGTCCTTGACCCTCTGCAGCAAGAGCTTTCAGGTCCTCCTCAGTTTTAGCAAGCAGGGTTGTGTCATCGGCGTAATGATATTGTTGAGAGATCTTCCACCAATCCTGATGCCGCATTTTTCCTCATAGAGCTCAGCCTCCTGGATAATCTATTCTGCATACAGGTTGAAAAGGT
>NW_006399860.1:9459599-9465348 GCF_000299155.1 Elephantulus edwardii | reverse complement strand
AGAATAGAGGGACAGCGCAGGAGGGGAAGACCCTCTATGAGGTGGATTGATTGAGTGACTGGGGTAATCGGGATGGGTGTGTCAGAAGCAATGAGATTGGCACAGGATAGAGCACGGTTTAGGGCTGTTGTACATAGGGTCGCTATGAGTCACAAATGAGTTGACCACACATAACAACAACAACAGCAGATCATTTAATACTCTGCCGAAAGCATCCTTGATTATAGCAACTCAGAGTTTAAATTTGTTCTTAAGTTCCTTGAGCTTAAGAAATGCTGAATGAGTTCAGCCCTTTTGATTTTCTGACTCTAGCTCCTGGCAAATTTCATTGTAATATTTTACTTTGTAATCCCACGCTGCCTTTTGAAATCTTCTGTTCAGCTCTTTAGTATCTTGAATTCTTCCTTCTGCTTTGGCTTCTTTGCACTCCAGTGTAATATTCAGAGTTTCTTCTGACATCCATTTTGGTCTTTTCTTCCTCCTCTGCCTTTGTAATGACCGTTAGCACCCTTCCTGGATGATCCTCCTGAGATCCTCCCACATCTCATCTGGTCTTCGCTCATTAGTGTGCAAAGCCTCAAACCTATTCTTGAGATGGTTCTGAAATTCAGGTGGGATATACTCAAGGTCATATTTTGGTTCCCATGGATTCAGTTTACTTTACCTTAGCTTTAGCTTGAAAGGACCAGGAAAACAATCCATTCAGCAGTTCCATAGGACACATCAACTTCGCTTAGGAAGCTTTACCACTAAACTTAAGAGATATTGGTCACAGCATAAGAAATTGTCAGCAGCTGACATGATTGGAATCACAGGGAAAAAAATCACTTGTTTGGACCCAGAAAGCTTCAGATATAAGCTATCAGATCAAAGGCTGGACAATGGGAGATAGGAAATAGATGATTTCTACCAGCTTTTATAGTCAGAGATCAATCAAACATGCAATCAATCAAGATGCATTAATAATAATGGGTGACTGGAATGCAAATGTTGGGAATGTAGAAGAATCAGTAGTTGGAAAACATGGACACAGTGACAGAAATTAAGCTGGAGATAGAATCATTGAATTTTGCACAATCAATGACTTATTTATATCTGTTTTATAAGAAACATAAACACAGGTTATAAACATGGATTTCACCAGATGGTATGCATAGGAATCAGATTGATTACCTTTGTGGAAAGAACTGCTGGAGAAACTCAATAGCAGCTGTTAAAACTAGGCCAGGAGCTGATTGTGAAACAGACCGCCTACTACTCAAGCCAGATCAGTAAGGCAAAATTCCTCATAGTGAAAGTCTTGCTTCAATTAAACAGCACAAATACAAGAAACCTCTGATTTCCTCAACTATCCTCAACTATCAGAGAAGTTATAAGTCAAATTTTCCTTCAATCATCCAACAAATAAAACCTTTAACTGTGTCCTTTATCTCAGAGTAGTTACATTTAAGTTAATTGCTTCAGTAATAAAGCAGGCAAAACCTTTAATTGTGGGCTCTATCTCTAGGGTTCCTCTGATTACACCTTGCTACAGTCTCTTGACAGCAATACCACAATCTTTTCACAATTTCTCCACCACCATCACTGCTGTTTTCTACAGCATAGAAAACATTCTCTTATGTGTTTGCAGTAAAGGAATTTGGAGACACTGCTTCCTCCAAAGAGGGTTAGCACATGGAAAAGCTGTGTCTGAGTCAAATCATGATGTTTTCAATTATCTCATATGCAAGTGAAAGGCAGGCAATGAATACGGAAAACAGAAAAGGAATTGATATCTTGGGATTAATTGTTGGCAAGGATTATTGACTATGCTATAAACTACTAGAAAAATGAATGGTTTTGTCTTGGAAGAAGTATAACATGAATGTTCATTAGCAGCAAGGATGATGAGATTACTCTCAAGTACTTTGACTAGGCTATCAAGAGGTAGGGGTGTCTGTTAAAAGGATATAATTGTGCATCATCAAAGAAGAAGACCTTGAATGAGATGAATTGTCATAGTAGTTGTAAAACCCAAGTGCAAAGATGGAAAGCATTGTAAATATTTCACAGAAAAGGTAGTGTTCAGTTTTGTTGTAAATAGGCTTGTTTTGAGTTAGAACTGACTGACTTGTTGGCACCTAATAACAGCAAATCAGGAAATATCATTAATTTATTTTCTGATAAAGATGAGTAATTTTATATTGAGAATGGGTTTTTAACTTGTCTAGGGATTGTTATATGGTTAAACATCATTAATATTATTATAATAGCTTCATAAAACAGATCACGTCTCGGTCTATTACCATCAACATAATTGTAGCAAAAGCACTTCATTTAGTGTCTTTTCCATTGAGGGGTTCTTTTATTATTAAGGCAGTGAAGGAAAGATTTTTACCTAATTTCTTCTACGTTTTATTTCCAATATGAAGTGCTAAACTTATTGAACCATAGACCTCAGTAAATTGATCTCTTCACTTGTGGTATTTACTGCTCCGGTAAATTAGGTGTACATAATAACCAGCTGTCGACCTCCAGATGCAATAGTCAAGCTGCATAAATTGCCATCTTTTCAGATACTTACATTTCAGTGCCTTTCTCTAAGAACTTGGTCAACTACTGCTGTAAATAATGTCATGCAGTGAAAACTAATTTCATGCCATCTTTGTTTTTATTTATTTAAATCATACCACATTTGGACTTGTAATAAATTTTTTGTTCATCCATGCCCTCTCCTCAAGATATTTCCATACGCATATTGTGCTACTTATTTTACACATTGCTTTTAAAAAGAAATTATAATATCTCACTCATTTGCCAGAACACTATGGGTGAAGAAGGGTATGTTTGAAAAAAAAACAATGTACAACATATCAGATTTTCACAAAATATATAGTAATGATGTCATGAAAACTTAAATTGTATATGGACATTATCACACTATAAGAATATATTTTTCCAAATATAAGTTAAAGTGAAAACTATCTACAATAAAAATATATATCTAACAAATGAATGCACTCAACAAAATCATCTGATTTTTAGAGAATTTAATGTCTAAAGATTGAATCTCAGTATTGTGTATATTTTTATTTTAACTTTGTTATTGTTAGATGGAATCAAGTTATTCTGACTCATAGCAAACAATAGTTCTAACTACTGTCCAGTCTAATGTCATTCTCCTAAGAATTGCTGTTTTAACTCACTTTACAGCCACAGTGTCAATCAATCTAATTGTGTATCATCTTTACCAAGCATGATGCTCTTCTCCAGGGACTGATTAGACTCTCCCTTCTGAGGATATGTACAAAGTAACCGTAGCTCATCATCTTTTTGTTTTAAGCAGAATTCTGGCTTTACTTCCAAAATTTCTTATGGTAGTCCATGATATGTTCCATATTCTTCCCCAATACCACAGTTCAAATATATAAAATTCAATTCTCTTTGGTCTTCTTTATTCACTGTCAAGCAATCATCATGCATATGTGGAGATTTAAAAGACTTAGGATTGGTTCAGGTGCACTCAACTCTTCAAAGTGACATCTTTGCCTCTTAACACTTTTAAGAGACCTTTAGCAGCAGATTACCGAATGCAATATATCATTTGGTTTCTTGACTAATGCTTCTATAGTAAGTGGTTGTGGATTCAAGGAAAATGAAATCTTGACAACTTCAGTATTTTAACTAATAATATGTCTTTTAATGGTCCAGTTGTAAAGATTTTTTTAGGGCTTTGTGTGTGTGTGTGTGTGTGTGTGTCTGTGTCTAGATAAATATGGAGGGATGTAGAGGTTTAACTTCATTAGTGAGTACTTCCAATCATATCCAACATTAGCAAGCAATTTTCTTTTTCTTCTATATATCATTAGTTGGTAAAGAGTCTCCCATCCTGAAGTCACCTTTATCCCCATGTAGTCTGATTTCTCAGACTATTTGATCAGCATAGAGATTGAATACATACAGAAAAATAAGTAGAACTCTGGCATATACATTTCCTGATTTTAAACATGCACCATTCTTCTGTTTGAGTAATTATTTGAACAGTTATTCTGTTGGTATGATTTTGTACTGGTGTAGATACAGGCTCAACATTTTAACTCTGTCAGTGAATTATTAATGAGAACATTTAAAGTGTAAAAGTCTAGCCACTGAATAATATTGATTGGAACAATGGTGGATATAAATGGCAAAGGCAAGTAAATTCTATAATTCAGTGATAAGACATTTTCTAAAGTTAGTATCCCTTAGATTTCTGGGTTGGTAGGAAAAACAAAACTATTCTCACATTCACATACACAGAAAGACAAACTAGTTTGAACAAAAATTGAGGAATAAGAAAATTAATAACTGAATGTATGCATTCATTGATCTACAAATTGCCAGATAAAGTAATTTAAATAAATAGAAGAATATAATTTAATTCTAGCTCAGTTGAGGAAGACAAAAGTAAATGAAACATGAAAATAACATTCATACAAAGGATGAAGTTTCTAATGGAGGTGTCTGAACTTTCTTTTTGTAACTGTACCTTACTTTGAAAAACTGATGATATTAGAGTTAAAAAGAGATTCATCAATAAAATATAAAATAGAAACAGACAAGGACCTGTTGGTCTTTTTTTCAATTAGAATGATAAATGAAATTTAACTCTATTGACAATTGTTCCAAAGAGGTTTGATGATTGACATGATTTGATACAAAATATTAAATAGCTATTCTTGCTGATTATGATGATATTTTTAAAGAAATTTTAGTTTAAAAGTCATTTAAATTACATATTCACTATTTAGCACTTCAGTGATTGTTGGTAGTTGTTGTCAAGTCAATGTCAACTCTTAACAATCTTATGAATATTAGTACTGAACTTTGCCCTATCCTGCGATGGCAGTTGTTGCTTGATGCTATCCAGCTGATTCACAATGAGTCTATGAACAATAGATCAGGACTTTGCCGTATTCTTTGCCAACCTCATGATGCCTGCAGTGATTTCTCTTCAGGCAAAGTACTAATCATAGTGATCCTATGAACAACATACCTGAATTCTGTCCTATCATGTACCATCCACGTCATTAGCAATGTCTTATTTTAAAAAGCAAGCTCTGGTTTGGTGGTCAGGGAGTTGATCTGCTAACCCAAAGTCAGAGTCTCTCTGGCATTTAGAGTCCACTGACAGTTTCATAAGGAGAAAAAGATGGACAATCTCTGAAACTTACTATTTCCAATATGAAAATCTACTGAATTATCAGTTATGACTTGGTTTCAAAATTATGGCAATAGACTTGAGTTGAATATTTCAGAAAATCCGTGGAAATACTAGCAATGATCATGGCCATTATTACTGAAATACAAAACTTTGTTTCCACAATCACATAGTTTCTTTTCATATAGCATCACTGCCTCTGACCTCTGACTTGGAGCATAAAGAGGAAATTAATTATATGAAAGAGTAAAGATGGGGAATTAGATGAAAGGCAGGTTGTTTAAATCCACCAGCTACTCCACAGGAGAAAAATGAGTGGTCTCTTCTCTTGAAATTTATAGCCCTTGAAAACGTCCTGGGAAGTCAGGCTATGAGTTGGTTTTGATTCAAAGTACACAACGTGTGTGTGTGTGTGTGTGTGTGTGTGTGTGTGTGTGTGTGTGTGTGTATTTTTCAGTATAGTTCATTTTACTAAACTAGCATTCTTCCATATATAAGTTATTAGATGGAGGGCTGGTGAAAGGGAGATAGATGTGAAAGGAGGGGGTAGAAGTGGATGGATATCCTGTG
>NW_006399860.1:9454309-9455671 GCF_000299155.1 Elephantulus edwardii | reverse complement strand
CAGTTCACCATGGGTAGCTATTATCATGTTTGACACATCAATGTCACAGTGTTTAGCATTACAGCAAACACGAGTTACCTTTGTACAGCAAATGGACAGACCACTGCTATACCACTTAGAAGAATGCTTGACAAGACACAGTTAATAGGCCCAAGGGCCTGCAGCTCTCAGGTCCAAATGTCTTTTCCAATAGGGAGCCGAATACAATCAACTCACACCCAATGGTGAGTAATCATTGCACCCTAATCCTCACCAGTACCCAAAAACAAAGGGCTATAGAATCCAGCAGCTCCAGACTACTTCCCACCCTAGATTCTGGCCCCATACTGTGACTAAATACCTTTTTAGATGTTGTTGTTGAATGCTGAATGTTGAATGTTGTTGAATAAATTACATTGATTAATTATAATTAAAATTATAAAATAATATATATCAATGACTGAATAAAACGAATGAAAAAAATAGTATCCAATATTTAAAAAATCATGTTTAGATATTTTAATATCCTATCATAGAATTACAAGGTGGCATATCTCAAATGTTAAACTGATTTTTAACATGTAGTTGTTGTTGTTAAGTACCATCAAGCTGAATATGACTCATAGCAATACTGTGAACAAAAGATCTGTACTCTCTTTTATAACCATTGCCATTTCACTAAAGTTCATAGTTTCCAAAGGACAATTGTTTAGGAATTAAATGCCAATCCTGCTTCCAAGCCTGTCTTAATATGGGAGCTCTATCAATCCCTGTCTACCATGGATAAACATTATGGCATTTGACACACTAATAGCACAGTGTTCCATACTACAGCATTCCCAGGCTATCTCAGTACAGGAAAATGAAAGACAAGTTCTGTACTACTTACAATAATGTTCTTTCCAAAGAAAATCAACAGAAGCCCTGAGGGCTATAGGTTTAAAAGTCCAACCAATGTTCACATACAAAGCCCTCCCCACCAGGTCCTGATTGACTCAGACAAGATGTTTCCAGCCCAAAGTTGACTGTTGATTAATTTAGGTGACCAATCAGCTTATCCATGCTTGTTAATGAAACAAAAAAGGGATCCAGTGTTTACATCCAATTTTCAAACAAATCAAGAGAATCTACCCTCTAGAATCCAACTGTTTCATAAATGAACCTCCAAAAAGTATTGTTGTTGTTATGTGCCATCGAGTCGTTTCCGAATCATAGTGACCCTATGCACAACAGCTCTACACCCTGCTCTATCCTGAGCCAACCGCACCGCCTCTGAAACACCCATACCGATTACCCCAGTCACCGAATCAATCCATCTCATAGAGGGTCTTCCCCTCCTGCGCTGTCCCTCCACCCTCCCAAGCATGATGTCCCTCTCCAAGG
>NW_006399860.1:9449442-9452584 GCF_000299155.1 Elephantulus edwardii | reverse complement strand
CACAACTCATCTGGTCTTCGCTCGCTAGTGTTCAAGGCCTCAAACCTGTTCCTGAGATGATTCTGAAATTCAGGTGGTATGAAATCAAAGTCGTATTTTGGCTTCTGTGGATTTGGTTTAATTTTCCTCAGCTTCAGCTTGAATTTGCATATGAGTAATTGGTGGTGGCATTCTGAGCGCGACCTTCAGCGCTCTGGCCGACTGGCTTGGCGTGCTAGCCCAGGTTTCCCTCGACGCACACCGCGCGTGCCCTTGTCCCCGCCAACCATCCCAAAATGTATAGTGACTTCAAATTAATAGTCATAGGTAAATGGTAATTTAATATCACTCTTCTCACTTTTATAGCATTTGTACTGTCTTTGGATAGTATAGGAGCTCTGGTTGCATAATTTGTATGAGCTGCTTTTCAATCTCAAGTGCTGCCTCTTAAAATTGAAATCCACCATTGTCCTTGTCAGAAAAGATGGACTATCTTCCTCCTCTAAAATTTACAGCTTTGGCAAGGAAGTGGAGTGTCACTATGAGTTGGTTCTGACTGAAAGTCGATAAGTGAATGTGTTTTTGAGTAGAAAACATCAGTTTTACAAAGAATATAATGAATTGCTTGAGAGATGTAGTTAGGTGTTTTTTTTTTATTTCAATTTATTATTAATGTCAGTAAAAATTTACAGAGACTTTAGCTTTCCATTCATTCACTGTTGCACTTTTCTCCCCTCCCAACCCTCCTCCCTAGTACACTACCCTCTTGGAAAAGTAAAAAAAAAAAAATTCTTTCATTGTTTTATAAACCCTCCCCCAGGTCCACTCCACCATGTAGCCTTTGCTCTAGACTACTGTCATGACAACAATACCCAATCACATATCCCTTTTAAACAGGTTTCTTCCTCATGTTTCAGTGCAGTGTACATTATTGAACTCATCTTTCTCAGTCTCTCCCCAACCCCAAGGTCAGTCCTGTTTTACAACAATG
Source organism: Elephantulus edwardii (assembly GCF_000299155.1). Taxonomy (NCBI): domain Eukaryota; kingdom Metazoa; phylum Chordata; class Mammalia; order Macroscelidea; family Macroscelididae; genus Elephantulus; species Elephantulus edwardii. Next base: position 9,451,614 of record NW_006399860.1, on the reverse strand, counting down.
CAGTATTTGTCCTTTTGCGACTGAGATACTTCACTCAGTATAATGTACTCCAAAGTCACCCATTTTGAATGATATGTTCCTTGTTTTTTTTTAATGCAGCATAGTATTCCATTGTGTGAATATACCAGAGCTTCTCTATCCATTCATTTGTTGTTGGGCACTTAGGTTGTTTCCAACTCCTTGCTATTGTGAACAAAGCCACAATAAACATTGGTGTGCATATATCAGCTTGGATGTCAGTTATGATCTCTTTGTGGTATATTCCCAGTAATGGAATTGGTGGGTCAAATGGTATCTCTATTTGCAACTTTTTGAGAAAGCGCCATACTGCCTTCCACAGTGGTTACACCGAGATGTAGTTAGCTTTAAAACCCATGTTTCTAAGTCCACAAGGTGATGAAGATACTGTTTTTTTTTTTGTTTTATTGGGTTGTTTTTATTTTAAAAAGAATGAATTGTGATTTTAACAAAAGATTATAGTAAAGTTAGATTTTCATTCATTCATTGTTGTATATATTACCGTTCTCCCTCCCTTCTCCCTCACCAGATTGACTTTTGTGAAACACTATAAAGTATTCCCAACTCTGAATGCATTTTAATTACATTCAAACACATTTATGAGAGGTTTGTGTTTTTTTCTTTCTTTTTTAAATCTTATCTGGTGACCTTGTGTATGGAGAGCTGTTCTTTCAATTTAATCTGTCAAGCCAACTTGACTATTATTTTGACAGGAGAAAGTTTACCTCACTGTAATTTACAGCCTCTGAAATCCAGCTGGAGGGTCAGCTATGTGTTGGCCCTGACTCTGCAGCAATGAATTGTTATTTTATTTTATCATTAGTGATACATGTTGCCTACAATGCTGCAGTGTGTAAACAGATGTTATAATTCACAGTTGTGTTCTTGAAGATGTTCAGTGTTATTTATGGCTCAAATGAGTATTATATAAAGATGATAATAAAAACTTAAGGTTATATAGATAGACAGACAGATCATCTTGGTGACTTAGTGATAAGGAGATGTGCTGCTAACCATAGGCATTTGTTTAGAATCCATAAGCTTTTTCACAGAAGCATGCAATCTCATTCCATTCAATTTCTTAGCTATGAAAACTTAATGGAAAATATGAGCCAATTCTGTCTGACTCAACAGAGCATAACAAAAATATATGTATATATTTATTTTTATACACTTTGTTGTTGTTGTTGTTGTTATGTGCTGTTGAGTCACCTGTTACTCATAGTGACCCTAAGTACAACTGCCCTAAACCCTGCTCTATTCTGTGCCCATCTCACTGTCTTCAACACACCAACACCCATTACCTCTGTCACCAAATCAATCCATCTCATCTAGTTTTATCGGGGTCCTACCCAGATATATCGAAACAGTGCCACCGAGAGAAGGGACGAGGATGAAATGAAGACACAGAGAGGCTGAACACTGATGACAAATAGCAAAAATTTTTATTTTTTGAAAAGCATATATAGGTTTTAGAAACACCTCTGCAGTAGCAAACACATTATCTCTTTCTATTGGAGATGTTGACTATCAGGTCAAACATTAACTATCACAGACCTCAGCACAATACAAAGATGTTTTCCAGCATAACATTCCCTAAGGTCTGAGACCTTTAATCACTCTTATTCCTTAACATTTTACTTCCTTGAGTTGTTAATTGCCAAGCAGATTTTCTAGCCAAGATGAAGGTTAGTCTTGCTGGTTTCACAGTTCAGGGATAAACTTGCTTTACAAGTTAGCCTGGCCCCTGACATAGTTTATTCCTCTCCTGCTCTGTTCCTCCATCCTTCCAAGAATGATGTCCCTCTCCAAGGCTGGTCCCTCCTTGCAACATGTCCAAAGTATATCAGATGAAGTTTCAGAATTCTTGCCTCCAAGGAGGAGCCTAGTTTAACCCTCTCTCGATGGTATACCAATTGACATATTTCAGCTAACAGATGCTGCCCTGGATGTGCTCACCAAATTTTGCCAAGAAATCTGGAGAACAACCACTTGGCCAACTGACTGTAAGAGATCTATATTTGTTCCCATCCCAAAGAAAGTTGACCCAACAGAGTGTGGAAACTATAGAAAAATCTAATTGATTTCACATGCAAGCAAGATTCTACTGAGGATTCTCCAAAAACAAATTGAACAGTACATCATCAGAGAATT
>NW_006399860.1:9448752-9449317 GCF_000299155.1 Elephantulus edwardii | reverse complement strand
ACTAGGGATATTGTAGCTGATGTTAGATGGAGCTTAGCTGAAAGCAGGGAATACCAGAAGAATGTCTATCTGTGTTTCATTGATTATGCAAAGGCATTTGACTGTCTGGATCATAACAAACTATGGCTGACTCTGAGAAGAATGGGAATCTCAGAACACCTGATCGTTCTAATGTGAAACCTATACTTGGGCCAGGAGGCAGTTGTCAGAACAGAGCAAGGTAACACTGCATGATTTAAAATTGGGAAGGACATATGCCAGGGATGCGTCCTTTCTCCATACTTTTCAACTTGTATGCAGAACAGATCATCCAGGAGGTTGAGCACTATGAGGAGAAATGTGGGGTCAAGATTGGTGGGTAATCTATCAACAATCTGCGTTATGCAGATGACACAACCCTGCTTGCTTAAACTGAGAAGGACCTGAAGCACCTGCTACAGAGGGTAAAGGACTGTAGTCTCCAATATGGATTGAGGCTCAATGTCAAGAAGACAAAGATTCTCACCACTGGGCCAATTGGTAGCATCAGGATGGGTGGTGAAGAGATTGAGATTGTTCACAGCTT
>NW_006399860.1:9446722-9447922 GCF_000299155.1 Elephantulus edwardii | reverse complement strand
AACAACAACAACAACAACAGGACAAACCTGTTTATTTTTCTTAACAGTCCATGGTTTATTCAATACTCTTCTCCAGCACCACACCTCAAAGGTATCAATCCTCCTTCTATCATCCCTAGTCATTGTACAGCTCTCTGAAACATAGCAAGTGATTGCAAAGACCATGGGCTATATCAGGTGCACCTTAGTCTCCAGAGTGACTTCATTGCTTTCCAGTACTTTGGAGAGGTCCCTAACAGCAGACTTTCCCAGCAGACATCTTTTAATTTCCTGGCTGATGGCTCTAAGAGTGTTGATTCTGGGGCCAAGCACACTAAAGCTGCTAACAATCTTAACCTCTTCTCCATCTACCATGATGCTTCCGATTAGCCCAGTGATGAAAATCTTTGTTTTCTTGATGTTGAGCCTCAATCCATATTGTAGGCTGCAGTCTATGGAGGTCCACCCTCAATATATTGAAACTCTTCCATGAGAGAAGGGGCTAGGATTGAATGAAGATGCAGAGAGGTTATGCTGATAGCAAATAGCAAACTTTAATATTCTGGAAAGGGTTTATTTAGGTCCTAGAAACAAGCCTCATAGGGTCACTATGAGTTGCAGGGGACTCAATGGCACATAACAACAACAACAACAACAGAAACATGCCTGCAGGGGTAATCACATTATCTCTTATCTGCCTGAGTTGTAAACTGTCAGGTTTAACATTAACTCTCACAGACCTAAACACAAAACAAAGATTTGTTGACTTCTGGAATGTCTCATTGTGAGCTAAGAGGAACAAAGAATCTTTTGAAGATAAAGAGAATCACATTCCTGCTATGGTCACTCCCAATTCATTAGCATTCTGCTTCCTGGTGTTGTTTACAGCCAAGCAAAAGTTTTAGCTAAGGTGGAACCCATTCTGCTGGTTTTGCAACAGAGTGCTGATCCTGCTTTGCAAGATAGCCAGGTCCTGACAGCAGTCCTTGACTTTGTAGAGCAAGCACTTCAGGTCCTCCTCAGTTTGAAAAAGCAGGTTGTGTCCTCTGCCTAACAACAGATTCATGATGAATCTTCCTCCAATCCTGATGCCACATCCACATTTCTCTTCATACAGCCCAGCCTCCTGGATAATCTGTTCTGCATATAGATTGAAAAATTATGGAGATAGGACACATCCCTGGCATACACCCTTTCCAGATCTGCGTTATGCAGATGACA
>NW_006399860.1:9444835-9446117 GCF_000299155.1 Elephantulus edwardii | reverse complement strand
GATTGATTCAGTGACTGGGGTAATCGGGATGGGTGTGTCAGAGGCAATGAGATTGGCACAGGATAGAGCAGGGTTTAGGGCTATTGTACATAGGGTCGCTATGAGTTGCAAATGACCCGACCGCACATAACAACAACAGTGTTTCCTTGCTCTGTTCTGGCAACAGCCTCATGGTAGAAGTATTGGTTTTGCATTAGCACGATCACGTTTTCTAGGATTTCCATTCTTCTCAGAATTAGCTGCAGTTTGTTTTGATCCACATAGTCAAACTCTGCATAATCAATACTTACTTCAGTAAAAATTTTCACAGCTCATCTTAATGGAACTCATTTTTCTTTCCATTGGCTAGTGAGTAATTAATTTCACTGCCAATTCAAAGACAGTTTGCATCCACCATCTGCTACGAGGAGAAATATAGACTTTTAACTTCTGTCTGTTGTTGTTTTCAGGTGCTATCAGGTCCAGTACAACTCATAGTTTGATGACTCAAGAACAACTCTATGAATTACAGATCAGATCCCTGCCCTACCCTATGTCATTCTCATTATCTCTGACACACTTCAGCCAATTGCTGCAGTTACTCTGTCAATTGATCTTGCTGGGGGTTTTCCTCTCTTTTGCTGATCTTTCACCTTTCCAAGCATGATGTCCCTTTCCAGAGAATAGCCTCTCCTAGCAACACGCCCAAATAATAAGAGGCAAAGCTTCATCATCTTTGCCTCCATGGAGAATTCTGAACGAACTGCGATATTTTTATACATTAAGTTTCTATTCAGCAACTACCAAGATTTGGTTAATTCTTAAGGATAAGGAGTATTTATTCCATGGTGTTAGTACTCTTTCTTAGTTTCTAAGTGCTGCCATAAAAAAAAAATTAATCACAAGTCAATAACTTTAAGATAAGTAACCCATTGTCTCACAGTTTTGCAGTTAAGTCTAAATCAGAATATATTCTTTTTTATCCCTTCACATGCTTTGGAAGAGAAAATTTTTCATATCTCTACCTGAGTTGTAGTATCTGCTGACTTTTAGATTTATGCCTTCATTAAAATATGCCAATCAACCTTAGCATGTGCTTGTCTCTCAATCTTCCTTTATCAGACTCAAACCAATGTGTTTAGATTCGGGAGTAATCTTACTGTGACTTACCCTTATTAAAATAACAAAAGCAAACCTCATTTCAAACAGGTTCATGGTTACAATTACTGGTGTGAGACTCCCTAATTTATACTTTTTGTTGTTGCTATCTTTTTAGGTAAGATAACTATAATAGTAAACTTCA
>NW_006399860.1:9440520-9444175 GCF_000299155.1 Elephantulus edwardii | reverse complement strand
TATTTCTCTGTGAAAAGTCTTTCCATGTCTTTACCCCTTTGTAATTGGGTTATCAGTCTTTTTCTTCTATAGGTCCAGGAGTATTCTGTAAACTTTTGTTATGAGACCCTTGTCTGAGACGCTGTTGTTAAATGTTGTTACTAGTCCATTGGTTTTCTTTTCATGCTGTTGGAAACGTAGAACCAGCCCAAATGTCCAACCACAACTGAAGGGATTGAGAAATTGTGGTACATTCACACAATGGAATACTATCCAGCACTCAGGAATAACAATTTAAAAAGATGCTACATAACTTGGGAAAGGCTGGTAAGCATTATTCTGAGTGAACTGACAATCTCATAAGGACAAATACTGCATAAGATCATTACAGTAAAAATAAAAGAATAATAAAACATGCATGGAAACTAAAGGAAGGGAGGGTTTAGGATAGATAGGGGTGAATCCACAGAGTTCTAGAATTTGGTGGGTGGATAGAAAGGGGAAGGAAATAAGAAAGTTCTGGAAAAAAGACAGAGTAATGATAGACCAATGGTGATTAATTTTATTAAATATAATGCATGAGAATGATTGTATGAAACACAATGTATATGAATTGTATAAACAAACCAATAATTTTTTTAAAAAAGAAACTATCAATATACTGTATTAATTTGTGTTAGAGACTATGATAAATGCGCTTCCATTTCACTTGTTATTTTACGTAAGCACTGTCATATCTATCTCCTGTACAGTGGCTGGTAGGTTCCAACTATAAACTTTTGGTTAGCAAGAAAGTATTTTAAATACTGTTCAATATTAGTTCTTATCACAAACATAGATATATTAAATTATGTTGAAAATGAGAAGGACCTGAAGCACTTACTGTAGAAGATCAAAAACTGCAGTCTTCAAGATGTATATTGAAAAAAAAAAAGATGTATATTGAAGCTCAATATCAAGAAAACAAAGATTCTCACCACTCGCTGATTAGCAGCATCATGATAGACAGTGAAGAGATTGAGATTACTAACAGCTTTAATTTGCTTGGCTTCACAATCAACACTCTTGGCACCAGCAGCCAAGAGATTAAAAGATGAATTGCATTGGGAAGTCTCCTGTTAGAGATTTCTCCAGAGTACTGAAGAGCAACAATGTCAGTCTGGGGACTAAGGTGCTCCTTGTCAGGCCATAGTCTTTGCAATTACTTGTTATGCATCAGAGAGCTGGACAATGTCTAGGGATTATAAAAGGAGAATTGATGTTTTTGAGCTGTGGTACTGAAGAAGAATATTGAATATACTATTGACTGCTAAAAGAACAAATAGATTCTTCCTAGACAGGATGGAACCAGGCTGCTCCTTGGAGGCAAGGATTCTGAAGCATCATCTGAGCTAATTTGGACATGTTGTAAGGAGACTCAGTCCTTGGAGTGGGACGTCATACTTGGGAGGATGGAGGGACAATGCGAGATAGGAAGACCCTCGATAAGGTGGATTGATCCAGTGACTGGGTAATGAGGTAGGGGTGTCAGAGGCAATAAGATTGGCACAGGATAGAGCAGGGTTTAGTGTTTAGGGCTATCATACATAAGGATCACTATGAGTCACAGGTGACTTGATGACACATAACAACATGTGTCATTAGATAAATGAATATATTTACTAGATTTCTTTATTCATTAGACCTTGACAAATAGCCTGTTACTAAAAAATCATAAATTTGGTAATTTATTCTTAAAATACACACTACAATTCCTCTATAAAATGATGGGCAAGATCCAGTGGTGATTTATTTTATAAAATATAGTGTATGAGAATGATTGTATGAAACACAATGTGAATAAAGAATAGTGTGACACAAAATGTATATAAACATTGTAAGCAAACCCATTAAAATAATTCAAAAAAATTGTCATATGCTGTAGAGTGGAACTGAATCTTAGTTGTCCTTCAGAGCCTCTGTTAGAGTTTATGTGAACAAATATTGCCAAGAAGAGTTGAATTCTCCATGTTAGTACTCTGTGAGCCTGATTCAAGCCAAATTTGGCTGGGTCAATGACTTTCTTTTTCAGAACAGACATAATGTTTAGTTCTGTTTTCACTTTAAAGCTTGCTTATAAAACATATATATTGGGGTTTTTTTGCACCAATTTTAATGGGAAAAATTTACAAATATGCAAATTGTTGCATTCATTAGAGTCAGAAATAATCGATAGCTGACATCCAATAGATTTGCAGAGGTAGTTAATCAAATAGGATAAGATTTTCCATCTTCCTCTAGTGTAGCAACTGGTGGATTTAAACCACATGCCTTTGGTATTGCAGCACAGCTTCTTACCATTAGGTCACCAGAGCTCCCTAGATATCCAAGTCTGAGCTTATTATACATTTTCAAGTATGTTCTTTCTTTCTTCCTTTATGTTCCATTCAGTATGTTACTATTTAATATTTCTTGCAGAATCCTTCCGAGGTGTTTTCTATGTCCTTTAATCAAGGAGATTAAATTCTCTTAAACTGACCTTGTGCTTTTGGTTTTGCTTTCCATTTTAGTAGTAAAGGCTTAAAGGGAGACTGGCTTTTATTCATTAATTCATTCATGAACATTTTCTTTCCTCTCCATCTTACAATTCCTTTTGTAATGCTTGTCCTGTTTTAGACTATTAACTGTATACTCATAATTTCTAATAATCTGCTCTGTTCAGATTGTCTTCCTTTCACCCATTCCAGTGTAGTGTTCATTATCTATCCATCTTTTTCTAGCTCTCCAACATACATTAATTCTACTAAATCAGTATGTGTGTGCAATGTTTTTCCTTTTGTGACTGAAATATTTCACTCAGCCTCATGTCTTCTAGACTCACCCATACTGTGTAGTGTTTTATAAGTTAATTGTTTTTTGCAGTTGTGTACTATTTCATTGTGTGAATTTACCATGGTTTCTGTATTCATTCATCTGTTGATGGGCATTTGGCTGTTTCCGTCATTTTGATATTTTGAATAATACTGCATTAAACTTGGCTGTGCATACAACTGTTGCAGCAGCTCTGATTTCTTTGGGGTATATGTATATTGCCAGTAGTGGGATAGCTAAGACAAATGGTATTTCTTTTTCCAACTTTTTAATCAATTATTCACACATTGCCATTGAGTTGGATTCTACTCATAGCCAACCCTCTAGGGGGTTTTTGTAGGCTTCACATTGCAGAGAAGATTTCCCATCTTTCTCCCTTGAGTCCATGGGTGGTCTTATACTTCTACTAAGGCATATGTTGGGGTTAGCAGCTCATCTCTCTGTTGACTAGTCTCTAGAACTCATTGATGTTGATGGCAAGATAACAAAATTTGTAACACCTCCATGTTCCACAAAGCAACGTATTTTAATAGACTTAAAATATTATCTTCATGTTAATCAAACAGCATTTTAATATGCCACTATTTCTTTTTCATGAACCTGGTAATTAATTTGTTCACCCCTACAGAACTGTCATTAGAGTGAAAAGGGTCTAATATGCTTTCTACAAATGTGGTTTTCCTTCCTTCTTTCCTTCCTTCCTTCCTTCGTTTTGACTAAGGTACATCTGCTTCAGGCTATAGTTTTTCCAGTCATGTCCTATGCATCTGAGAGTTGGACAATTAATAAGGATAATAGAAGAAGAATTGATGCCTTTGAGTTGTGG
>NW_006399860.1:9438341-9439840 GCF_000299155.1 Elephantulus edwardii | reverse complement strand
CCCTAACCCTGATGTCAGTCCCATTCTACAGCAGTGGCACTATGCAGTGTTTGTCCTTCTGTGACTGATATATTTCACTTAGCATAATGTCCTCGAGGGTCACCCATTTTTAATTATATTGCATGAGTTCCTTGTTTTTCAATGCAGCATAGTATCCCATTGTGTGAATATACCACAGCTTCTCTATCGATTCATTTGTTAATGGGCACTTAGGTTGTTTCCAACTCCTTGCTATTGTGAACAAAGCCACGATAAACATGGGTGTGCATATATCTGCCTGGATGGCAGTTATGATCTCTTTAGGTTATATTCCCAGTAGTGGAATTGCTGGGTCAAATGGTATCTCTATTTGCAACTTTTTGAAAAAACACCACACCACTTTCCTCAGTGGTTGCACCATTTTACACTTCCACTAACAGTGAATAAGTGTTCCAGTTTCTTCACAACCTCACCAGCATTTGTTGTTTGCTGTTCTGTTAAATTTTGCTAGTCTTACTGGGGTCAGATGATATCTCATTGTTGTCTTGATTTACATCTCTCTTAAAGCTAGGGATCTTGAACATTTCTCTATGTGCTTGTTTGCCCTCTGAATGTATTCTTTGGTGAAGTGTCTGGTCATATCCTGAGCACATTTTTCGATTGGATTATTTACCTTTATCTTTTTGTGGTGCTCAAGTAATTTATAAATTCTAAATATAAGTCCCTTATCTGACATGTCATTACAAAACACTTTTTCCCAGTTTGTGGCTTCCCTTTTATTTTTGTTGGAGAAGTTTTTGGATGTTCATAGGGATTTGATTCTTAGAAGGTCCCATTCATCTATTTTATAGTCTCCTGGCTGTAGATTTTTCAGGATAATTGGAAGACTGTTGATGTTGTGGATTAGGACTACTAAAGTTCTTCCAACTTTTTTTAATGAAGTTTATAGTCCTTGGTTTTAGTCTTAGGTCCATGATCCATCCACCTTGAGTTGGATTTTGTATATTGATTGAGGTGTGGATCTTGCTTAAGTCTTCTGCAGATAGTTTTCCAATTTTGCCAACACCATTTGTTAAAAAGGCTGTCGTTTCCTCACTTAACTGATATATATCATCTCCTTGTCAAAAATCAGTTGACCATAAATAGATAGGCTGATTTCTGGGTTCTTAATTCTATTCCATTGATCTATGTGTCTCTCATTGTACCAGTACCATGCTGTCTTAACTACCATGGCAGTGTAGTAGGATTTGAAATGAGGGAGTGAGATGCCTCATAACTTTTTTCTATTTTTAATTAGTACTTTGCTTATTTGTGGTCTTTCCATTCCAAATGAAGCTGGAGATTGCCTTTTCCATCTCATTGAAGAACAGGATTGGTATTTGTATCGGGATTGCATTGAACATGTAAATTGCCTTTGGCAGTATTGCCATTTTCACAATATTGAGTCTTCTTATCCAGTGGATATTCTTATTCTTCCACTTTTCAAGGTTTCTTTTTGTTTCTTGTAGTAATGTTTTGTA
>NW_006399860.1:9435690-9437073 GCF_000299155.1 Elephantulus edwardii | reverse complement strand
GTGCCAATTGCATTGCCTCTGACACACCCATCCCGATTACCCCAGTCACTGAATCAATCCACCTCATAGAGGGTCTTCCCCTCCTCTGCTGTCCCTCCACCCTACCAAGCATGATGTCCCTCTCCAAGGACCTGTGTCTCCTTAATGCCTACCAAAAGGCAATAAATTATCTTTGAGACAGGATGAAGTGTTTCTATTTACTCCATATCATTGGAAGATAGATTAAATGAGTTCTCCAATTGAGCTGTAAAATGAATCATTATAACTGTAATTCCTATTTCAGATTAATTTTTCCTTTCAGTCATCTATCATGTATTAGTTATGGTGGAAGACATAAAACTTCACATTTATTCCCTACTTTATCATAAAAAAATTTAAGATTTGTTTCAAACTAATAGACACTTCATTAAAATTTTAATACATTGTTGTTGTTGTTGTTATTTTTGTCGTTGTTATGTGACATTGAATTGACTGTAATTCACAGTGACCCTATGTAATAATTCTGAACTCTGCTCTATCCTGTGCCAGTCTCACTGACTCAGATACACCTACTCCCATTACACTAGGTATTATGTAAATCCATCTCATCTGGGGTCTTCCCCTATTGCACTTCCCTTCACTCATTCAAGCTTATGTCATTTTCCAGGGACTTGTCGCTCCTGGTTACATGACCAAAGTAGGTGAGATAGAGCTTCAGAGTTGCTCCAAGGAGCAACCTGATTTTACTCTTTCTAGGATAAATCTGTTCTCTTGGCAGTCCATGGTATATTCAATATTCTTCTCCAGCACCACAACTCAAAAGCATCAATTCTTCTTTAATTTTTGGTTATTGTTCTGTTCTCTGATGCATAGTTCTTGTGAAGATCATCACCTGAATCAGGTGTATCTTAGTCTCCAGACTGACATTTTTGCTCTTTTACACTTTTAAGAGGTTCTTGACAGCAGATTTCCCAATTAATCTTTTGGTTTCTTGACTGCTGGTGCCAAGAATGTTGGTTGTGAATCCAAGTAAGCTGAAATTGTTAATAACCTCATTCTCTTCTCCATCTCTCTTTGTATTGCCAAATGACCCAGTGGTAAGAATGCTTGTCTTTTTTATTTGAGTTTCAATAGATTTTAAAGATATAATCCCTAATCCTCTGCAACAAGTGTGTTAAGTCCTCCTCAGTTTCTTTGAGCAAGGTTGTGACAACTGAGTATCATAAACTGTTGATGAATCTTTCTCAAATCCTGATGCCACATTCCTTTTCAAAGCCCAGCCGCCCAAATTATCTGTTCTATATATAGATTGAAAGGTATGAAATAGGGTTAATAGTAAAGACAAACATAATTTTTTGGATACGAGTTTTAAAAATTATATATAGAATAATTCAATAGAATATT
>NW_006399860.1:9433291-9435105 GCF_000299155.1 Elephantulus edwardii | reverse complement strand
GGCAGTCTATGGTATATTCACTACTCTTCTCCACCACGACCGCTCAAAGTCATCAATTCTCTATCATTCCATGTCACTGTCTTAGCTTTCTGATGCATGGCAAATAAAAGCAAAGACTGGGCCTGATCAGGGGCATCTTTGTCTACAGACTGACATCATTGTTCATTACTCTGCAGAGGTCCCTGACAGCAGGCTTTCCCAATTCTTTTAATCTTTTTATTTCCTGGATGCTAGTTTTGGTGATAAAACATGTAAAATATAAAGATGTAATATTCTGGGCAGCCAGTTTCTACCATATTGAAATGCATGATGAAGAAGCTAATGAAGTAATGTGTAAAGTGAGCAGAAAAAGTTATGCTTTCAAAACATATATGTATAAGCTCTCCTGATTAGAACTTAATAAAAGAACTGTATGTATTACTGTATTGTTCTCTAACATTAACTATAATCCATTAAAATTTTTGAGTCATGAAAAGTTACTAAATCTATTTTTATTGTTCTAATACTTCTCACTATCTTGTTTATATTTATTTACTTTCCTAAATCTGTCTTGAAATTAAATCATATTAAGTCTTAGTTTACACTAAGTAAACAGTAGTAAACAATTGTTACAATGTTATGCTGAAACTGCATATAGCTCCATTGAATCTGTCTTAACATATAGGGAATTTGTTTTGGCTCTTGTAGCTTAAATTCTCAAAACATATTAAAAAATTAGATTTCAGATATGTTTTGATTAAAATGCAAGTTCTAGGTATCTAAAATTATATTGGCTCTAACTGTGCTTAATTATATCTTGGCTTAATTCACAAGTTGACTTCAAAAGCAGATTGATAGAAGAAAATTCCAAAGATCTCTATCAAGAAGTCATTATTTTCTGTTTTAGAGACAAAAGAGGACCTGTGTACACAATAATTTTAAAGAAAATTCCAAAGATCACTATCAAGAAGTCATTATTTTCTGTTTTAGAGACAAAAGAGGACCTGTGTACACAATAATTTTACAGAAAATTATCTTTATGATAGAATGATTTCTGAATCAATTAATTTGACTTTGCCTTTGACCAGCTTGTGTACCACCCACTCCCAATATATTTGCTTTGCAAACTTTATTATCAGTCTTTTAACTCCTTCCAAAGAGATTTGCAAAAGATAGCGATAAATGATATGTGTTATACCATGAAATATGTGTAAATAAAATAACTTAATGTATTAAATACAGATAAAGTAGGATTAGTAATGCTTCCTAATCCTAAAATACAGAAAATGTTTTAAAAATCATTAACACACAGAGAAAAAAATCCTCAAACACATTTCCATCTAGTAGATTCTAAACCATGGTAACTTTTAATTAAGTTTCCAAAGATGTAAAACATTTACATGAGAGGATTGCTTTATATTTAACCCATAGAGTAGCTGATTGATTCCCCCAACATATCCTTTAGCGGCCCAAGGCAATGCACTATGCCAACAGAAATAATTTACCCTATAAATGGTGGCAACTAATAACTAAGAATGATGGAAGAAAAATTGATGCCTTTGAACTGCGGCACAGAAGACGAATATTGAAAATACCAAGGACTGCCAAAAGAAAAAAAAAAAGATCTGTCCTGGAGAAGGTGAAACCAAGCTGCTCATTAGAAACAAGGATTTTGAAGCTCCATCTCATATACTTTAGGCATGTGGCCAGGAGGGTCCAGTCCTTAGAAATGGACATCATGCTTGGAAAGGTGGAGGGGCAGAGCAGGAGAAGAAGACCCTGGTTGAGACTGATTGACACAGTGACTCGGGTAATGGAGGTAGGTGTATTGGAGA
>NW_006399860.1:9430590-9432798 GCF_000299155.1 Elephantulus edwardii | reverse complement strand
TAGAACATGATCGTAAGTCACATAGAGGCTAAGAAGTACCAAAAAATGCATACGTTGGAAATACTGAATTGCTGTTCTGGAAGCAGTCAAAGTTAGAAATAATTTGTCAGAGACTAGAGAAAAATCGTAGACTATGAATATATTTATATGTACATTTAAAGTCTAAGAAGAGCATTGCAAAGAACACTAAGCTAATTAATGAATTCTATTTTTAAAAGAAAGTAGAAAGAAGGATAAAAGAAGAAATAAAAAAAAACACAATCTAGCAAGTTGCATATCAATTGAAGGTGTACTTTTTTTCCTGGTAATATAATTATTGATTTTGCTATACTCCCAATTATTTTTAAATCAATAATGTATAGGTGAAAATATGTCTACTTGGTAATAAAATAATAGAAAAGGATATATAAACTATCACATTAAAGTCTTATTTTAAATAGCGGTAACTTACAATTATTAATGTATATAAATAACAGTAATATGATGAAAGTTGTACAATATAAAGAGAAAGATTGCATATGTGATCCTTAAGGAGCTAAGAGCTCCTTAAAGACAGAATAATTGCATATGATAGTTTTCTGGCTGTACATATAAATTAATAAGACTAAATTTTCAGTTAACAAAATGTTTATAAAGTGACATCACTGTATCAGCTTTTGAAAACTTTTTCTTGTTACTTGTTTTGATGTTCTACAAGAATATTAAATTGCTAAGGAAGATTATATCTAAAAATATAACAGTAGTAGTAGCAAGTTTAGATCTTCCAGATTCCTATACTATCATAGACAAACAACTAAGAAGTAAATGCAATAACTGATGCAAAACATTTACAGCATTAGCTGACAAAAATACCAATAGCATCAAGACCTATATGTTAGAGGTATCAGTGTGAATGAGAACAAAACACAGTAACAGAGCCTCTGTGAGAATAGAAGCAATGATGTAGCTAAAAGATAATAGCTGGAAAGTTTGCTAAGGCAACAGAAAAATCACAGAAGGTCTTACGACATCCAATCAGCAGATAAATGGAATGCTTCTCCAGTGGAAACGGAACTTGCTAAAATTTGCTTTAAAAAGTTACACAAAGCAATTTTCTCTAAGTATTTTTTTTCCTACCAGATAATCAGGGATGACTTGATTACGATTGTCTCAAGCCTTAGAATTTAGATGGTAGATCTAAGAAGGCAAATTCTATCACTTTTTATTTTTAATACATATATTTATTTTTTACAGCATATTCTTCCCATTTAATTTTTCCCCATTCATTAATTGTTGCACACATTCCTCCCTGGCCCCCTCCTCCCAGTTCACATTTCTCTTTGAAAAGAAAAAAAAATTCTTTCATTGCCATACAATCCCCTCACCCCTGATAAGTCCACAGTCCACTTTACTATGCATTTCTTTTTCTGGAATCTTGTCATGAAAATAATACCTAATCATATATTCCTTTTAAACCATTCCCTCCATCAGTTTCAATGCAGTATACATTATTTATCCCCTCTTTTCTTAGGTCCCCTCCAACCCCAATGTCATTCCCATTTTACAACAATGGCATTATGTGGTATTTGTCCTCCCCACCCCCCTTTTTTAAACAGTATTCTTCCTCATCTGTTTCAATGCAGTATACACTGTTTATCCCATCTTTCTCAGTCTCCTCTCAAACCTGATGTCAGTCCTGTTTTACAACAGTGGTACTATGTAGTATTTGTCCTTTTGTGACTGAGATATTTCATTCAGCATACTGTCCTCCAGGATCACCCATTTTGAATGATATTGCATGAATTCCTTGTTTTTCAATGCAGTGTAGTATTGTGAAAATGGCAATAATGCCAAAGGCAATTTACATGTTCAATGCAATACCAATACAAATACCAATCTGATTCTTCAGTGAGATGGAAAAGGCAATCTTCAGCCTCATTTGGAACAGAAAGAAGCCATGAATAAGCAAAGCATTGCTTAAAAATAGAAAAAAGGTAGGAGGCATCTTACTCCCTGATTTAAAATCCTATAACACTGCCATGGTGGTTAAGACAGCATGGTACTGGTACAATGACAGACACATAGATCAATGAAATAGAATTGAGAACCCAGAAATCAGCCCATCTACCTACGGTCAACTAACTTTTGACAAGGAGATAAAATCAGTTAAGTGGGAAACAACATCCTTTTTAACAAATGGTGTTGGCAAAATTGGAAAATGATCTGCAG
>NW_006399860.1:9427051-9430254 GCF_000299155.1 Elephantulus edwardii | reverse complement strand
ACACACACACACACACACACACACACACACACACATATGGAAGCATGGAAGCAATAGAAACATAGCTTTGATGGCCTAATATTAAAGAAGTTGTGCTTCTGACCCAAAGTCAGGTGTTCAAATCCATCAGCTATTCTCTAGAAGAAAGTTGAGCAATGTCTTTTATGATTTACATCCTTTGAAAACTCAATGAAGGGTCAAGGATAATTAATTTCTGACTCTGTAGCACTTAAAGGAGCTCTGGTGGTCTAGTGGTAAGAACCTGCACTGCAATCTTGAATGCACACAGTTCAGATCCATCAACTACTTTGCAGGAGAGGATGGACAATCTTCTCCTGTGTGATTAATTACTACTGACTCTCCCCACCCCCCACCGGAGGGTCAATTATGGATTACTTTCAATTTGATGGTACTCAACAATACAACAAGATGTACATATCTGTTATATGTGAAGATCAAATATGCATTGTTTTCTCTAAGAATTTACTAGAAGTCAGTGCTATAGCACACATTTTATAGATAATTCTTTATTCTTATTTTTATATAATAGGTGGCTACAAATCAAAGACTTCTTTTTACATTGATTTTGTGACTTAGAGATGAGTTTCTAAAAACGACTCAACTAAAAGCACAGGAATTCATTGAGATATTTATATTGCTAAGAATGAATTAGAATTATCTTTCATGTGAATGTAATTTCCTAAAAGAGTGGGAAGTAAGTTGAATAGCTTTACATGTTTTAAAATCTCTTGGTACTGGTTGAAGAAAGAGTATAACTTTGAAGAATAAAAGAAAATATCCTTTGCCTTGTAGAATTACAAAGGAAAGAAAAATTACTGCCTACAGTGCTGATTTTCTCAAACTGACTCTGAAGCAAACAACCACAGGAACAAGAAAATTGGATGGTTTTACAATTTAATAGACCCATTCATCAATAAACACCTTGACAAAAGAATAGCTTCAGACTTTTTAAACTCAAAGTCATAGAAAGTGATTTTCCTCCCTTTAGAAAATTTGAGATATCAAATAAAGTAGTAAATGTCTACTTTCAGAAAACATTCAAATGATTATCTCTTTGGAACGGACCACACACTAAAAAATATTTCAAAAGAAGTTTGTAAAGATTCATTTTGTGAAGGCTTTTGAAAACAGACTTATTGGAGAAATTTTAATTTGTCAAATTATTTCTATTCACATTTGACAAATTTATTTAAGAATGAAACAGATTGTGGTTTTAATCCTTTGTGTTCGTTGTCTTCGTAAACTCTATACATATTTAATCAGTACTGTTCATCTGTCCTCTTTTTTCAGTTCTCCTTTAGATAGTCTTGTTTGAATCACACTTCATTCGTGAAAACCTGATCATTGTATTGGGACATAAACTGCCATTTACCTTTGTTGTTGTTGTTGTTGTTATTGTTTGGTGCTTTCAAGTCATAGATGACTCATAGCGACCCTATGAACGAACAGCCTGAGCACTGTTCGTACATAGAGTTTCCGGAGGCAAGCCATTTCGGAAGTGGATGCCGCTCCTGCTTCCAGGCTTGATTTAGTCGGGAAGCTCCAGCCAACACTGTCCACCATGGGTGCCCATTACCACGATTGGCACATCACTGTCACAGGCTTCAGCATCACAGCAACCACGAGTTACCTCTGTACAGGAAGGCACAGACCAGTGTTATACCACCTAGAAGAATGTTTGACAGGAAAACAATTTGAACATTGCCAAGGGCCGCAGATGAAAATCACCCACCTTCGACTTGGTAGCATAACTTCCTTTGCACTAGGCCAACGTAGCTCTCTCTTCATTTACCTTTAATTAAGTTTAATTATGCTCTTTATGCATAATAACAGTATATCTACTTTAATCTCAAAGTTTATGATAATTTTATTGATAAATCATATGCTTATACTATTTTATGAACAACCATGACACTCTCAAATCAGACATCAGAAATTCTACTGCAAAATTTTCTAAGTACCAGAGAGTTAAATGCTCAATTATAAAACTCATGTAAGTATATAAAAATATCCATATCTGGAGGATTCTTGATTTGAACCTTCTATTGTATCTAAGAAAAATACTTTATTTACCCTGATAATACTTTCCTATCACCTCTAGTAATTTTTAATAAGTCATTATACAAAACTAGATGAAGATTATATATTTTGGATTTTCTTTATTCCTGCATAGGCTCCACTTTAAAGATATTTTTATTTGTTTAAATAGGTAGGCAAATATATGATAGCAATAGATTCATCTCAATTTATCATCATTTTATACTACTCTGGTGATTTTATACCTATACTTTTAAGATATGCAAGTTTCTAGTAAAATTTATTTATGTGGACTATTTTAATGGATTTGTTATTTGTATTACTATCCTTAATATCACAAACAAGTGAAACTTTGCTGCAGATTATTAAAATAATTACTGGGAAAAATACATCAAAAGAGAATTGTCATCACTGATAATGTCAGACTGATACTGCCTGAAAGTAGATAATATAAAAAATAGATTTGTGTTTCATTAACTATGCAAAGATATTTGACTGTGTGGATTATAACAAATTATGTCTAACATTCAGAAGAATACTTATTTCTAAACATTTAATTGTGCTCATAAGAGAACTATACAAAGATCAAGGGCACATTTCTCCCAACAGAACAAGAGAACATTGCATAGCTTCAGGAAAAGTGAGTGAGACAAGCAGGGAAAATGTATATGAGTGTTGTGTTCTTTCTCTATTACCTACTCAGCCTGTATGCTGAGAAAATAATTTAAGAATCTGGACTACGTGAAAAAGAATGTATTAGTAGTATTAGAGGAAGGCTTAATCATCTACATCTTAATGACACAACTCTGCATTCTGAAATAGAAAAGTTTTGAAGTACCTGCTGCAGAATATCAAAGAATATATCTCTCAATGTGGGATACAAAATCTCAATATCAATAAAACAAAAATCCTCCCCACTGTGCCAATAAGAAATAGCAAGATAGTTGGAGACAAGATGGAAGTTGTAAACAATTTAATTCACTTAGTGCACAATCAACACTCCTGATAGCATCAGTCAAGAAATAAAAAGGCATATAACATTGAGGAAATATACAGTGTTGTACCTCTCCTTTAAACCTTGAGTTGCTATAATCAAGAATGCTTTAGGCAGAATATTAAATGATCCAGGAAGTATTAAAAGAAGA
>NW_006399860.1:9423299-9425671 GCF_000299155.1 Elephantulus edwardii | reverse complement strand
AGGGTGGAGGAACAGTGTAGGAGGGGAAGGCCTTCTATGAGGTGGATTGATTCCGTGACTGGGGTAATCGGGATGGATGTGTCAGCGATAGTGAGATTGGCACAGGATAGAGCAAGGTTTAGGGCTGTTGTACATAGGGTCGCTATGAGTTGCAAGCAACTCAACGGCACAAAACAACACTACCTTTCCTAAGTACTTAAGAGCAAAGATACCAGTTTAAAAACTAAGGTGCACTTACTTGATCCTTTGCAATTCAGTCTCTTAATTACTTTATATGTGGCTGAAAGTTGAGCAAAAATGATAGAATAATTAATGCCTTTGAATTTTTGAATTGGTGAATAATATGGAATAGTTTGTGGACTGCTAAAAGGACAAAAACGTCTTTCTTTGGGAATGTGTAACTGGGGTAATTCTTAGAGGCAAAGATGGTTAAACTCTCATATACTTTTGGTATATTATCAGGAAGGACCAGCACTTGGTAAAAGACATTGTGCTATGAACTGTGGAGGATCAGTGAGGGAGAAGATCCTCAACACGATGGATTGACACAGTGCATGCAATGACGGGCAAAAGTATGTTGAAACTCATGAGGCTGGCTAAGGACAGGGTTTGGTACAGAGCTCTTTGTTTCACATAGTGTTTATATGACTTGTGATTCACATAACAAGCATAATATTATATCACAGAAAATGGAAAGGATAATCAATGGGAATAGTCTTATTTTTGACACTCAGAATGTACATTTTTAGCCATCTTTGTGTGTCTTTCAAGTAACTGTTTAAATGAGTAAATAACTTGTTAAAAATAAATTATAAAACAATTGGCCATTATTTCTGATTATTTTTTTTTCATCACTTCCCAGAAAAAAAATAGTGCAATGTACATCCACTTTATCAATTAAAAACATATATTTAAAAACAAATATAAAAACATATATTTAAGATAAAATGCAATGTGTCTAAATTTTTACAAATTATTTCATTATGTAATTGTGAAAATGTGTTCTTTTTGCAAAACATTACTTTTGTGAGATGAAGATTAAGAAGCTAAATAATTGGGTTGTTTGGTTTTTTTCTTCTTTGGTTCTTTCCCTGTAGAATTTTTGTTTGTTTGATCTAGTTATGGTTTAAGTAGCTCTGTTGGCTTAGTTCGTAGGAAGTTGTGTTGCTAAACCAATGTGTACACATTTCTAGTAGTGCACATTCAGCAGCAGCTCCTCAAGATAAGTTCAGGCAATCTCCAATCAAGGGATTTACAGCCTTGAAAATCCATTGGGGGACAGCTTTTAGTTGGTTTTGACTAGACAGTAATAAGCTTGTGTTTGAAGGAGAATTTCCTCCCTTTACTTAGTGATGGTCTGGACTGAGTCAGCATTGCTTGAAATAACTGATTTGACATTGTTTCATGTATAATTTTTTAAGTGAATATATGAGTCTTTACTGCGAGTAACAAAAAGTGAAACTGATCAAATATGTTCAGCCATATTGTACAAAAATTATTAAAATGTCAAACAAAAAGATAGGACAAGATCAAAGGGATAAATAGGTAGTGCTGTTCCTGTGTATCAGTGAGTCAGAACGGACCTATACCTAGCCCTCCAACGGGATATCAGAGTCAGTAATTACATAGGACGAGATTATCTGTTTTTCTCCCACAGAACAACTGGTGGATGTTAATGGTGTTCCTTTGGAATTGCAGTGCAGTTTCTTACTACTAAGCCACCAGAGTAGGATTCTGGACAACTGTTCATAAGGTCACTATGAGTCATACTCAACGGTCCCTGACAAAAACAATAAAAAGAAACTTTACAAAGAATAAAAGACAGAATAAAAATATTAAGGTCTATGAGTCGCAGGCGACTCGACGGCACATAACAACAACAGCAACAACATCAATATGATAATTGCATATGTGTTAAATAACATAGAGTGATTAAGTTTTAAAAAGGGGAGATTAAGTTCAAAAAGGCACATTAATTACAAAAATCTTAATATCTTGTCTTTCCAAATTTTCAAACAGTTAGTGAAAATGTTATATGTTGTTCAATATCACAGAGTCGACATAGGCTAAAAATGATACAAATCAGCCATCATAGAAATATTTCTACCATAAAAATTTGAAAACACTAGAGCACTAAGAAGCCAAAGCAAAGGAAAGAAATCAAGAAGTTAAGGAGCTGAACAGAAGAATTAAAAGAGTGATTCAAAGGACAAAGTAAAGTATTATAATAAAAAAGCATTAGAATCAGAAAATCAAAAGGCTGAACTCATTCAGCATTTCTTAAGCTGAAGGAAATAATAAATTCAAGCTATGTGTTGCAAAACTTGAAGATGCTGTGGGCAAAATGTTGAATTACTCAGGAAGCATTAAAA
>NW_006399860.1:9419348-9423199 GCF_000299155.1 Elephantulus edwardii | reverse complement strand
GTCACTGTATCAAAATAAATTGAATGAAACAGAAGAATTTCATGAAACAACATAGGATAAAGAGGCAATGTTACGATGGAGATAAAGCTGGCAAAAACCAAGGCTCAAGGAATTGATGGCATAATAATTGACATATTTCAACAAAAAGATGCTTCTTTGGACATGCTCACCAGGTTGTCCCAACAAATCTGGAGGAAAAGAACATCTTGCTGTTTGACTTTATTGGCTTATATTAAACCAGGCTGCTTCGTGGAGGCAAGGATTTTCAGGCTTCATTTCACATATTTTGGGCATGTGTCAAGGAGAAACCAGTCCTTAGAAAAGGACATCATGCTTAGAAGGATGGAGGGACAGCACAAGAGAGAAAGACGCTCAATGAGATGGATTGATTCAGTGACTGGGTAATGAGGGTAAATGTGTCAAAGTCAATAAGGTTGGCATAAAAAAGAGCAGGTTTCAGGGGCTGTTTCACAAGCGACTCGATGCACGTAATAACAACAACAAAAATAAAGTTGATCATCCATCATTCATTTATTCTAAGCTTGATCTTCCTTTTCCAGGTAAACAGAAAATGACCTGCACAGTGACATAAATGTTTCATGGTCTTTAATAACATACATGCATCTAGAATAAAAGCTCCTTTGAAATCAAGAAACATGTTAGCGTTCTTCTTTTTATTCCCATTAAGTCATTGCTTTACTTCATAAAATTTATGTTTGCTAATCTTCTAATCCGTGGCCGTCAGGCCTGTTTTCCATTGTTTTTGTTCAAACATTCTTCTAGGTCATATAGCCCTGGTGTGTCCACTTGCCATACAGACGTAACTTGTGGTTGCTGTGAAGCTGAACACTGTGACACATGCCCAAAGTATACAAGACAAAGCTTCACCATCATTGCCTCCTGGACTCTTACTATACCTTCTCCAAGACATATATGCTTATTCTTTTGGGTAGCCCAAGTGATACTCAATATTCTTTTTCAACACCACAGTTCAAAGGGTTTAATTTTTCTTCTGTCACTCTTAGTCATTCTCCAACTCTAAGCAGCATAGCAAGTGATTGAAAAGATCATGACCTGAGTCAAGTTCACCTTAGTGCTCAAATGAATATCATTGTTCCTCAATAATTTAGAGAGGTTCCTGACTGACTGCAGACTTTTTCTGTGCAATACCTTTACCTGATCTTCTGACTACTTGTATGAAGTGTGTTGATTGTAGATTCAAGTAAGATGAAGTTCATGACAGCTTCAATTTTTCTCTACATCTGTTATGATGTCTCATACTGGTCCAGTGGTGAGAGTTTTTGCTTTCTAGACATTGAGATGCACTCCATATTAAAGACTGCAGCATTATTGCCTCTGAAAACCCAACACAAGGTTAGCTATGGATTAGGTCCTATTCTGAGGCAAATTACAATAATCCCTCAGAATGATATTTTGTGTCTTTCTCTGCGAAACTGCTGGATTTGAACCATAGCGTTGAGACAGCAAACCTCCATATGAACAATTAAAGCACCAAAAGTTTCTACTTTGAAAATAATACCACTATTGTTTTCCCTCTATTGTTTATTTAGTCATTCAATGTTTATTTAATGAGTACTTCTTTGTAAACCACAGTTCCAAATGCTGGGTGTTTGACTACAAATAAAATATCTGCCTGAATAGATTCAAGTCTTGTGTTGACCGTCGGACAATAAAGAAAAATAAGGAAATGTATTTTAAATATAACTTTAAAATGTAAGAAACATAGTGTAGAAATGAAGACTTTGAAGAAGGCTGAAAATTTGAGTATTCAGGGGAATGGTCTCACTGGAAAGATTGTATTTGACTGAAGCACACTGAAGGATATAAAAATTATTGAAGGATAGAATCTTCTAAGTTGAAAAGCATTGTGTGAAATCTATCTTGAGATTTATTTAGCAGTATATTTTATATTGTTGTTGTTATGTACCATCGAATCAGAACCAGCCCATAGCTGACTGGTTTTCAGAGGCAGTTATTCACATGGAAGGAGATTACCCATCTTTCTCCCATGAAGCACCCAGTATCCTCAAACCACATGCCTTTGGGATTGCAGTGTAGTTTCTTGCTTCTGAGCTCCTATATTTTATCATACTATTTGAAATCAATTTAAGACTAAATTGCACTAATAAATAAAACTCTCTTAGTTATTTTCCCTAAAATAATTGGGAGAATTGTTTATCCCTTCTTATTACACTTAGAAAATATTAGGAAAAAAAGAAATCTTTACTGTGTCATACTCTTGTTACATGTTGGTTTAACAACAGATTCTTCTTTTGTCTAAAAGTAAATATTGTAGTGAAGTTGTCTCATAGTGTACTTTTGGTGTATAATAGTTAAGACCAAGTGGAATCAGTCATTCTTCTGACAGAAATAACTTTGTGTCCTTTTTCATATTCTTCAATAACACTTCTGAGAGATCCTTGTTGCAATCACTAGACTTATATTAGCAAAGTTTACAGAGAGATCAACACAAATATACATGAGAAGTTAAATTTCTCAGATACTTGTTTGAACTGAAAAAGCAAAAATAAGTGCTTTTCTCTCCTATATCTAAACATTCCTCTCATTTCTCATTCCAATCACTTAGCTTTTTCCAAAAGTGTTTGACCTTGTCCTTTCTTTTTCTCTGAGAATAGTCACTAGAGTCTATAAAGAATAAGAATACCAACGACTATGGTTGTCATATTGTATTTTAGTACTGAGGAGACTCAGCACTATTCTGAACTCTCATTTTCTGTTTTATTTAATAAATGTTTGTCTTGCTGTAAGAACCTTCCTGTAATCCCGGATCTAGTAATTGGTAGTGTATCTCAAAACCTTTAATGCAGCGAGCTTTCGGAATTTAGGCAGTAGTGTTTTTACTTCCTCTTAGCTGGATATATGGCTCCATTTCTACCAAGAAATAGAGTTATACATCTGAAACCTAGTCATCTGACTAAGACATTGCTACTGACTACCTGAGCTGCTTAAATTGTCTTCTAGCCTTCATATCTGTCTTGGTTTCTCTAACTGAATAGATTAACTACTAAGAGTTTACTCGGGTAGTTTTCTGCTATCTAATGCTGTAATCCATCTTGGTGTCTTGCTTTTCCACAGCCTAAGACTGGATAAAATGAACACAAAAAATTTTCAGGATATACCCCATTTATACTATCTTACATGATACCAAAAATATTATACTTTCTTGCAAAATATTTTAAAACATATGTAAGTTAAAGTAGCTAAAGGGAATTTTCCTTTTTACATCCAAAGTATTAAAATCTTAAAATTTTCCTCACCTTCAATCCCATGCTATAGAAAAACAAGTTAGCAAAAAAGAGAAGTATCCCAAACTTGATATTTTGATGTTTCACCCTAATATTAATGGTCATAAAAGAGAAATTTGAATGGGTGTATGGATCCCTCTCTTCCTCTCTCTCTTCTCTCTCTCACAAACACACATAATGTATATGAGGAGTTTTGCACTTTAGATTGTAAAAAAAAAACCCATATAATCTTTAATCTTTGTTTTCTTCCAAGTTTTTTTCTGAAATAATTAAATTACAGTAAAACATAAAATATGTAACCCTATAACATATTTTCTACCTTTCTTAATAACAGTTGATGATGAGCAAGGGTTTTTTAATATGTTTTCTATTTGTAATATGATAAAATTAATTGTGTAAGATCTCTATTTTACTGATAAATGAAAACAATTTTTTTTATTATTATTAAATTTTATTAGTTTCAATGAACATTCACAGGGATTCTGGGCTTTCACTCCTTCATTGCCGCACCATTCTCTCCACCCTCCTCCCCAGTTTGTTCTTCTTCCCCGCCATCCGAATGTC
>NW_006399860.1:9411917-9416413 GCF_000299155.1 Elephantulus edwardii | reverse complement strand
AAAAATCCTAAATAAAATACTGATAAATAAAAATTGAATTATCAAAATTAGACCAGTTTTATTTATAGACAGTCTTGTAAGCAAAAATGTGGATTTAAGTAATTAGAGAGCACAGTATTTGTAATATTCTGTATTATTTATTCTACATGAAGACTCTTTACTTAGTTGACCCATACTTAGTAGGGTAGTGCATAGAAAAAAGAGAAGAGTCACCACAAAATAGTGATTTGTGTGTCTAATAGGGAGTCCTGTTTTGGGACTGCCAGAGACTGGCTTCTTCAACTTACTACTAAGAAAAGCATAGATTTGTTTATGTCTACAGTTCCAATCCACCAATTCCTCTGCTCCTCAGCAGAAGACAATCTCTTCCTATGCAATTTACTGTCTCTGAAAACCCACTGGTGTGTCACCCTGAAAACCAAAACTAACACCCAAAATGTGCAGAAAGTAAGTGTGCACTTTCATGTGTTTGCACTTTTTGTTCTGTTTTGTTATTGCAGTCATGGGGATGATTATCTTGAACATGTGAAAGTTGTGTTGAAGCTAGTAAGCCACTGCTGATTGGTTGGTTAACTCCTGTCAATCCTCCATTGTGATCTTATCTTAACAGGAAGAACTGATTTGCCATTCTCTGGTGAATCAGCTGGTAGGTTCAAACTATCATTAACAGTTTGAGTCCAAACTTCAGTTAGCAGCTCAACACTTAACCTACTAGCACACTTCCACAGCTCTTGATGAAACTGGTACTGCATCTGAAACCCTGAGAGACAGAATTTTATTCCAATCTGTTAATTTGGCCATGGTTGCCTTATAAACAGGAATTAATTTGCAATGTAATTTATTGTTTTGACTCTTTTGTGACAGCTGTTAACTTACACAAATTATGTACGTAGAGAGTTTTTCTACTTAATTTCAGTATTAGAAATTACAAAACTCAATAATTATCAACCGATTATGTGACGCTTCAATCATTAAAGATGAGTTGAAAGTATTCCTTTGGAATTGCATAGTCCTTGTTGTTTTGTGTTTGGTATTAGAATTGAGAAGTTAGGTGACATTTATGGGCATCTCTTTAAGATTGTAACTATAAAACTGTGTTCATTTTCTGCAGTGATGAAAACTATTTTGCCAAGTCAGCCAGTACTTGCTAGGATCCCAATTGTTATAATTTTTTTTATTATTTTCTAACAATTAAAATAGTGTTGAGTAGTTACTATATGCCAAGAACAAACTAAGTATTTAAAGAGTAAATGTGCATGTAAATGTAAAGGCATTCACAAAAATCTTAGTTCAAATTTAGTTTCATCTGACTTTTGTTATGAACATAAAAGAAACTAGATGGAATATTAATAAAAACATGATGCAACACCAAGGACATAATGTAAAGGAGGCCAAATCATAGATACTTTAAAAGTAAACACATGAATTTTTAGTGATTTTTACATTATGAAAATCTTACATTTTTGCTATTACCACAATTAAAGAGCCCCAGTGTCATAGTGTGTTATGGGTTTGTTGAAATGTTAATTGAGAGGTCAACATTCAAACCCACGAGTTGTTTCATACGAGAATAACAGATAGTTACCTCCAGTAGAGTTTGGAAACCGTGGACATCTGAGGGTAACCAGGTGATAGTGAGTATAACTAAAAAGATTTATTTTTCTTCAACTTCAGAGTGACTTTTAATTTAACAAGTATCTCATTTGTAAAGTGAATTGTGTACAATTTTAAAATGAATGATTGTACCTTAAAGTTACACGTTAATATTTTTCTATGTATTCATATTAACATAATGAATACTTATGAATGCATTCTAATAATTGCCATATATAAATACATAATTATCTATATGCTATAACTTTTCCCCTCAAGGACTTCTTTAAAGAAAGATCATGGATGTCAGTTTAAAGACTAAAGTACATCTGACTCAAGTCATGTTATTTTTAATTGTTTACTATGCATGTTAACTAAGTCAGTCATAGTTTGCTGTGATCCACAGTCAGATGCCTTTGCTTAATCAATGAAACATAGATATACATTCCTCTGGTACTCCATGCTTTCAGCCAAGATCCGTCTAATATTAGCTACAATTCCCTAATACCATGACCCCTTCTAAACCCAGCCTGGACTTCTGGCAGTTCTCTTTTAGTGTGCTATTCTAGTCAGTTTTGGATAATTTTCTGCAGAAACTTGCTTGCATGTGATATCAATGATATTCTTCAATAATTTCCATGCTCTCTTGGATCTTCTTTCTTTGGATGAGAACAAAAATAGATTTCTTCCAGTCCGTTGGCCAAGTGGTTGCTCTCCAGATTTCTTGACACAACTTCATGGGTACATCTAGGACAGCATCTGTTAGTTGAAATATGTCAATTGGAATACCATCAATTCCTGGGGTCTTATTTTTTTTGCCAATTCCTTCAGAGAACCTTGAATTTCTTAATTCATCACCATAGGCTCTTGCTCATATGTTGTTTCAGGAAATTCTTCTGTGTCTGCGAACCCATTCAGTACAATGACTCTGTACACTCTTTCCGCCTTCTTTTAATACTTCCTGGATGATATAACATTCTGCTCAAAGTTGACTCTCAGAAGGAATGGAAATCCCAGAACACTTGATCTTGCTAATGCAAAACCTATACTTACACCAGGAAGCAGTTGTCAAAAGAAAGCAAGGAAACACTGCATGGTTCAAAATTGGGAAGGATATGTGCCAGGGATGTGTCCTATCTCCATAACTTTTCAACTTATATGAAGAACAGATTATCCAGGAGGCTTAGTTCTACGAGGAGAAATGTGGCATCAGGATTGGGGGAAGATTCATCAAAAATCTGCATTATGTAGATGAAACAACCCGGGTTGCTGAAACTGAGGAGGACCTGAAGTATTTGCTGAGATCAAGGACTACAGTCTCCAATATGGATTGAGGCTCAATATTAAGAAGACAAAGGTTCTCACCACTAGACCAATTGGCAGCATCAGGATGGATGGTGAAAATATTGAGATTGTTAACAGGTTTAGTTTGCCTGTCTCCACAGTCAACACTCTTGGCACCAGCAACCAGGAAATTTTTTTTTAAAAAAAGTATTGTGATGGGAAAGTCTGCTGTTTTATACCTCTGCGAAGAACTGAAGAGCAATGGTGTCACTGTGGAGACTAAGGTATGCCTGATACAGGCCATGGTCTGCAATCATTTGTGGTGTCAGAGAGCTGGAAAAAGACAAGGGAGGATAGAAGGAGAATTGATGCCTTTGTGCTTTGGTGTTGGAGAAGAGTATTGAATATACCATGGACTGCTAAGAAAATGAACAGGTTTGTCCTGGAGAGGGTTAAACCAGGCTGCTCCTTGGAGGCAAGGATTCTGAAGCTTCGTTTGACATACTTTGGACATGTTCCGAGGAAAAACTGGTCCTTGGAGAGGGACACCATTCTTGGGAGGGTGGATGGTCAGCACAGGAGAGAAAGACACCCTATGAGGTGAATTGGTTCAGTGACTGGGGTAATTGAGGTGGCTGTGTCAGAGACAGTGAGGTTAGCTCAGGATACAGCAGGCTTTAGGGCTGTTGTACATAGGGTTGCTATGAGTTGCAGGCGACTCAACAGCACATAACAACAACAACATACACGTTAACATTGGACAATGAGTAAGGAAGACAAAACAAAAGAAAAATTGATACCTTTGAGCTCTGGTATTAGCCACCATGCCATAGACTGACAAAAGATCAAACATATCTGTATTGTAAGA
Source organism: Elephantulus edwardii (assembly GCF_000299155.1). Lineage (NCBI taxonomy): Eukaryota > Metazoa > Chordata > Mammalia > Macroscelidea > Macroscelididae > Elephantulus > Elephantulus edwardii. The sequence goes on along the minus strand of NW_006399860.1, from coordinate 9,412,668 downwards.
AATGTACCAGAATACTGACTTTTCAGCAGGTATTCAGAGGCACTTACTGCACAGGAAGAGGTTCATCATCTTTCTCCCTCAGAATAGCTGGTAGATTTAAACTGCTTGTGTTTGGAATTGCAGTACAGCTTCTTACCACTATGCCAGCAGAGCTCTCCACATTGTAAGGAGGTACTGTTGTTGTTGTTATGTGCCCTCCAATCATTTGTGACTCATAGCGACCCTATGTACAACAGCCCTAAACCCTGATTTATCCCATGCCAGTCGCACTGTGGCTGACAAACCCATCCGGATTACCCCAGTCACTGAATCAATGCGCGGTTACTCCACCCTCCCAAGTATGATGCCCCTCTCCAAGGACCTGTCTCTCCTTAAAACATGCCCAAAGTATGTCAGATGAAGCCCCAGAATCCTTGCGTCCAAGGAGTAGCCTGGTTTAACCCTCTCCAGGATGAATCTGTTTGTTTTCTTGGCAGTACATGGTAAGGCATCAGTTCTCCTTCTATCCTCCCTAGTCATTGTCCAACTCTCTGATGCATAACAAGTGATTGCAAAGACCAAGGACTCTATCAGATGCACCTTAGTCTCCAGGGACACACTGTTGCTCTTGAGTACTTTGGAGAAGTCCCTAACAGCAGACTTTCCCACCGCAATACGTTTTTTGATTTCCTGACTGCTGGTGCCAAGAGTGTTGACCATGGAGCCAAGCAAACTGAAGCTGTGAACAATCTCAATCTCTTCGCCATCCATC
>NW_006399860.1:9389631-9408307 GCF_000299155.1 Elephantulus edwardii | reverse complement strand
TTAACCATTAGTTACAGTGTTGACCCCACCATTAGCCCAGTGCCTTGACCCACTTATTTCCCAGCTCCACCCTCCACCAGGATACCCATTTACTTTCTACCAAATCTCTTCAGAATTTATCTTCCATTGTCCAACCCATGATCTGACAGCTTGTATCTGAAGCTTTATTGGCTTCTGTGATTCCAAACACGTCACCTGCTGACAATTTTTCATGCTGTTACCAGTGTCTCTTAAGTTTATTTGTGCTGTCTTTGAAGGGAAGGTGATGTGTCCTGTAGAACTCCTGTATAGATTGTATTTCATTCTTGGACCGAGGGCTCCGCCTTGGGGCTTTTGTACCTGTGGAGGTGGCAAAAGCTTTTGCTACAAGTCACTATTTACAGGAAAAAGATATATTTGGAAAAGTAGAGATCAGCAAGAGAAAGGAATACTTTCAATGAGATTATTTGAAACAGTTACTCCAACAATGTACTTGAACATGGCATAGATTGCAAGGATTTTGCAGTATGAGATAAATTTCTATTTGTTATGCATAGGGTCTCTCTGAATCATAGCGAACTCAGCACTTAATATCTCCAGAGGCAATTATTGATGATTGTTTTTATTTTTAAATATTTATATATTTATTTAAAATTGTTGTAGTTTAGTGGCATTGAGTCGTACGTAGATGCTTCATAGTGACACTATGAACAAAAGATCTGAACACTTGTATAACTTTCGTTATTTCTCCAAGTTCAGAGGCAGGAGAGTTTCCAGAGGCAAGCTATTGTGTAAGTGGATGCCATTCCTGCTTCCAAGCTTGTTTTATTCGGGAGACTCCACCAAACACTGTCCACCATAGTTAACCATTATTGCACTTGAATGTTGTCATATATTAAATAAAATATATATTATGGAAATAGAAACTACTTTTAAACATTAAAAAGAATATTAGAAAAATGATTGTGACAAAACAGATCAATCTGAAGAATTTACAAAATAAAACCCTACTTTTAGAAAGTTCAAAATCAACCAATGCCCTGATAATAAATTCATATAGTAAAAGCATTAAGAAACTCAAAATAATAAAATAGTGAAGTTTAGACCTCTGGATAGAGGAAAAGGATGAATCTGAATTGTTGATTTTCTTACTATTAACAGATGCCATCAAATTAACTACTATTCATAGTGACCCTATGAACAACACATCAGCTTCTTGCCCTACTGGGCATCATCCTCACAGCCTAGAACATTCCTGAGCTCATTGTTAAAATCTCTGTGGTTATCTTATCCACCTTTTTGAGGGTCTTCCTATTGGTATAGTGTTGAAGATTTTAATTTTTTTCAATGAAGAAATGTTATCTATAGTGAAAATTGTAGTAGTTGATCTTCTTTAATAAGTAGTTTAAGTGTTCCTCACTGTCTGTTAATTAATTTGTGCTATGAAGCAAAATTTATTCCAATAAAAAGTGACATAACAGAACTCATAAAATTTTTAACATCATTGTTGATGCTGCATGCAAGTAAAATTTTGCTTAAGATTATTTTTTTAAATATCTGTAAATGTGTATTAACGGAAAATGCCAAATATTTAATCTGGATTAAAGTGTCTGCTTTAAGGGATATTATTTACCATTTAAAATTCTTTTCACAAGTGTATGTTCATAGTTTTTATGTGGAATTATATAAAATCTTTAATATTTTTACTATTTATAGTATTTTTGATAAAAAGATAAAGTCAATTTTGAATATTGTGTATTTGGTCATCATGGGTTGTAATATAATTTATCTGTTGGGCTTTGATAGATTTTAAGACACTTTGCTATATTTTTGTTGTCATAATTTTAAAGTAACTATTGTGTGTCTCATCTAGTGTTTTCAAGATCTTGTTTCTGCTTTCAGCATTGTTTCCAAGAAATAATTTCATTTACTTCTAATCCTATAGACTCTTGTTGGTATGCTTCCATGAATAATTTATTGTCTAGATAATTGCAGTTTTGGACTGTCGAGTTGTAACCAGCCTATAGCTGATGATTCTCCACTGTATTTCCAGCAGCAGTTAATTGCACAGGAGGAGATTGCCGGTGAATTCTAGCCATTTGTCTTCGGAATTTCAGTGCAATTTTTTGTCAATCAGCATCTGTATATTATTGCACTTTATCAAGTATAAATATAAAATATTTTATTAGTTTTCCATAAAGCCTCTAAATTTTTGTTGAAATAGAACATTTTTATGTTTTCTACTTAAAATTGTGTGTTGCAAGACTACTAATTCTCACAATGGATTTTTTAATTGAATTACCTTTTTTTGAGTTTTCTGCTTAAAAATGTTTCATTTAGATTATGACATTGTGTTCAAATATCTGTAGACTCTTTTTACTTTATTTACAATTGCAAGAATTCATTCCTTTTTCTTTTTTAAGAAACTGTCTACTTACAATGATTTATTATAGAGCTATGCTAGTTGTTTTGGAAGGAGGTGTGGCATCCACTTCCATAATAGCTTGCCTCCGGAAACCCTATGAACCTGGAGAGAGGATGAAAGGCACCCAAGTGTCGAGGACTCTCCTTCATAGGGTTGCTATGAGTCGCCTGCGACGGCACTTAACAACAACAATGCTAGTTGTTATTAACATGTTAAATTGTTTTACTTTCAGAAATTTAAATGATATTTGCAAAGGTCATATGATACATAAATAAGCTGTATTTCGTACTGTAAGCGCAGAGCCAGTAAATTATCAATAATAAGCACATATTTAAATTATTTCAACTATAATAAATGGAAAATATTCAAAGAGAAATAAATCAAACTTTTCGGAAATTTTGATTACACATAATAATGATATTTTTTAGGTATGTGACTTAAGAATATGGTAAATACCCAATCCTTATGTGGCAAATATGGCTTCCCCCTCTAAAAGAGGCATCATACTTGGAAAGAAGAGACACTTTAATGAGGGAAGCATTGTTGTTGTTGTTGTTATGTGCCATCGAGTCGTTTACGACTCATAGCGACCCTATGCACAGCAGCCCTAAACCCTGCTCTATCCTGCGCCAACCGCACTACCTCTGACACACCCATCCCGATTACCCCAGTCACCGAATCAATCCATCTCATACAGGTTCTTCCCCTCCTGCGCTGTCCCTCCACCCTCCCAAGCATGATGTCCCTCTCCAACGACCCGTCCCTCCTGGCAACATGTCCAAAGTATGTCAGACGAAGCCCCAGAATCCTTGCCTCCAAGGAGTAGCTTGGTTTAATCCTCTCCAAGATGAATCTGTTTGTTTCCCTGGTAGTCCATGGTACATTCAGTACTCTTCTCCAGCACCACAGCTCAAAAGCATCAACTGTCCTTCTGTCCTCCCTAGTCATTGTCCAACTCTCTGATGCATAACAAGCGATTGCAAAGACCATGGCCTGCATCAGGTGCACGTTAGTCTCCAGAGAGACACCTTTCTCCTGAGTACTTTAGAGAGGTCCCTAACAGCAGACTTTCCCATTGCGAAAGTGACAAAAGGGATCCTTTAAAACTGTGACACTGACCAGTTTTCTTGAGGCTAGAAATGAGAAACTAGAATTTTAACTAATTTGTAAAATTAGTCTTAGTCATTTACAATATATACAGTAACCTATACATTATATGAAACCTAAGCATATGATCAATACACTATAAATTTTTTTGCGTTGGATTTTTCAGAATTCTTTAATAGTAATATTTTATATTGGAGGACTCAACAACCATTTTTTAAAATTGCAATCAATATTAAATCAACTCACAGTGATTAGCATGCTCCAATGATTAATTTCTCTGTAAAATGTGAAAATGCAGTTTAATGAAAATCATTATTATTTTCACAAAGGTGATTAGTTAGTTACAGAGTTGATAAAAACAGTACGTAATTGAATGTGATTCAAATTATTCAACAGAGGGTGAGTAAGACAAGTTAGGCGTTATAATTCAAGAATAACTTACATAGAATAAAAAATAATATTTAACTGAATCAATGTACACAATAATATCATTGAACTGCTTATTTTATTTATAAAGCAACTTTAACTGTTAATTGAATATAAATAGAATGAAATAAATATTATATCTTGTATTTCTTAAATTTCTTTATTACTTTTTAGTTTAATAAAAGAATTATGTATTCATCAAACTCATCAACAGGTCTTGTTTTAATATATACTTAGAATAGATTGCTATATAATAAGAGTTATAGTATTTTTGAAATTACAGATAACCTGGTTTGTGAGGGGGAAAATGTGTGCACTTGAAACAATGAAAGAACAAAATAAATCTGTCAAGAGTTGTGTTGCTAATCCAAGTGGGCATGATTAGGATCCACTAGCCGTTCTGAGGGAGACGAATAGACAATCTCCTTTACAGTCTCTGAAAACCCACTGGAAAGTCAGCTATGAGTTGCTTCCAATTCAATGGTATAATTTAAATTTTGTATAGATAAACATCATCATCCTTCCTTTCACCCAAGCGTCAAGGACTCTCCTTCATAGAGGGTCTCTATGAGTCGCCTGCAACTTGACGGCACTTAACAACAATAACATCAACACAGAGAGAAAGAGAGAGAGAGATCAGCTGGCCCAGCGAAGAGAAAACGATGTGACCAAGACAAAGGTGGGTGACTTTTAGTTCCCGGCCCTCAGGCCAGTCTTTCATTGTTTTTGTTCAGACATTCCTCTAGGTCGTATAGCCCTGGTGTACAAGTTGCAGTCCTGCGGTCACTTGTGGTTGCTGTGAGGCTGAACACTGTGACACTAATGTGTCAAATGCGTTAATGATTGGCTACCCAATGCGCACTGAGAGTGGGGTGGAGCTCCCCGATTGAACAAGCGTGGAAGGAGGAGTGGCGTCCACTTCCATGATAGTTTGCCTCCAGAAACTCTATGAACCTGGAGAGAGGACGAAAGGCACCCAAGCGTCGAGGACTCTCCTTCATAGGGCTGCTAGGAGTCACCTGCGACTTGATGGCACTTAACAACAACAACAACACAACAACATGGATTAACATAAAGTAGATTACTCATCTTTATGTACTGAATAACTCGTTGGTTTTGAGGTCCCAACAAGTAAATTACAGAGTGCAAGTCATGGAGAAGCTTCTTAACTTTTTATTAAATGAGAGAGAAAAGGAGATGAGAGAATGAGAGAAAGAGAAATCTCAAGCTGATTCCAAATAAGAAATTATTCTGAGGGGTTAAGTGCAGGCATCTGGGACACATGAGAGGAAAAAAAATGACCTGACACCTGGACTTGATAGGATTAAGAGAGATTTCTCTAGGGAGGTGTTATTTGAAGGAGATTGGAGTACTGACAAAGGGGGTGTTTAACCAGGGAACAAGCTGAGATCGGAGCTAAGTTCTTATAATATTTTACTGATCTGAAACTCAGAACACTTTTACAAGAATTTGGGAAAATCCTTTGGGTATTTTGAAAATGAACATATTAGTCTGTAAAGTAAATGAAAATGACTAGACCAGTTGATATTTATTTCCTCCCTGTTCTTCAACCTTGGGGGTTTTTTTTTTTTGTTTGTTTTTTAATTTCTCCTCAAGTTAGAGGGAAAAACTTTAGTAACTAGGGACTTAATTCTAGCTTCTTTCTATATTGATCTTAGCTATTGAAACATAACTAAAAATCAGGAAAACATTCCTCTGTTCATCATAATCTAATTCTTCATGCATCTTTTAAGTTTTTCAAGTTTCCTTCTTTAAGATAACTTCCCTGATCCCAGTGTCAGATGCAATGACTAGCATTCTTTAGTCTTTATAGTTTGAATTCACTCATCCTTTAAAGTATTCTTCATACTAATCTTGAAATGCTAGCAATTTTTATACATGATATTTCTTTAAAATGAAAAGGCCTTTCCACATGTTTCATTTTTATATCTGCTTGAAAAAATATTCCATAGTAAGTAATTGTAGATAACTAAATTTCAAAGCATTCATATATTCACTTTTATATTACATATTTATTGATACAAAAGAAAAAAAACAAAAAGACTACATATTTAATTAAGGATTTAATAATATTTTAGTGTGTTTTAAAAATTATCAAATGGCAGAATATAGATTCAAAGGATAATGTAATTTGCTAACTTATGTGAGATAGGACACATATGCAATCTGATTTTCAAGTACTTATTCAGATGATTTTTCCCCCTATTGATGCATGTTGGTAATTTAAGTTGGTAGTTTTATGGCCATCTTGCTTTAAATAAAACTGTAGAGGTCACATGAATATAGATTGAGTGAATATAATTTTAAACCATTATATTAGCTGTATTAAAAAGAAAAGGTATAGAGGAAAATGCTGATAATTGAACTCCACCCATTACAAATGTAAATTGATTTGACTTCAGGGTGAAGGCTAAAAGCAAATCCAGTGTATTAAAAAGCACAAATCTATGCTATATTGTTCAGCACACTGTTATTACTACTAGTACATCATTTTCCCTTCAGAATTTCAATACAGAAAGTTTTAAGAAAATTATTTCCATCAATCTTTTAGTGATATGAATGTATTAGTAAAATCCAGTAGTGATAGTACAAAGTTGCTTAGCTTCTCCCTGCCTCAGTATCTGTAGTTATAAAATAATAGTTTTACTTAAATGACTAACAAATATTTTTCCACTTTTCCCAAGAAGTATTAGAAAGAAGCATCTACTAGGAAAGAAAGAAAAATAACTTTAAAGGAAGTTGTTTTGGTGTTGTTGGGTACTTTCGAGTCAAAACCAACCTATAGCTAAAACTCCAGTAGGTTTTCAGAAGCAGCTGATTGCATGGGGGAGATTACCCATCCTTCTCTCACAGAGCAGCTGGCAGATTCAGACCATGTGCACTGCAGGTTCTTAAACAAGACCACCAAAGCTCCCTAAATGTAGTAGTCACCTACTGTACTCCTGACTTTTTCCATTTCAAACAGAGGAACACTTGACTGCTTTATTGAGCTGGAATTCTGAATAAGATCAACTGAAAACAATGTTTCCTTTGGAAAGAAAGCAAATGATGAATGAAGGACACGAGAAAGGAAATTTAAATCTTCTGAATAGTTTTCATACATATCAGAGACACTGATGTTGGTACAGGGTAAGGAAAGGTTTAGATTTGTTGGTAATTGGGTTGTTATGAGTCATGGTCAACTTGATGTAAAAAGCAACAATAAGATATTTACCTCTATTTTCTTATGCTATAAACTCCTATTATATGATGAATAATAAATTACCAAGCTAAGTTTTAATTACATTTTCCAAATTAATATTTTAGCTAATTAAGTATTGATTTTATACATAATTGATAATTCTTATCATAGAAAATATATTCTACATTAGTTACAAAGAAAAAGAATAGGTAAAAAACAAACAACTTATAATCTTAGCTCTAAGTCCCTCATATATTACCCTGGAATAATAATAACCACAATCATGTCAATGAAGATAAAACATCAAGTTAATGCTTTTAATCCCACCAGTTTTATCCACTGTCATTCTGGGCTCACAGAATCTAATATATGCATTCCAGTGTTTAACTATGATTTTTAATACTTTTAATTATATTTACTCCACTTATTTTTCTCTTTAAGAATACATTTAAACACACACATCTAAGTAGTTTTTATTCTTCTGTGTGCAAGAATTTCTGTTGTTGTTGTTATTTTTTGTTGTTTAGTCCTTGAATGTATTGTTATACAGGAATTGGAACAATGTAGTATTCCAGGGAACAAACACATTATTTTCATAGTTAACCATTCTTCTGACCACCTTGAGGTGGTTCTGGTGGCCCAGTGGTAAAGAATAGAACTGTCAACCCAAAGACATACCACTGGAATCCACTAGCTGCTCTGTGGAGAAAGATAGGCAATCAACTCAGTGCAATATACTACCTTTGAAATCCCGCTGCAAGGTCAGCTCTCAGTCATTTCTGACTCACTGGTACACAATAGCATTTGGTCTCTTCCTCTCTGTTTTCAGTCATTGATAATGTCTATAGTTGTTTGTGTAGCCCTACTATTACAAAGTAGTAGTAGCATCCACTTCCTAAACAACATGCCTCTGGAAACTATGAACCTGAATAAATGTCACTAGTTATAGAAAGGATTTAGGGCTTTTGTTCATACGGTCACGTTGAGTCATGCTCAACTGGAAGACAATCAAGAACAACACTATCTCAAAACTACCAAGATCCCAGATGTTCCACCACAGCCAAGGGATGGTTTCACAGTATTATCATGTATGATCACGGTGCCTGAGCTCACAGAATAAGCAAATTAGAAGAAAAAAATCATCAGCATGAACATTGAGGAGACCTGGAAAAGATATATCAATTTTACTGAATGACTTAATTTGCATGCAAGAATAAGAGAAGATGAACCAGGACTGCCCAGGTTAAGGATTAAAGTTGTATCAACTCTAGCCTATCACATAAATCTTTATATCTAGAATCTGAAGGTGACCATACTATGATAGCTTGAAGGAAATTATATCTACTTTCATTCTTCATACCTTATTAATTTATCTGATAGTGAAATTTCCAGTATTTTTTTGTATTAACAAAGTTGAGTATTTATTCAGTTATATTCACTCCCATGAAAGCATCCAATGCCTAAAATGTTCATTTATTGCCACTTCTTTGGAGTAGTATTAATTTTTCTATTAACAGTTGTCTCTCCAGGTGACAATAATAATGTTTTATGAATTTGCATGTAAATGAGTGTCAATAACTCCTCTGATTGAAGCAGTGTTATTTTTAAAAATCAGAATTTAAAATGTTGGATTTAGAAGTAATCTTTATTGAGGTAATCTTTAATTAATGATATTATTTCTTTGCTATCAAGGATATTTGCCTTTTAGTATATAAGAAAAAATTTTCTATACACCTGAGTACAGTGAATTCTGGTGGGTTTTTTTTTTAATTTGGTGCTAATTAGCCAATAAATTTTAGTTAGCAGTGGAATATTTAAATATTTAAATACTTCAAACTCATAGATGCTCTCCATCAGATTACTAGGGCTATAAATTTTCTCTTCCAAGACTGACTTATTTGCATTTATGGTTGTTGTTATGTACTGCTGAGTCAGAATCAATTGACCCTCCAGCAGGTTTCCAAAGGCTTTAAATTGCACTGAAAGAGATTGCTTATTTTTCTCCCACAGAACAGCTGGTGTATTCAAAGAGTCTTCCTTTGGGTCGGCAGGGCAACTATTTACCTACTATAGCTCTTTTCTAGTAATCTATAATATATTCAGTATTCTTTCCACAAACAACATTTTAGAGGTGTCAATTCTTCATGGATCATTCTTATTCATTGCCAAATTTTCATATGCATGTGAAGCACTTTAAAACAATTGAGTCAATTCATCTAAGTGTTCCAAGAAACTTGTGTGTTCTTTAGCATTTTAAAGAGTTTTGAAGTAGGTATATATGCAATACACACACACACACACACACACACACACACACACACACACACATATCATCTTCTCTCTCAATTCCAGCTTCCATTGGTGTTGAATGTGAATTCATGTAATACAAAATCCTCAAAAACTTCACTTTTTCATCAGTTTATCAAGATATTTATTGGTCCAATTGAGAAATTGCTACACTTTTTGTTTGCTTACAAAGTTTGTATATATTGTATTTCACATTATTCCTCATTCATACTGTGTTTCACACAGTCATTCACATGCATTATTGTTGTTTTTGTTTTTGTTGCTATGTGCCTTCGAGTCAGTCGCTTGCGACTCATAGCGACCCTATGTACAACAGCCCTAAACTCTGCTCTGTCTTGTGCCAATCGCACTGTCTCTCATACACCCATCCCAATTACCCCAGTCACTGACTGAATCAATCCACCTCATAGAGGGCCTACCTCTCCTGCACTGTCCCTTCACCCTACCAAGCATGATGTCCCTCTCAAGAACCAGACCCTCCTTACAACATGTCAAAAGTATATTAGATGAAGCCTCAGAATCCTTGCCTCCAAGGAGCCACCGGTTTAATCATGATTAGACTTTACGCATCATTACCTTGTCTTTTCATCCAGATCCTTCTCATTTCCCCACCCACCCACCCAAACTATGCAACTCTGTGGTTTCACTCCTATCACATCCTAACTCCTCTGCTCCCATTACTTTGAGCCTTGGTTTTCCCAATGTGCTTTACTAGCTATCCTTGTATTTTTACAATAATGGACTTCTGCAATATTTATCCTTATGAGACTGAGTTCATCAGCATAGTACTCTCCAATCTCTCCCAAGTTATGTAGTATTTTTTAAAATTGTTGTCCCTGATGCTGCATAGTAATTCATTTTGTGAATGTACCACGATTTCTCAATGCATTCAGTTGTGGCCAGACATTTGGAGTGTTTCTATGTTCTTGTGATCATGAATAATGCTGCAGTGAACACTGGTGTATAAATCTCTGTTTGTGGCTCAGTCCTAATTTCCTTGGAATATATTACTAGGAGTAGAATAGCTGGGTAGTACAGAGTTTCTATTGTCAACTTTTTTAAAGAAATGCCAAATTGTCTTCCAGACTAGTTGTACCAATGTAAGAGTATCCCACAGTGTATGAGAATTCCGACCTCTCCATATCCTTTTCAATATTTATTACTAGTTGACCTATATAACTTTGCCACTGCTACTGGGGTGAGATGGTATCTATCTTGGTTTTGAGTTGCTTCTCTTTTTTGTCAGTGGTTTTGAGATCCCTCCCCCCCATAGGTCTATTGACTACCTGTATGTTTTCCTTTCTGAACAATTTTTCCATATCTTTTGCACATTTTATAATTGAATTATCAGTCTTTTTTTATGTAGATGCCCAGGAGTATTCTGTAAACTTTTGTTATGAGATCCTTGTCTGAGATAGTATTGCCAAATGTTTGTTCACACTTGGTAGGTTTTCTATTCACCATATTGATAAAAGTTTTTCACAAGCACAGCGATTTAATCTTTACAAAGTTCTATTCATCAATTTTATTGTGCATTTCTGGCTGGCATTTTTGTTGTTGTTGAGTCCTTGGGGTTTTCTGTCATATTATTTGAATGCAGCAGTAGTTTAATCACTTCTGCTGATCTTGATACCTTCTATTTCTTCCTCTTGTCATATTGTCCTAGAAAGTACTTACAATAACATAGCGAATAGAAGTGGTGGCAGTGAATATTCTTTCTGATCCCTGTTTACAAGGAAAGTTCTTTTAGTCTTTCTTTAGTGAGCATGATATTGGCTCTTAGTTTTGTATACATAATTTACTATGTTGAGCAAATTCCTTTCTATTCCAATTTTGCTGAGTGTCTTTATCAGAAAGGGGTATTAGATTTTGTCAAATAACATTTTTGTAAAAATTACTAATATTATATGTTTCTTGTTATTTGCTTTGTAAATGTAAATTATGTTGATTGTTTTTCTTATATTGAACCATATTTGCATACCTTTTATGAATCAAACTTGGTCATGATGAATTATTTTTTATGTGTCTTTGGATTCTATTGGATAGAATTTTATTAAGGATGTTTGTATCCATATTCATGATAGATATTAATCTGTAGTTTTCATTTTGGGCAATATCTTTGCCTGGTTTTGGTATTAGGGTTATGTTTACTTTGTAGAATGTCTCTGGGAAGGTTCCTTCTTTTGCTATTTTTTAAAATAATTTAAGTAGAATTGATAATAAATTTTCTCTGAATATTTGGCAGAGTTCAGCCACACGATGGAGCCATAAGAACCAGGACATTTTTTTGTGGGAGAGTCTTTAATACTTGCTCTAGTTTTTCTTTTATAAAAGGTCTGTTCAAGTATTCTACTTCTGTCTGTGTCAGTCTGGGCAGGGCAGGAGTTTCATTTAATTTGTCCATTTCCTCTAGGTTTTCAAATTTATCAAAGTATAACTCTTCATAATATTCTGAAATAGATTTACTTTCTTCTGGTTCTAATTGTCATGTTACCGTTACTTCATTGAGTTATTAGTGGATTTGTTCTTTTGTTAAGTTTGCCAATGATTTGTCAATTTTACTGACCTTTTTGAAAAACCAACTCCTGGTTTTGTTTATGGTTTCTATTGTTTTTCCTTTTTCTATTTCTTGGTTTTAACTCTTGTTCATATAATTTCCCTTCATTTGAGGCTTTGGTGTTAGATAGTTTTTCTTTTTCTATTTGTTGAAGGTGTTGTGTTACACCATTAATTTTGTTTCTTTCTTAATTTTTTATGTGTTTGCTTTTTACTATGAACTTGAACTGGCCCCTTAGGACTGCATTAGCTGCATGCCAGAGGTTTTGGTATGTTGTAGTTTCATTACTATTTGTTTCAAGAATTATTTTTATTTCTTTATTTCTTCTATACTCCAATTGTGTTCTAGGAAGGTTTTGTTTATCCTCAACATTGGTGGCTTTAAAATATTTCTTTTATTGTGGTTAATTTCTAGTTTACGGCATTATGTTCTGAGAAGACACTCTTATGATTTCAATGTCTTAATTTGTTGAGGCTTCCTTTGTGCCCTAATATGTGATCAATTCTGGTAAATGTGTCATGTGCACTTGAAGAGAAAGTAAATTGAGTTTTACTTGGAATACATCCACCAGGTCGTGTTGGCTGAATGTATAATTTGGATCTTCTGCATTTTTATTGTTATTTGTCTATTGGACCTATCCATTGGTGAGTGTGGTGTGTTGAAGTCTCCTACCATTATTGTGTTGCTATCTATTTCTTTCTTCAATTCTGTTAACAGGTGTCTTATGTATATAACTGGTCTATAATTTAGTGCACAATAAATTGTTCTGAGATTCCCATTCTTCTTAGAGTCAGCCATAGTTTGTTGTGACCCAAAGTCAAACACCTTTGCATAATCAATGAAACACAGATAGACATTCCTCTGGTACTTTCTGCTTTAAGTCAAGATCCATTTAACATTAGCTATATTATCTCTTGTACCACAGCCTGCACATCTTTGTAGATGTGCTGTTTCAGTTATTTTTAGATAATTTTTAGAAGAATATTGCATGCATTAATATTAATTATATTGTTCAATAATTTCCACATTCTCTTGAGTCACCTTTCTTTGGAATGGGAACAAATAGAGATCTTTTCCAGTCAGATGGCCAGGTGGTTGTCCTTCAGATTTCTTGGAATAACTTAGTGAAAGCATCAGGGCAGAGTCTGTTGAAATATGGCAATTGGCATGCCATCAATTCCTGGAACCTTGTTCTTTTTGCAATTCTATCAGAGAAGTTTGAACTTCTTCCTTTATCACATCATATGATATCTCATGAAATTCTTCTGTGTCAGTCAATTCCTGCTGATATAGTGACTCTGTATATTCTTTTCATTTTTTTAATGCTTCTTGGATCATTGAATATTCTGCCCAAAATATTAAGTATTGCAACTTGTGGCTTGAATTTGTTTTTTTGATTCCTTCAGCTTAAGAAATTCTGAGAAAGTTCAGACCTTTTGATTTTCTGACTCCAGCTCTTTACACCTTTCATCATAATATTTTGTTTTGTCTTCTTGAGCTGCCCTTTGAAATCTTCTGTTCAGCTCCTTAGTTTCTTGATTTCTTCTCTTTGCTTTATTCTTATGAGAAACCTATACCTGGAGCAGAAGGGAGTCATCAGAACAAAGCAAGGAGACACAGCATAGTTCAAAGTTGGAACAGGTGTATGCCAGGAATGTATTGTCACTATACCTTTTCAGTCTATATACAGACCATATCGTCCGTGAGGCTGGCCTCTATGAAGAGGAATGTGGCATCAGGATTAGAGAAAGATTCATCAATAATCCTGTTTGCTGAAACTGAGGAGGACCTGAAGTGCTTGCTGCAGAAGTTCAAGAACTGCAGCCTTCAGTATGGATTGAAGCTCAACATTAAGGAAACAAAGATTCTCACTACTGAGCCAATTGGCTGCATTATAATAGATGGTGAAGAGACTGAGATTGTTAATATCTTTAGTTTTTAATAGATGGTGAAGAGACTGAGATTGTTAATATCTTTAGTTTTCTTGACTCTATAAATATCACTTTTGGTACCAGCAGCCAGGAAATCAAGGGACAAATTGCATTGGCAAAGCTTGCTGTGAAGGACCTTTCCAGAGTACTGAAGAACAACTATGTCACTATAGCGACTAACGTGTGTCTGATCCAGGCCATAGTCTTGTCAATTGCTTGCTATTTGTCATAGAGCAGAACAGTGACTAGGGATGATAGAAAGAAAGTTGATGCCTTTGAACTGTGATGCTAGAGAAGAGCATTGAATATACTTCCAGGAAAACAAATAGGTTCTTCCTAGAGAGGGTGAAGTCAGGCTGCTTCTTAAATGCAAGGATTCTG
The DNA here is from genome assembly GCF_000299155.1 of Elephantulus edwardii. NCBI lineage: Eukaryota > Metazoa > Chordata > Mammalia > Macroscelidea > Macroscelididae > Elephantulus > Elephantulus edwardii. Next base: position 9,393,992 of record NW_006399860.1, on the reverse strand, counting down.
AGGCGTTGCCTGACATTCTTTGGGCACGTTGCAAGGAAGGACCAGTCCTGTGAGAGGGACATCATGCTTGGAAGGGTGAATGGGTGGAGAAAGAGAGGTAAACTATTAATGAGATGGATTAATACAGTGACTGGAGTAATGAGACAGTAAATTCGGCACAAGATAGAGCAGGTTTCAGGGCTTTTGTGCATAGGATTACTGAGTTGCAAGTGACTCAACAGCACATAACAACAACATTTAGTGCATAGATGTTCAGCAAGGTTATTTCTTCTTGATCTACTGTACCTTTAATTATTACTAATGCCCTTTTTATCTTTTATGGTAGTTTTAATTCTGAAGTCTATTTTATCAGAGATTAGTATTGCCACTTCTGCTTTTTTTGTGGATGCCATTTGCCTGATACTCCCCCGCCCCCCCCCCGCCTTTGATTTTGGGTCTATCTTTCTTTTCACTTCTTAGATGTGTCTCATAGACAAACAAGATGGGATTTGATTTTTGGGTTTTTTTGTGGGGTTTTCAAATCTATTTTAATACTCTCTTTCTCATGTATGGTGCATTTAGTCCATTCACATTAATAGTGATTATTGAGGCCCGGTTTTATTGTTGACATTTTGCTGTGTTTCTCTTTTTGTTATATCTTGTTAATATGAACCATCTGCTTTCCTTTGGTGTTTCTGTGTAAAGGACTTTCCTTAAAAGGTCTTGCAGTTTTGGTCTTGTTTTCACAAATTCTTTAAGTTCTTTCTTTACTGCAAAGGATGTGATTTCTATTTCATATTTGATGGAGAGCTTTGCTAGGTACAGGATCCTTGGTTGGCAGTTGTTTACTTTCAACTTTCTGTATGTAACATCCTATTATCTTGTTGCTAACATGGTTTCAACTGAAAAATCAGAACTTTGTGGTGACCCTGTTTTTCTTGTGCTGGTTTTAGTATCCTATACATATTTTTTATTTTGGAGAATTTTACTATGATGTCTTGATGTTTTTCTTTTTTGAGTCTGGTCTGTTTGATTTCTGCTGAATTTCTTAAATGTAGATATCCTCATTCTTAGTAATACCTGGGAAGTTTTCTTCTAGTACCCCTTCCACAATTATCTCAGTCCCTGTCCCTCTCATATTCTGGAATTCCAATCATACGTATGTTATTCTTTTTATGTCATCACATATGATTCTAATGCTTTCCTCATTTTTTTGTCATATCTCTTATTTTTGTTCTAGTATGTTTCTAGTATATTTGAGATTCTTGTCTTTCAGCTCACTGACTCTCTATCCTGTCTATTCAGTTCTACTTTTTGGTCCTTCCAGCATGTTGGACACATCTGCCATTTTGGTCTTATTATTTTGGATTGCATTGTCATGCATTTCTGTTATTTTCAATACTGTGTTGGCTCTACCCTTTCTCTATCTTTTGATGATTTTTTAAAATTATTGTACTTCTTCTTATATATTTTCAATTCTTCCATATTTTGTATTTTCTTCCATAGTTGTACAAGTTCCTCCTCCTCAATTTAGTTCTTCTGTATATATGCAGTGTTTTATTTCTTAGTGGTTTCTATTGTTTCTTCCATTATTCACAACTTTTACCATTGCTTTTTAAATAACTCTTCACCAGTCTATTTCTTCTGATTCTCTACCACTAGTTTATTTCCTTCATGTGTGACTTTTATTGATTCTTCCATCATTTGTACTTTTATTCATAGCTGATCAAATATCTCCTTGTCATCTTATATTATCTGCCTCCTTGACTCTAGGGTATTCATTGGGTCTGTTGTATTCTCAGCTTTTTTGGGGAGAAGGCTTAATTTGTTTTGTCACAGTATTTGAAGCTTCCTGCTGCTTTCCCGACTTTATGTGAAGTTTTTCTTGATAAATCTTAGACTGTCTCTACTCTATCTGCTTAAGTTGCTAGTAGTTCTTGTCTTTATGATGTTATTGTTTAGTTACTAGATCAAAATGTTCAATCTATGGGGTTAGCCTCTCACTCTACTGAAAGTCTTTTCTGGGAAAATATGCTTTTGCTAAAGTCCTTGAGAGTCTCTTTGTTCTACATTGCAGCCCTACAGAAATCACACCTTGATGTAGTCCCCTCTCCCAAGCTCTATTGTCCTCCTTTGTGTATGAAATACCAGAGTGGTGTGTAGCCAGATATTCTACTGAGCAGGTTCTGATGTACCTTCTCTCCTCAAGCTTAATGTCTTCCTTTGTCTCTGGAATGGTGCAAGATTAGTACTACTAACTCAAGCAACTTGTGTGCAGGGATGTCTCAAGTCAGCCCTCCCTCTCACAGAGGACTGAGAAAGTGTTTCCCCTGCCTGTAGTCCTGTGTCCCAAACTTTCTTGTTCTGTGTGGTCCCTAGGAAGGCCCTGCAGCTGTAGAGACAAGGATCCCCAAATAGAGACACCTATCCCCAGGGAAGCCTCAGTCCTATCTCCCCACAACTCACTAGAAAGTGCTCACTCTGGGCACAGTGGCTCACTTGATGTACCTTCTCTCCTGAAGTTTAATGTCCTTTGTTTTTGGAGTGACTTAAAAATCAGGGCCACCAAATGAAGCAGCCTGTGTGCATTGGGGGTCTCAAATCTTGCTTTCTCTTTCTTTTTTTTCCCCCCAGAGCGGTGTATTCCATACTGATGACCATAGCTGTTGAGCTTCACCAATAAGTGCTTCAAGTCTTTATAATTTTCTTTCAGGAAGATTTTGTCATTTGCATATCATGTGTTATTAATGACTCACTTTCAAATCTTGATGCCAAATTCTTCCGTATATAATCCAGTGTCGTGGGTTATTCAAGCGGCAGAGCAATGAAAAATATAATCCTAACACATATTTTTTCCACTATTGCACCTTGTGATCATCCTTTGTTGTATTCATGAGTCAGATTATTGTACAACATATAGGTACATCATGAGCACAGTTTAGTGTTCTGAATTCTCATTTGTCTCAATGTTACCCATCAAATTTCTTTTGATCCACATCGAATGTAGAGTTTAATTCTGTTGTTCCTAGGGTCTTTATGGGTCATACTCAACTCAATGGCACCTAACCTAACATACATGTTTGACTGCTAACCACAAGCATTTTTAATTCATCAGCTACTCTGTATGAGAAAGATGAGATAACTGCTCCAATTGTGGTTTACAGTCTCAAGAAATAAAGTTGAAGTTTTCTGTGAGTCAGAATTGACTTGGTGGCAGTTAGAAGTCTAAGACAGTAGCCATAGATTATTTTACCAAATACATATACATGATAATAGCATGACAACATAAACCTAACTAATCTTTGAAGTACTGTACATTTTCTATTTGTTGTATGTGACATTGAGTTGTCTGCAACTCATAGCCACTCTATGTACATTGTCTTTATTATTTTACCAAAATCTTGATGGTTTTAATCAGTTCATATTTTTTAATTTTCTTAACATAAAATATTGTTCTATAAAAGTTTTTTCCCATAGTTTTACCATGTTTTTATTATGTAAATATTAAATTCTCACATACTCTTAAAATGTTGTAATCTATAATTTATAAGAAATTTATTTTATATGAAGAAGAATTGATGATTGATTACATTAAAGAATTTAAAATTATACTTCTCTTGTTTGTCTCGTATTCTTAATTTCTTGATTATTTTTCTCTATGCTTGCTGTCAGTTTCCAAAATGCTTTGAAAAATTATGAGTATTCAGAAGTACTTTTTTAAAATTTATTTATTGATACCGTTTTAAGTTCAAAATTTTTCCAAACAGGTTAATACTTTTTTAAATTAAATCATAAGTGCATATTTTCTGTGGATATTACTATCTTTAACCTCTTTGAGAGAGATTATGTTTTACTTATGAGTCTGAATAATCAATATCCAATTCTCAGTGGGTATGTCAATGGATGTCTAGGAGTTCTCAAATATCATTAGTCAAATATAATAGCATACCTCTTTGAGAAATCACAAAATGTTGCAGTTATAATTCATATATACTAAAATAATAAGGATATACAGAAGCTTTTATAATATGTTGATCCAAAAGAGGACTTTTTATCTGTTTGATAGGGAGAAAAGAATTTTATGCTGATAAACTCCACTGTTCCATAATAAAATGTCAAATCTGCAATAACATTTACTGAGAAGAACAAGCTGCTAGATTAGAATATGTTAAATAAACAGAATACAACATTTAAACAGGATTATTCTAGTTATGAGAGTTACTTAAATTTTAGTGTCAAAGAGTTAATCAAATACGTTTCTTACTAAGATAAAACTTCCTTATCATATTTTAAATCATTTTGTAAATTTTGTAATGAAAAATTAAAGTGCATTTTCTTCCAAGAGTGGGTTTGTTACTTCTTCTTTGCATAAGAAGAAAATT
>NW_006399860.1:9379017-9384011 GCF_000299155.1 Elephantulus edwardii | reverse complement strand
GAAGGTGACGTGTCCTGTAGAACTTCTGTGTAGATTATGTTTCCCGCCGGAAATCTCGGGTACCTTTGAAAGACGCCTGTCAGTTGCTTATCTGAGGTGGCTGCCGCTTTCAAGCCTCCCTTCCGCCCAGGAGCACGCTTGTCAGAGTTTCCGCATATACAACTATTGTCAGTTTTAGTACCATCAAATTGACTACAGCTCATAGTGACTTTATGAATAAAAAATATGAACTTTTCCCTGTCTTATACCATCTTCATGATGTCCATCATGCTTAAGCCCATTGTGATAGTCATTGAGTCAATCCTTCTTGTTTAGGATCGTTTTTGTTTTGATGAACTTGTACCTTTCTTCCCATGATGTTTTTCTCCAGAGAACAACTCCTCCTGAAAATATGCTCAAAGTCAATGAGACAGAATTTAACTCTAAGGATCACTGTGGTTACACTTCTTTCAAGACAGCTTTATGTGTTTTAAACATGCAATGTTGGTTTTTTTGTGTCGTTGTCTGAGAACTAACTCATAGCTGATATTCGAGCAGGTTTTAAGAAGCAGCGGATTGATTACATGGGAGGAAATGATTAATCTTTCTTCCATGGAGCACCTAGTAGATTCAAATAGCATGCTTTTGTTTGGACAGTGGAGCTCCTTACCACTTGGCAACCCCTTAGAGAGATTTATTAAATGATATATCTATAGTAATGATTGTTTATCCTGTGGACACATCTATATATGCAACAGATCCAATGGAAGGCAAAGTTCTGTGAGATTTTTAGTTATAACCAAATACCCTAAAGCAATAAATTGCTTAATCTTAGTTCTTAGCACCATTCTCTTGGAAGCCATCAAAGTAAATTGCTATAATGTCTACAAAGCTGTGATCTCAGTCCTACTTTATTGAATAGCAAATGAAGTCTCAAAATCTTTGGTGTGTATGCTTTTCTTAGGTTTTTTTTTTCTTTTTCTCATGTCTGTTGGTCATCCCAATGTTTTTTGTCAATAGGCTTGTTATGTCTTTTTATATTTTGTTTTTAGATTATCAGTCTTTTTCTTCTAGAAGCCCTGTAGCAATATGCGTTCTTCAGTTATGAGAATCTTACCTGAAATGTCATTACCAAATATTTTGAGGGGGTATTCCTCCCCCAGTCTCTGGGCTCTCTTTTCACAAATTGGAAAAAAGGGTTTGATATACACCAGGATTTGATTTTCAGAAGGTTCCATTCATTGATTCTATTTTATTTTGTTCTACATTTGTGGATATTTTTGAAGTCTATTATGCCATATGTTAGGAATTTTGAATTTGTTCTCACCTTATCTTTTAGGTTCTTTATGATTTAGGGTTTTACTCTTAGGTCTCTGATCCTACCTGGAGTTGGTTTTTGTGTGTAATGTGAGATGTTAATCTTGTTTTAAATTGTCTTTCTCCCATATAGTATGTTTTGTTTCCTTGTTAATTGACCATAGGTAAATTATATGATATCTGGGTTCTCAATTCTAGTCTAGGTGTCTGCTGTTATATCATATACAACCTGGTTTTGGTTACTAATGCTGTGTAGTGGTTTGAGAGCAGAGGGTGTGATATGTTTCACTTATTTCTTATAAGAGCTTTATTTATCCTGGGTCTCTATCCTTTCCCAATAAATCTGAAAATTGCCTTTTCTGTGTTATTGAAGAATAAGTCTGGTATCTGTATTGGGATTATGTTGAAAATATAAACCGCTTTTGTAGGACTGCCATTTTCAGAATAGTGAATCTTCCTATCCATGAATAGGAAACATTTTTCCATTTAGTTATATCTCTTATTGTATCTCATATTGTTTCTCATAGTACTGTTCTGTAGTTTTACTAATACAGGTCACAGATGCAGATTAAAACAAAAATGAGATAATAAATCACCCCAGTGGAAGAACCAAAGTTTAACAGGACAATAAATAGTAAATATTCGAAAGGATGTAACGAGAATGGAAACTCTTGCACTGCTCGGGGGACTGTAAAATTATACAACCACTATGCAAAGAAGCTTGGTATTTCCTTAAAGCTGAACATAGAACTCTCAACAACATAGTCATTCCACTGCTAGGAATATACCCCAAGGAAATCAGAGCTGAAAAACAAACATAGATATATACAGCTATGCTAATGTTGTTGTTGTTGTTGTTACATGACATCGAGTTGCTTGTGACTCATAGTGACCCTATGTTCAAGAGCTCTAAATGCTCTTCCATCCTGTGCCAATCTAGCCATCTCAAACACACTTATTCCCACCTCTCCAGTCACAGAATCGATCCATCTTATTGAAGGTCTTCTCTGCTTTCCTGCCCCTCCACTCTGCCAAACATGGTATCCCTCTCCAAGGACCAGTACCTCCTTGTAACATGCCCAAAATATGTCAGACGAATCTTCAGAATCCTTGACTCCGAAGAGCCTTCCGGCTTCACCCTCTCCAGGACAAACCTGTTTGTTATCCTAGCAGTCCATAGTATATTCAACACTCTTCTCCAGAACCACAACTGAAAGGCATCAATTCTCTTTCTATCAACCCTATTCACTGTCCAACTCTCTGATACATAGTACATAATTGTGAAGACTATATCCGGGATCAGGAGCACCTTAGTCTCCAGTCTGACGTCGTTGCTTTTCAGTACTCTTGAGAGGTCACTCACAGCCAACTTTCCCAATGCAATTCATCTCTTATCTCAATCTCTTTACCATTCATACTGATGCTGCCAATTGGCCCAGTGGGAGAATCTTTGTTTTCTTGATGTTGAGCTTCAGGTCCTCCTCAGTTTTAGCAAGCAGGGTTTTGTCATCTGCGTAACACAGGTTGTTGATGATTCTTCCACCAATCCTGATGCGACATTCCTCTTCGTATAGCCCAGAATCTCAGATGATCTGTCTGTATAAAGATTGAAAAGGTATGGAGACAGAATATATCCCTGACAGACCGCCTTCTTGATTTTGAAACATGTAGTGTCTCCTTGCTCTGCTCTGACGACTGCCTCTTGGTCCAAGTGTAGGTTTCACATTAACACAATCAAATGTTCTGGGATTCCCAATCTTCTCAGAGTCAGACACAGCTTGTTATTATCCACACAGTCAAAATCCTTTGCATAGTCAATGAATCACAGATAGACAGTCTTCTGGTATCCTTTGCTTTCTGCCAAGATCCATCTAACATTAGCTGTAATATCCCTAGTACCACGACCTCTTATAAATCCAGCCTGCACATCTGGCAGTTCTATGTTGACATATTGTTCCAAACGTTTTTGGATAATTTTCATCAGAATCTTGCTTGCATGTGATATTAATGATATTGTTCAATAATTTCCACACTCTGTTGGGTCACTTTTCTTTGGAATGGGAACAAATAAAATCTTTTCCAGTCAGTCAGCCAGCTGGCTGTTCTCCAGATTTCTTGGCACAACTTAATGAGGACATCCTGGGCAGTGTCTTTCTTGAAATATGTCAATTGGTATGCCGTCAACTCCTGGAGCTTTGTTTTTTGCCAATTCCTTCAGAGCAATTTGAACTTCCTTCTTCATCACCATACACTCTTTCTTCTTGCTCATATGTCATTTCATGAATTCTTCTGTGTCAACCAATTCCTTCTGCTACAGGACTCTGTATTCACTTGATACTTCCTGGATCATTTAACATTCTACTCAAGGTATCCTTAAGTATTGCCACCCGTGGCTTGAATTTGTTTTTCAGCTCCTTCAGCTTAAGAAACACTGAGCGAGTTCGGCCCTTTTGATTTTCTGACTCCAGCTCTCTGCACATTTCATTATAGTATCTTGCTTTGTCATCCTGGGATGCCTTTTGAAATTTTCTGTTTAGCTCTTTGATTTCTTGGTTTCTTCGGTTAGCTTTGACTTCTCAGCGCTCTAATGTAATATTCAGAGTCCCATCTGACATCAGTCTTGGTCTTTTATTCTTTTCAGCCTTTGTAATGATCTTTTGCATTCTTCATGGATGATTTTCTTGATATCCTCCCAGAGCTCATTTGGTTTATGCTCATTGGTGCTCAGGCCTCAAACCTGTTCCTGAGATGGTCTTGATATTCAAGTGGGATAGACTTAAGAGCAAATTTTGGTTCCCATGGACTTGATTTAATTTTCCTCAACTTCAACTTGAACTTGCATATGAGAAGTTGGTGGTCTGTCCCACAATCAGCATCCGGCCTGGTTTTCACTGCTGATATTGAGCTTCTCCACCCAGTCTTTCCACAAATGTAATCGATTTGATTCCTACACATGCTATCAGGTGAGATCCATGTGTAGAGCCTGTGTTTATGTTTCTTATAAAAGGTATTTGCAATGAATAAATAATTGAATGTGCAGAACTCTGTCATTCTATCTCCAGCCTCATTTCTCTCACTGAGCCCGTATTTTCCAGCTACTGATCCTTCTTCCCTGTTCCCAACTTTTGCATTCCAGTTGTCTATTATTGTCAATGCATCTTGATTGCATGTTTGATCAACTTCTGACTACAAAAATTGGTAGAAATCTTCTATTTCCTCCTCTTCGGCTCTATTTGTTGGTGCATATATTTGAATGATAGTGGTATTCACTGGGCTTCCTTGAATGTGTATGGATATTATCCTGTCGCTCACCACATTGTATTTCAGGATGCATCTAGAAATAACATTTTTTAATTATGACACCAAACCCCTTCTTTCTCACCTTTTTATCCCCCACATAGTAAATCATATAATTGTCTGATTCAAAAAGTCCCATGCCAAGCCATCTCATTTCGCCTATACCTAGTATAGTAGTGTTATTCACAATAACAATAACAACAACAAAAAATAAACACAAAGCAAATGCTCATCAGTGAATGAATGGATATAGTAATAAAATAGAATAAATACTGTTGTTGTTATGCACCATCAAGTCGTTTCCGACCCATAGCTACCCTATGTACAACAGCCCTAAACCCTGCTCTATCCTGTGCCAATTGCACTGCCTCTGACACACCCATCCCGATTACCCCAGTCAC
>NW_006399860.1:9376094-9378917 GCF_000299155.1 Elephantulus edwardii | reverse complement strand
TTTTAAATCATTTTGTAAATTTTGTAATGAAAAATTAAAGTGCATTTTCTTCCAAGAGTGGGTTTGTTACTTCTTCTTTGCATAAGAAGAAAATTAACTTTTCATTAATACCTGAATCTATTAATGGCAGTGACTAAGGATAACAACAACTACCAAGTCAATTTCCCCATTTTAAGATTCTTAGAAAGATGGCTAAAGACAAGCAATCAAATGGGGTTGACTAATTAATAAGCATATTGTTCTGAACACTAAAATGTATACTTAATACAGTTCAACATTAATTTAGTTGTGCAATAAATATTTGTTTTACCTCGATCTAGTCCAGACAATGTGGAAGATAATGAAAATGAGTAAATACAAGCATCAACCATCAGGAAAACAGAGATAATATAAACAACTGTACAAATAAATCTAAAATAAATATCTACATTAATGATGAAATAATAAAATTATCATGATATTTTAATGAGTCAATAAAGAGATGTTATATGATTGAATTAGACAAGATCATAAAGTACCTTTTTCAATGTGATAATAACCAAGAATATTTGCATAGTAATTTGTTGAGGATGTTATTGAGTCAAACACATTTGAAAAATAAAGATGATCTGAAATAGAATGTACAGAGTATCTCAACTGGAAACCAATCTTCTCTATTTCTAGTAGTCAGACATTTTTCTATCTTGTAAATTTGTTTTCATGAAAAAGTGTTGAATATTGATTGATACAAAGTATTCTATATTCTAGACCAATTGTTGTTGTGGTTGTTATGTTCCATCAAGTTATAGATAACTCATAGTGACCCTATGGACAAAAGATCTGAACACTTGTATAATTTTCATCATTTCTCTAAGTTCATAGAGTTTCCAAGACAAGCTATTTTGAAAGTGGATGGCACTCCTGCTTCAGCGCCTGTTTTAATCTGGGAGCTCCACCAAACACTATCCAGGATGGATAACTGTTATCACATTTGACACATCGTTGTTACAGTTTTTAGCATCACAACAGCCATGAATTACCTCTGTAAGCAAATTGATAGACCAGTGCTATACCACTTAGAAGAATGGTTGACCAAAAACAATTAAAACCAGGCCTTAGGACCACAGATTAAAATCACCCACCTTTGGCTTTAATTTAAAATTTCTTTCTACTAGGGCAACAGAGGTCTTTCTATGACTCACAGCAGTTCTGTGAACAATTGCTCTAACCCTTGCCCTATCCTACACCATCCCCACAATCTGAGATAGGTTCCAGCCATTGCTGCCGTCACCATATTAGTTCATCATGTTGAGGATCTTCTTTCCTTCTCTGACCTTCCACTTCTTTCGGCATAATGTCTAGACCAATAATGATGCTAAATGCAGTGTGGCATTTGTCATTCAAATTTGTCTTCATATTTTATCCTTAAAGTGTGCAATGGACTGTTGTGAGACAGTGTACATAGGGGTAGTTTAATAAAAGCTGTGAAATACCTGAGGCTAAGTGACATTTATACTTATATTTGTCATACAGTATAAATGTAGGTAAAGACATTGTGTTGTGCTTTACCAAAGTATCCACTGAAAATTTAGCTTTAAATAAAGAACAAATTCATTCTTTTGTAATGGGCCCTTGTAGTATATGGTAAAGTACTTGGCTGCTAACTGAGAAATTAATATTTCCAACTTTCTCCTCCAATAAAATATACAATAATTAACTTACATAAAACTAAAAGTAAAAAATTCTTCTATTAAAAAGGCTAAGTATGATTCAGAATAATCTCAAAGGCACCTAATACTAACATTAAAAGTTATATTTAAGCTGTTTATAAACCATCTTGTAGCATTCCATCTCTTATCAAAACTTGTATGTCACCTTGAAGTAACTTTATTTCTTCATTAACTAGACCATAACCTGAGACTACGGCTTCTTCTTTTTCATTTCTTACTCTCCAGTTGTTTCCTTATTACACAAATCACTAAGATTTCACCTCTTTCATATTCTTCTGAATACCTTATTATCAATTAATATTAAGTTCAATTACTGAATTTATAACTCCATAAATAGTATAACTGATCATCTCCATGAGTTTGGTGCTGTGTTAATTCCTAGTTTAAGAAGACTAGCCAGAAAAAGCTCATATTCTATTTCAAGTCACTATGGTTTGAAGTGAACCCAACAGCACCTATGCTTCAGGGAGTTGGACAATAACTAAAGAGAAAGAAGAATAGATGCACCACAACTCAGTCATCTGTTCTTCTTCTGTCTCCTTAGTTATTGTCCAACTCTCTGAAGTGTAACAAGTCATTGAGAAGACCATGGCCCGGATTAGCCACACCTTTTTCTCTAGACTGACAGTGTTGCTCTTCAGCACTCTGGAGAGGTCCATGACAGCAAATTTTCCCAATGCAATTCACCTTTTGATTTCCTGACTGCTGGTGTTAAGAGTGTTGATTGTGGATCTAAGCAAGCTGAAACTGCTAACAACCTCAATCTCTTCTCCATCTATTATGGTGCTGCCAATAGGCCCTGTGATGAGTATCTTTCTCTTCTTGATGTTGAGTCATGTAACAAATGTCTAGGAATGCTTGTATTAAAAAAATTAAAATTTATAAATTTTCATTTAAATAAAAATTAGTTTTAAAATGAAAGTAGTTTTAATATATATACGTTGTTGTTGTTATTATGTGCCGTCGAGTCGTTTCCGACTCATAGCGACCCTATGCACAACAGCTCTAAAACCTGCTCTATCCTGTGCCAACCCCACCGCCTCTGACACACCCATCCCGATTACCCCAGTCACTGAATCAATCCATCTCATAGAGGGTCTTCCCCTCCTGCCCT
>NW_006399860.1:9369439-9375994 GCF_000299155.1 Elephantulus edwardii | reverse complement strand
GATAATCTGCTCTGCATACAGGTTGAAAAGGTATGGAGACATGACACATTCCTGGCATACACCCTTCCCAATTTTGAACCATACAGTGTTACCCTGCTCTGTTCTGACTGCTGCCTCTTGGGCTAAGGATAGGTTTTGCATGAGCACAATTAAATGTTCTGGGATTCCTATTCTTCTCAGAGTCATCCACAGTTTTTTATGATCCAATCAAGCACCATAGCATTAAAAACAACAAAGTATTAATAATTTATGAAATACAGAAAGGAAAGCCAAAAGACCCCAAATTCAATGAATTGGCAGAGTAACTGGGGTAACAGGGGTAGGTAAAGTGGTGGGAATGAGTGAGTTTGAGATGGCTGGCACAGGATAGAACGGCATTTAGGACGCTTGTATTTAGGGTTTCTATGAGTTGCAAGAGACTGGATGGCACATAACAGCAAGAGTACCAAGAATGTTCACTGTGGAGCCCAGCAAACTAAAGCTGTTAACAATTTCAATCTCTTCACCATCCATCCTGATGCTGCCAATTGGCCCAGTGGTGAGAATCTTTGTCTTCTTGACATTGAGCCTCAATCCATATTGGAGGCTGTACTCTTTAACCCTTTGTACCAAGTGTTTCAGGTTCTCCTCCATTAGCTGGATAATAAAATGTTTTCGTTTGTGCACCCCACCATTCCACATTTGAATTTGGAAACACTTTGCAAGTGGTATGGTTAAAAGTAAATGAGTGAAGTCATTAATGTAACCACATCATAGAACTGAGAGGGCTAAAATCTGTTTCTAAGCTTATTAGCATTTTTTAATGGGAACAGCTTATGTTGTTTGAAGGAGATATTCATCTATGATTCACTAGCAAACAGACATACTTTATAAAGCCATTTTATTGCCTAGTTACCAATAAGGTTTAGGAAAGTTCTTATAAATTTAGAAAACTAATTGTTCATACCCCCCATATTATGTAGCTCCATAATTAAATTGAACAATGAAAATCTGAATAAACACTTTTAGCAATTTTAGCCCTTCACTCCTGAAAGCCTATCAGTCAGAAAGAGGGTCATGCAATTAACATGCCTCACTGTCAAACAGTAGATAATAGTATAAGAATTACCATACAACTCTAATTGGTGACAACTCACAAATTTAAAAATCAGACAATAAGGAAAGAGTGGATAGATAATGACAACTAAATTTGAATAGATCAGGTGATTAACTGTCTCAAGGTAATGTATGTTTAGGCTTTAAATTTATGACAACAATTTGGAACATGAGGTGCATCACATAATGGACTGTGCAGGTAGGAGGGAAGGAAGAGGAGGAAGGAAAATGTGCAATGAAGAATGAATGAAAACCCAATCTTTCTCTAAGCCTTCATTAAAACAACAATTTAAAAAAAGAACAACAAAATCCATGTTTCCATTATAACTGATCAATTTTGACTCAATAAATCTACTGGACAATGAAGAACAGCACCAAAGGATTTTAAAACTGTATTTATATTGCCCCTCCTTTTCTCACAGAGAAGTAGGTAGGTTCCATCATCTGAAACTTCCAGCAGTTGACAATGGTTTTAAATACAATGCCACAAAGTCTCCTTCCTAAAAATTTCAGATGTACCAAAAAGTCTATCTAAGTTTGCTTTCAGTTGAACTTCTAGAAATTCTGTAAACCTCATATACCCAAATCACTGACATCGAGTACATTCCAATTCATACTAACTATATGGAACAGAGCAGAATTGTTATATAAGGTTTTCAAGGCTATTCACCTTTTGAGAGCAGATGGTCTCATCTTTCTCCGACAGAGTCAATGGTAAGTTTAGCAGAGCAACACTTCACTCACGAGTAGATGCCTCTTATTTTGTATAGAATGCTGTCTTTTTTCTTTTTTTTTTCATTTTAGGCATTGAGTTATGTGTGGTCTCATTGTGTGAAGGTGGGAAAATAACTATTACCTCTAAATCTCTAACTCTAGCACTATATGTTTCTCAATCCACGATCAGTAGATTTCTGTATAGATTTGAAAATATAAGCTACTATTGACTTCCTCTCTGTCTTACTTTCCCCCTAATAATGTCTTAAGCATATTTTTTTCTGTATTAATTTTTCTTTCAGAAACATATAAAGTTTTTACTTTTTTCCCCTTTACTGAATTTTTAATGGAAATTACCAACAAGTGCTTTTTGATTCTCTGATACATTTTATTGCTTATGTCTTTGATTATAATTACTCATCAATTTTTAGTTTATAATAATAAAATAATCTTTTCTCAATCATCTTTCACTTTCTACATATCCTAGGGGATTATTTTATCTCTATAAAAGGAGTATTTGTTAAATACTGATAAGATATATAATCAGTAATTAGAAAATGTTACATAATAAACTCCTAATTAGCTTAGTTTTGCTTTCATTGAAATCTACTTTATGCATGATATCATGTATATGAAAAGGTTTCATGTATATAAAAGAGTATCCTCTTTGTAAATTAATTATTTTTTCCATTTTGTCACAGATAACCAATTTCTCTGTAGAGGTGTAGAAATTATATCTACTGAGAATTAAGCAAATACATTATGGCTTCTGTTATACTTGATCTTATCTACTATTAAGAACCTTATGTAAAATGCCAGCATGAATTTTAAAATGCTTTGTACTAGATCAAAATGAAAAAGTAGCCTGAAAAAAAAAGTCTGATTTGAGTTGATTAAATTCCTAACAGTCAACTTCCTTTCTTCATTGTTGCTCTTATACTTTTATTGACAGTTTTAAGTAATGCATAATAGTTATTTCCATACTTTAAAATAGAGTTCTCTGTACCAGCAGGCAGAAAATTTAAAGATGAATTGCATTAGGAATGTTTGCTGTCAGAGACCTCTCCAAAGTACTGAAAAGCAACAATGTCAGTCTGGAGACTAGGGTGCGCCATGGTCTGCAATTACTTGTTATGCATCAGAGAGCTGGACAATGACTAGGGATGCTAGAAGGAGAGTTGATGCCTTTGAGCTGTGGTGCTGGAGAAGAGTATTGAATATACCACGGACTGCTAGGAGAACAAACAAGTTTGTCCTGGAGAGGGTGAAGCCAGGCTGCTCCTTGGAGGCAAGGATTCTGAAGCTTCATCCCACATACTTCGGACATGTTGCAAGGTGGGATCAGTCCTTGGAGAGGAACGTCATGCTTGGGAACGTGGAGTGACAGCACAGGAGAGGAAAACACTCGATGAGATGGATTGATTCAATCACTAGGGTAATGGGATAGGCCTGTAAAAGACAATAAGATTGGCAAGGGGTGAAGCAGGGTTTAGGGCTGTTGTACATAGGGTCACAATGACTCGCAGGCAACTCTGTGGCACATAACAACAACAATAACACCATATATATATATATATACACACACACACACACACATATATACATACATACATATATACACATACATATATATCTATATACATACATACATATCTATACACATACATACATATATACACACATACATATATATACATACATATATATACATACATACATATGTACACATACATACATATAAATATATACATACATATATATACATACATATACACACACTTTGATGAAAGATCATATTTCTTTTTTGTAAAGTAATGTTTTCATTGTATAATTACCATTTCTGTCTATATGAATTCCACTTACATTTTTCAAACCTCCATGCTAATCAGGAGATAGGACACATGCCTGGTGTACACCCTTCCCAAATCATACAGTGTTTCTTTGCTCTATTCTGACGGCATTATCCTGCTCCAAGTGTAGGTTTTGCATAAGCACAATCAAGTGCTCTGGGATTTCCACTCTTCTCAGAGTTAGCCTGTTTGTTGTGATCCACAGTGTCTGTCAAATGCCTTTGCATAGTCAATGAAACACAGATAGACATTCCTCTGGTGCTTTCTGCTTTAAGCCAAGATCCATTTAACACTAGCTATAATATCCCTAGTACCACAGTTTCTTCTAAACCCAACCTGTACACATGGAAGTTCTCTGTTGACTTGCTGCTCCAGTTGGTTTTGGATAATTTTCAGCAGAATCTTGCTTGTATGTGCTAGTAATGATTTTGTTCGATAATTTCCACACTCTGTTGTGTCACCTTTCTTTAGAATGGAAACAAATATGGATCTTGTCCAGTCACTTGGCCAGGTGGCTGTCCTCCAGAGTTCTTGGCACAAGTTGGTGAGTGAGCGCATCCAGGGCAACATCTGTTTGTTGAAATGTGTCAGTTAATATTCTGTCAATTCCTGCAACCTTGGTTTGTTTTTTTTTTTTACCAATTCATTCAGAGCAGCTTGAACTTCTTCATTCATCACCACAGGTTCTTGCTCATATGTTGTTTCACGAAATTCTTTTTTTGTCAGCCAACTCTTTTTGGTACAATGATTCTATACTCCTTCCATCTTCTATCTATATATGGAACAGATCATCTGGGAGGCTGGGCTCTATGGGGAGAAATGTGGCATCAGGATTGGAGGAAGACTCATCAACAACCTACATTATACAGATGATACACCCTATTTGATGTGGAATAGCTGAAGTGCTTGCTGCAGAAAGTAAAGGACTGCAGCTTTCAATATGGATTGAAGATCACCATCAAGAAAACAAAGATTGTCACTACTGGGCCAATAAGAAGCATCATGATACTGAAGAGATTGAGATTGTTAACAGCTTTAGTTTGCTTGGCGCCACAGTCAATACCCTTGGTACCAGTGTCCAGGAAATCAAGAGAAGAATTGCACTGGGAAAGTCTACTGTTGGAGAGCTCTCTAGAGTACAAAAAAACCCAATGATGTCAGTCTGGAGACTAAAATGTGGCTGTAACCTTCACAATTACATCCTATACATCAGAAAGTTGAACAATGACTAAAGGTAGAAGGAGTAGTGATGCTTTTGAGCTGTGGTGCTGGAGAACAGTATTGGATATACCATGGACTACTAGGAGAATAAACAGATTTGTTCTAGAGAGGGAGAAACCAGGCTCCTCCTTGGAGGCAAGGATTCTCATGTTTTATCTAACATAATTTGGGTATGTTTCAAGGAGTCTTTGGAGAGGGACATGATGCTTGGGAGGGAGGAGGAAGAGTGCAAAAGAGGAAGACCTTTGATTATATTAATTGACTCAGTGACTAGAGTAATGGAGGTAGGGTGTCAGAGACAATAAGATTGGCTCAGGATAGAGCAGGGTTCAACTTCGTTGTACACAGGATCACTATGAGTCACAGAAGACTTCACGGTACATAACAACAACAACAACCTAGCTATCAATTATAACCTTTAATACCATCTTGCCAAGTATCCTAGTTTAAGATTTTATAGAAGTTAAATTATCTAAATCTAAGACAGCTGTAAACATATTTCATTTGCTCATTACAATCAAGTCAGATTCTGACTAAGTTTTCTGGGCCATAAATAGAGCAAAAATTGCCTATTATCTCTGGCAGAACCTCTGGTGAATTTGAATCTTGTGAAAAATGCTGCCTTTGGCTTAGCACCACAACTCTCTACAGACTACACCAGCAGAGCTCCCTCTAAAAATAATTGAATAATTAAAAATATTGCAAATAGCCTTACCCCATTATCAAACCTAAACACTATTATCAAAGTTGGTTCAACCCAATTTTCAAAAGTCTGTTGGATTTCTGAGACTGTAAATCTTAATGAAAACAAACTATATTACCTCTCTCACATTAACTGGCTAGTGGATTCAAGTTCATAAATTTTGAATTAGCAACCCAACATGTAATACCCAATGCTACCTGGGATCTTTACCTAGTTAGAAAAAAATAAATGGATAGCACTCTCAATAAAATTCTTGTCTATGTTATGCACGTAGATCTTCCTCTCCCCTTATAAATTGCAATATGAAATGATTATTAAAAGTTTTAATCTAAGCAATTTATTTTTAATTTTCATGGTTACATAAAAATATTTTATGTTAAATCTGTGTGAATGTAAGTTACTTCAAAGTTTATTAAATTACAGCTTACT
Organism: Elephantulus edwardii; assembly: GCF_000299155.1. Taxonomy (NCBI): domain Eukaryota; kingdom Metazoa; phylum Chordata; class Mammalia; order Macroscelidea; family Macroscelididae; genus Elephantulus; species Elephantulus edwardii. The sequence goes on along the minus strand of NW_006399860.1, from coordinate 9,369,982 downwards.
TTTTAAAATTTGAGTACATTTTTTTATTATGTATTGTGGTTTATTTGTTCAAAATGAAATTTATTCTTCAGTATAGTTTCACTAGCTTTGTGACTGACTTTACCATGTGGATAGGCTGGGATATACGAATAGGGTATGTTAGCCTACCCACAAGAGGACTGGTTAGTGTCACCAAATCACAAGTATATTGGGTAGTCTCACCAGTACAGAAAAGGGTTGGCTAATTTTGCCATTAAATTGAACCAACAGCAGGATTTGAGATCATAACCATGAGAAAAGGAGATTTAGGCATGCAGAAAGCATCCTTTGGAATCAGAGATTCTTGTGCTAGCTAGACTTACGGTTGTAGCAGCCATGGTCTAAGCAGAGGACCAGAGACCTAACAACACGAGATGAAGCTGACCTTGGAACTACTCCTCTTCCTTCATGGAACCAGAGCTAAAAGGCTTTCTCCAAGTTTGTTGGAGAACTGAGGACGCAATGAGAACCATAACTTGCAAGACTGAGAGTCTTGTAGTACTGACATAAAGTGGCAAGACTCAA
>NW_006399860.1:9365460-9369339 GCF_000299155.1 Elephantulus edwardii | reverse complement strand
TATATATATATATATACTTCTTAATATGGTTCTGTGTAGAGATCTGAGAGATACTGCTTTGAATTTCAGACTCAGTAAAGCAGTAAGGTTGCTGCTGGAATGAACAGAAAGAGATATGAAAGCATGGAGGTCTCTTAGTTTTGTGTTGTTGAATGGGACAGTTCCCCTTTCTGAAGTTGGTAAAGGTCAGATATGACCATGTTCATGCAGCTCTTGCTCTTTTTACATGTGTATACTTTGCTGTGACTTGAGATCTTGTTATCCTTGCCTTCATGGAACATCCTTGTCACACTTTATTTTTAACATAGGTTTATTAGCACCGTGGTTATACCAATAGATTCAAATATAGTGGTAATGATGAAGGTGGAACATGATTCATAGTGTTTATTTCTTTTGCACAGAGTAGCTATGAATCGGAATAGACTGACTTGCACTTGCCAACATATATAGAGATTTAATATGAAAGACCTCATCTAAGAATAACTTGTAAAATGAAACCACACATGTCTCAAAGATATCTGAGTAATTCAAATCTCTTATTAACTGTAACCATAAGTAGTGTTGTTACATGCCATTGAGTCACTTGTATCTCCTAGGGACCCTATGTACAACAGCTCTGAACTTTGGTATATCTTAACCCAACCTCATTATCTCTGACACGCCTACCCACATTACCCCAGTAATTAAGTAATTAAGTAAATCCATCTCATTCAGGCCTTCTTCTCTTGTGCTATCCTTCCACCCTCCCAAGCACCATGTTCCTCCCCAAGGACTGGGTCCTTCTTTGCAATATGCCCAAAATATGTCAGCTTCAGAATCCTTACCTCCAAGAAGCAGCCTCATTTCACCCTCTCAAGGACAAACTTGTTTGTTATCCTGGCATTCCATGGTATATTCAATACTCTTCTCCAGTGCCACAGCTCAAAGGCTCCAATTCTCCTTCATCATCCTTAGTCATTGTTCAGCTTTTTAATGCATAGTATGTAATCGCGAAGTCTATGGCTTGGAGCAGGCACATCATGTCTCTAGACTGACATTGCTACTCTACAGTACCCTAGAGAGGCCCCTGACATCAGATTTTTCCAATGCAATTTTTCTTTTGATTTTGTAGCTGCTGTTACCACGAGAGTTGATTCTGGAGCCAAGTAAGCCGAAACTGTTACTGATCTCAGTCTCTTCACCATTTATCATGATACCGTCAATTTTTCCAGTGCTAAAAATCTTTGTTTTGTTGATAACAGCCTCACGTAATTAAGAAAATATTTATATTGTCAGTGTTGTCTTTCATAATAAATGATAGATTCCTGTACAAATACATAGAGAGCTTCTGTGGCCATAGGTGTAAAGAATTGCCTTCTCAACCAAGAGTTATGCTGTTCAACTTTGCCAGTAGCTCAATCAACCCTAGTGAAATTTATGTCCTCTAAAAACCCAACAAAGGGGTAACTATCAGTTTGTCCTGACTTGATGGTGCACAGAAACAACACACAATTCATAAACACTGGAAATTCACAAATGCAATACAAAAACATGATTAACATAAATTCTCCAACTCACAAAAATATTTTCTTGTGTATATGTGAAACATCAAAATTTATTTCTCAGTTACCTTCTTAACTATTGATTTGTTCTTTGTCATGTGCATGAGAGGGGATATGCTAATGAAGTATGTTCATATGACAGGATTTATATTGTCTTTATATTGAGCAGATTCAGCAGCATAAATTGGAAATCTCATTACAAGGAAAGAAGAAGCAGACACTGTAGAGCGCACATTCTTTAAGGCCAAAGATTCCTGCAACACACAGACTATGACTTTACAGAAACAGTAGCAGTCACAGCAGAAGACTAGTGATCTGGTTTGAGACAGACCTGATCTTGGGACTGCAACACCACAGAACAACAGCTAGGAGTCTTTGGCCAAATCTATTGTTGGAAGTTAATTAGATTCATAATAGATAGGACTAAGAGCATTTGACAATGTGGATCATATCAATTGTGGCTAACATTGAGAAGAATGTAAATCCCAGAACAGTAACTTGTTCTAATATAAAATCAAGACCAATAAACTGTTATCTAAACCCAGCAAAGGAAAACTATACGGTTTAAAATTGGAAAGACTGTGTGTCAGGGTTGTATCCTTTCTCAATACATACTCAATATGCATGCTGAACAAATAGTTTATGAAGTTGGACTCTATGAAGAAGAATGTGGCATCAGGATTTGAGGAAGATTCATCAACAATCTGCATTATGCAGATGAGACAACTTTGCTTGCTAAAAGTGAAGAGGATATAAAACACTGCAGAAGATCAAAGACTAAAGCTTTCAATATGGATTACGTCTCAACAACAAAATAAAGGTTCTCATTATGGTCAACATTATGATAGATAGAGGAAGGATTGAAGCAATTAATTATTTCATTTTACTTGCATCAGCAAGTCCACTGTTAGTGATTCAAAAGTTCTAAATAGCAATGATGTCAATTTGAATACTAAGGCATGACTGATTCAGGCCATGTTCTTCTAAATCACCTGCTGTGCATCAGAAAACTAGGCAATGGATAAGGATGATAGAAGAAGAATTGATATCTTTGAGTTGTTTGAGCTTGAAAAGAGTATTGAATATCCCATGGACTGCCAAAAAACAAACATACCTCTCTTAGGTAAAGTACAACCAGAATAATCCTTAAAAGCAAAGATAACAAAGCTTTGTCTTTCATAATGTGGACATATAGCTAGGTGAGGCTGTTCTTTGGAAAAGGATGCCATGCTTGGGACAATAGAGAATCAGAGAAGGATAGGAAGAACACAAACAAGATAAATTGACACAGTGACCTCTGCAATGAGCTATTGCGTGTCAGAGATGATGATCGTGGCAAAGGATAAGGCAAGATTCAGGTCAGCAGTTCATAAGGTCACTATTAGTTGTATTCCTTTTGACAGCACCTAACAACAACAACAACAAGAGCTTTGTAACACTGTCCTAAAGCTTCAAAGCTGAGGGTTGAGGTGTCTGTGAGTACATATAAGGAGTTGTCCTGCCTGAGTGGTATTATCTTGTGATCAGCCTGAATTAAAAGTTTTTTTACTTTCTTAACAAATCTCATAATCATGAGTATGGTTCCATGTACTCTGTGAACTATTGCAACAGATTTAAGACTGAGTAAAGCAGTGAGGTTGATGTTGAGATTTGTGGAAAGAGGTGCAAGAGCATAGGGGACATGTCTGACCTCATGGGAATTAGTTTTGTGCTGTGGATGTTGATAATGGGGAAAACTGAACTTACAGAATTTGTAGAGTTCAGATATTGCTATCCTCACGTGGCCCTTACTCTTTTACATTTGGTGTCAGAAGTGATGTTCATTACAATTGACTCCAGACTCCTGACAGTGTGGGATTCTATAACAGTAAGAAGTTAGGGCCTTGAGAATATAGTTAAAACAGTTAAGGGTGGAGAATGAGGTGGAGATAGGAAAATTATTTAAAGATTTATGTGTTAAGGGTTTTTTAAAATGTAATTTTATGAATACTGCTGTTTCCATCTTTTCCACATATTAATGTCATAATGTAAAAAACCTAACATTTGTCTAGAGCTATATTATAAAAATTATTAAGGTTTTTGTTGATTTAACTGGTTGTTGTTACATTAAGATTTATTGTGGATTTTGGAAAGCATGTACTTTATGTATTTGAGGAATATTGTTGTATTCTTGTATATAGAAATGTTAATGAATGCTGATTGAATTAATGATAGTAAAGGTAGATTATAGAAAGAATGTGAGCCCACCTTCGGCTTATTAGTAATTAGATATTCAAAACGGGAAAGTTTGTTTTAAAACAATACTTGTAGTAAGCAATAGAATTCAATAGAGGGCACT
>NW_006399860.1:9337794-9365331 GCF_000299155.1 Elephantulus edwardii | reverse complement strand
TTATTATTTTGTGTGTGTACTGTCAAATCGGATCTGACTGGTACAAGAGGAGATTGCCCCTCCTTCTCCAGCAGAGCATCTGGTGGATTCGAACCGCTCACCTCTGCAATTGCAGTGCATTTTCTTGCCACTAGGCCACCAGAGTTCCCTTACTTTGGCTTTTTATTGAAGAGATGCACGGAAGGAAGGAAGGAAGGAAGGAAGGAAGGAAGGAAGGAAGGAAGGAAGGAAGGAAGGAAGGAAGGAAGGAAAATAGAAGACTTTTACTTTTGAAAATTGATATGTCTTTTGACTTCCAATACAATGAGATAAGGAAAAGTTGGTGCCCATTAGAGCCCTTTCTATAACTTCAATTTAAAGGGAGTTGGTGAGTATATTTACTTGGGATGACCATCGGGACTACATGGATCCACTGAAGTGGAAGAAAGTGGCATTCAGCAATGAAGAGACAGACTGAGCTTGGACGTATTCCTTTGGCACTGTCCATCGAGTATATACAGTTGTTGTTGATTGCTGTTGAGTTGAGCATGACTCATAGCAACTCTCTGAACAAAAGACCTAATGCCTTTCCATAACTGTTGTAATTTCACCAAGTTCACAGAGTTTCCAGAGGCATGTGGTTTAGGAAGTGATGCCACTCGTGCTTCCCAATCTGTTTTACATCTGGGAGCTCCACCACTGTTCACATTGGGAAGCCATTCTGGTATTTTTTTTTCCACTTCTATAGAAGAATGGGAATCCCTTGATGAGGATTGATTCAGTTACTGAGGTGATGGAAGTGGGTGTGCTGGAAACAGTGATATTGGCACAGGATAGAGCAGGGTATAGGGCTGTTTGGCATAGGGTCGCTATGAGTCTCAGGCAATTCTACAGCACTTAAGAACAACAACCCCACCCCAGTTTGCTTTTCTCTTGAGAACTATTTTCGTTGTAGTTTACTTCTTCCCTTCTGCCTCCCAGTCCACTTTGCTGTGCACCTTTTATTATGGATTGAATTTCTAAATGCAATTTGTCTTTTAATTTCCTGGCTGCTGGTACCAAGAGTGTTGCTTATGGAGCCAAGTAAACTGAAGCTGTTAAAAATCTCAGTCTCTTCAACATCTGCCATGATGTTGGTCCAATGTTGAGAATCTTAGTTTTCTTGGTTGAGCTTAAATCTATATTGAAGGCTGCAATCGTTGACCTTATGTAGCAAGCATTAAAGGTTCTTCTCAGTTTCAGCAAGTAAGGTTGTGTCATCTCCATAACACAGGTTGTTGATAAATCTTCATCTAATCCTGATTCCACATTTCTCTGCATAGAGCCTTCCTCCCAGATGATCTATTCTGCATTTTTATTGAAAAGGTATAGAGATAGGACACATGCCTGGTGTACATTTTCCCGAATTTTGAACCATTTAGTGTTTCCTTTCTCTGTTCTTATGACTGCCTCTTGATCCATGTATAGGTTTCATATAAACGTAATCAAGTGTTCTGGGATTCCCATTCTTTTTTGTTTTTGGAATTTTTTTTAATTCTTTTTAATTATTTAGGTATAACTGACTTTCCAAGCATTTAAAACTGGTAGTTAAGCATTGACATTTTTTGATTAATGGTGGAAGATTAGGTGACATTGGCTGTATCTGAGCAAAAGCACTAAAACACTTTTGTAGTTTTGTTCAGTTTCATAGTCAACATTTTCTACATAGAATTTTTAGAAACTCAAAAATAAAATGACTCAGATATTTTTAATGCTTCAAATTATTTTTCAAAATGCAAAGATGTGTGTCTTGGTCCAGCTAAACGCAGAAAATATAAGCAGCAGCAAGGATAGAGTTGTAATTGACTCATAGCCTTCAAATTGCTAAAGCAAATAAAAAGCAAATTAACAATAACAACAAAAAAATTTATACGCTAACTTGGAGAAATGTTGAATGTTATACAAGTGTTCAGGTCTTTCGTTCATAAGGTCACTATAAGTTGTCTACAAAAGAAATTAAAATTACAGAATTACTGAGCACTCAATGAAATGGACAGAGTCTGCTGTCTCAGTAAACAATAATAGTCCATATCTGAGTAATGTATACATAAATGTGTTGTTTATACACATTTTGTATAAATGTGTATACATAAATATGTTTGTAAATAAGGTCATGTGTTAAGTCAAAAAACATTTATATAAAAGTTATCTTCCTTTTGTTGATGGGCACTTGTGTTGTTTCCAGGTCTTTGCTATTGAGAACAAAGCTGCAATAAACATGGGTGTGCAAATATTTGCCTGGGTGGCTGTTACAGTTTTTTTAGGGTAAATTCCCAGTAGTGGAATTGCTGGGTAAAATGGTATTTCTATTTGCAACTTTTTGAGAAAGCACCATACTACCTTCCATAGTGGTTGCACCATTTTACACTCCACCAACAGGGCTCCAGTTTGTTGACAACCTCACCAGCATTTGATGTTTGCTATTCTGTTAAATTTTGCTATTCTTATTGGGGTGAGATGATATCTCATAGTTGTTTTGACTTGCATCTCTCTTAGAGCTAGGAATTTTGAACATTTCTTCGTGTGTTTGTTTGCCATCTCAATGTCTTCTTTGGTGAAGTGTCTGTTCATATCCTGTGCCCATTTTGCACAGAGAAGGAAGGCAGGAATGATGTATGCTGCATTGAAACAGATAAGGGAGAGAACTGTTTAAAAGGGATATATGATAGGGTATTATTGTCATTACAGGAGTCCAGAGTAATGGTTCCATGGTGGAGTGGACTTGGGGGAGAGAGTGCACCACAATTAAGGAGTTTTTCTTTTACTTTTCAGGGGGAGGAGTGAATTGGGGGTGTGGGGAGTGAGAAAAGTGCAACAATGAATCAATGGAAACCCTGGGTCTCTGTAAACTTTCATTAAAATTATTTTTTAAAAAAATAGAAAAAATATCTTTTGGACATATTCCATAACAAGCTTGGAAGGAGGCATGGCATCCACTTCCATAATAGCTTGCCTCCGGAAACCCTATGAACCTGGAGAGAGGATGAAAGGCACCCAAGCGTTGAGGACTCTCCTTCATAGGGTCACTATGAGTCGCCTGAGACTCGATGGCACTTAACAACAACAACAAATCTCTTTTTAAGTTTAATCTTAAGAAATAACTTGAATGATACTTCCCAAGATATTATCTTGTTTTATTGAAATTGGCATATCTGGTCTACCATTATTTTAGATATTTAAATATGGGACTAATTGCTAATAATTTCTAATATAACTATTATAAGGAGTTCTGGTTTCCTAATGACTCAGGAGCTTCTTGAAAAACCCAAAGTTAGGCAGTTCAAATGCAACAGTGATTCCAAGAGAAAGATGAGAAATATCCTTTACTGTTATTTACAGCCTCTGAAAATGTGCTATAGGGTTAGCTGTGACTCAATTATAACTTGGTGTCAATGAATATAGCTTCTATATTATACCATAGTATAGATAGGTTTGCACAATTCAAATCCACAATGCAATCTAAATTGTTAAGAACTGTAACAGTTACATCTTGGATAATCCACATATTTGAGTATAAAGAACATGTAATTAAAGATCTCATACTGGAAAGGGTGGAGGGTCAAAGAAAGAGTGCCACACTGGCAACAAGATATATTGACAGAGAGACTACAATAATAAGCACAAACACTTTAGAGGTCATGAGGCTAGGGCAGGACAGGGCTAGGTTCAGATCTGTTCATAGGATTACTACGAGTTATAATCGACTCAATGGCATCTAACAACAGTAAAACGCAAAATCTTCACTAACATTTTCCATACTAATAGAGAAAATAAAGATAACGATCTTTTTGTTTCAGTATCCCAGAAAATGTAATATAAAATTCTCTAAAGTGAGTACTTGAGGCATACTAGAAAATTTCATTTTTCTGAGAACCACTCTCTAAGATGCTTTTACTTGCTCTGTATTGTTTATACAAAGGAAAAGAAGACAAGTGGCAACATGTTTTACACTTCTCTCTGTGGGTTGCAGATGCAATAGTGGGAAAATAAATTGCCTCCAGAGTGCTATCTTTTGATGTACTGCTTAACAGTAGGTGGCCCTCCTGTGATCAGCAGTTGACTGCCTTTAGGAATAGTTCATTGCAGTTCAGAAGAGGGACTCCTAGGAATTCTATAATTGGAGGAGAACACAAGAACTCATCCAAGTATCTGATACCCTGAGGAAAACCCGAGAAGTCTGGAAAAGTCAGAAACTATTTATTATAGGAGGAAAAAAAAATAATCTAAGAAGAGTCCGAAGTGATCATTTTCTAATATATTTTCCCTCCAGGTATACTACAATATTGTGTGTACATCCAGGTACACTACATCATTGTGTGTACATAAACTTAGACAAGCCTCCGCTTTTTCATTCAGTGATCTTTCTGTTTTTATGTTCAATTTTATAGCTTATTTTATATTGTTGTTGTTAGGAGCCTTTGAGTCTACTGTGATCCTAAGCACAATAGCTCTGAAGCCTGCTCTATCCTGAGCCAATCTCACTCTCCCTGACACACCTACTTTCATTATGTCAGTTATCGTGTCAATCCAGGTAATTGGAGGTTTCCTCTCTTGTGCTGCCCCTCGACCCGTCCAAGCATGATATCCTTCTCCAAAACTGGTCCTTCCTGGCTACATATGTAAGATGGAGTCTTAAAATCCTTCTTCCAAGGAGCAGCTTTATTTCACCCTCTCCAGACCAGTCCTGTTTGTTCTTTTGGCAGTCCATGGTATGTTCTATATTCTTCTGCAACACAACAACTCAAGGCATCATTTTTTCTGACATCCTTGTTCATTGTCTAGCTCTCTGATTCATAGCAAATAATTGTGGAATGATGTCCTTGATCAAGCACACCTTAGTCTCTAGATTGATATCTTTGCCCTTCAGCACTCTAGGGTTTCTGACAGCAGATTTTCCTAATGTAATTTATCTTTTGACTTCCTGACTGCCTGTGTCAAGAGTGTTAATTGTGGAACTGAGCAAGCTGAAATTGTTGACAGTCTCAATTTCTTCTCCATCTATCATGACTGCCAGTTAGCCCAGTGCTGAGAATATTTATTTTCTTGATGTTGAGCTTCAATCCACACTGCGGAGTACAGTCCTTGACCCTCTGCAACAAATATTTCAGGCTCTCCTCAGTTTCAGGAAGTGAGGTTGTGTCATTTCTATCACCTATGTTGTCTGAGTCTTTCTCCAATCTTGACACCACATTCCTCCTCATAAAGTCCAACCTCTTGAATTATCTGTTCTGCATACAGGTTGAAAATGTGTGGAGACAGGATGCATCCCTGCCACTTTCCTTTTTTTAAAAAAAAATTTGAACCATACAGTGTATCCTTGCCCTGCTCTGATGACTGCTTTCTCGTCCTAGTATAGGTTGCTTCCTCATTCAAGTATAGGTTTCTCATGAGCACAATCAGGTCTTCTGGGATTCTCATTCTTCTCAAGGTTAGCCGCAATTTGTTGTGATCCACAGAGTCAAATTCCTTTTCCTAGACAATAGAACACAGAGAGACATTCCTCTGGTGCTCTTTTCTTTTGGCCAAGATCCATCTGCATTTGATATTGCTGTCCCTAGTGTCACAGCATCCTCTAAACTCAGCTTATATTTCTGATAGTTCTCCGTTGATGAACATCTCTTTTAGATAATCTTCAGCAGGATTTTGCTTGCATATGATATGAGTGCTATTATTCGATAATTTCCACATTCAGTTTGATCACTTTTTAAAAAAAATAATAATGATAAATTGTAATCTCTTCCATTCAGTTGGCCAGGTGGTTGTCCTCCAGGTTTCTTGGCACAACCTGGTAAGCACATCCAGGGCTGAATCTGTTTGTTGGAATATGTCACTTGATATCCCATCTATTCCTGGGGTCTTGTTTTTTGCCAGTTCCTTCAGAGGAGCTTGAACTTCCTCCTTTATCACCACTATCTCTTGAAAATAAGTTGTTTCATACAACCTTCCTGTGTCAGCCTGGTACAATGACTCTGTGTATCCTTCTTTTGATGCTTAGAATGCTGACAACAATACTTAGTGTGTTTGTGAGTTCTTGCTAATTTTTTAAAAATAATACTTTTTTCTCTCTCACCTTAATTCCAGATCATCTTCTTTCAGCATTCCTAACCATGTCAGACAAAATTTTAAAAAAAATAGAAAACAATTTTTTTAAAAAGGAAAAAGTAATAAATATATATTCATGTTCAGGGAATGAAGTATTCATTGCTACAAATTAAAACACATTTTTTTTTACAAAATTGTCTCACAGGATTTTGCATATAATATTTTTTCATGTTAAATTATTTTTTTAACTTGAGAAATTTGAGGTGTATTTAACTTTCTCTTAATTGAACTACTACGTGCTAAGATCAAATTTTGAGTGTTACTATGTCAGAAATAATTATTTCCATGTTATATAAAATGTGCTGCAAAATATAGTAATTTATTATGTATATTAAATTGATGTATTTGAATGTATTGTATTTTATGTTCATAAATTTCATTGTCTTCATGGCAAGAATGAAATTTTTACTTCATTCTTGATAATATAAAATTTCTTGAAATAATATAAAATTTCTATTGATGTTCTCTCCAGTTTGGATGTTTATGTGTGAAGTGACTGAATTCTGGAAGGTAAGTTCTCTTGTTTTGGTAAAGGTCAGGTGTGGACTGTTTGGTTGTTTTTCATTTTTTTTTTTCATACACAATTGAGTATGTGCTGATTGGATTTTTCCATGTTTAGCTAACAATGAGCTGTGAACTGGATGCCTACTGGTTTTTGGTGTTAATTGTTTTTGGGATGAACATTCTTCTAAGTGGTACAGCACACTGGTCAGTCAATTTGCTGTACTGAAGTAACTTAGTGCTGCTGTGGTGCTGAACACTGAGCCACCGGTGTGTCAAATACCATAATGGTTACCCATCATGGGCCATGTTTGGTGGAGCTCCCAGATTGAGACAGTATTAGAAGTAGGAGTGACATCCACTTCCTAAACAACATACCTCTGGAAACTCTATGAACATAGAGAAATAATGATAGTTATAGGAATCAGGTCTTTTGTTCATAGGGTCACTATGAGTCATGTTCAACTTGACAGTCATTAACAACAACAATAAAAGCTAGTGATGTTGTAGTAATAATTATAGAATGAACATATAGTCTTTGATTGATTATCTAAAAATAACAATGCTTAAAGTTATAAGTAAATAAAATAAGACATGAATAAATACTTATTTTCTAAATAATATAAACATATGAAAGTATATGAACTTTTATGAGCCTCTATATTTCATTGATATCATGCCATACATCTATAAACTGTATAAAATAATTTTGAAGATTACCTATGTATAATTATTCACATTTAAGATAATTGTATCTATTTTTTACTTCTAAGTCTCTTCTATAAGTTTACATGTCCTATAACAACATACTTGAATATGAAACAAAAACTGCATATTTATATAATATACTCATTGGACTAAGGGAAAACAAATGGTTTTCTCATCATTTGAAGAACTGACAATGAAGTAATGGGAAACTTACTTTCTCTAGATTTGACAATCATGTTATGATACATCAAGGGTGTTAATTTTGGACCCAAGGAAGATAAAGCTGTTGACAGTCTCAATCTCCTCTTCATCCATCATGACATTACCTATCAGTCCAGTGGTAAGAATCTGTTTTTCTGACATTGAGATGCAGTCCATACCAAACGTTGCATTCCTCGAACTTCTGCAACAATTGCTCCAAGCCTTCCTCACTTTCAGCAAGTAAGGTTGTGCATGTGCATAATGCTGGTTATTGATAAGTCTCCCTCCAAGCCTGATGCCACACTACTCCTCATAGAATCCAGCTCCTCAGATAATTTGCTCAGCATACAAATTGAATATGTATGGAGAGAAAATACAACTCTGGCATATTCCCTTCCTAATTCCAAACCATACAGTGCTCCATTGATCCGTTCACATAATAGCCGCCTGATTCAAGTATTGGTTTTTCATGAGCACAATCAAATTAGCTGGGATTGCCATTCGTCTCAATGTCAGCCAAAATTTGTCATGAAGCACACACTCAAATGTCTTTGCATAGTCAATAAAGCAAAGATAGACATTCAGAAGAATGGTATTCCTTACACTCAGCCAGAATCCATCTGACATCAATAAGGATATGTTCCTGGCGTCACAGCCTCTTCTAAATCCTGCTTGAACTGCTGGCAGTTCCTTATGTATGTACTATTCCAGCCATTTTTAATGATTTTGAGCAGTACTTTTCTTGCATGTAATATCGATGATACTACTTGATAATGTCTACATTCAGCTGGATCACCTTTCTTGAGAATGGGGGAAAAAATACTGACTTCTTCCAATCTGTTGGCCAGACAACCTAACTACAAATTTCCTGGCATATACTTGTGAGTGCATCCAAGGCTTCATTTATTAATTGAAACAAGTCAGTTGGTATCACATCGATTTTTTTTCCCGGTACCTTCAGTTCAGCTTCTACTTCCTCCTTCATTATTACTATTGTCTCCTATTCATATGATACTACCTGAAATTTTTCAGTGTCAATGAATTCTTTATGGTATAGTGACACTCTGTTTTCACTCTAAGTTCTTTTGACACTTTTTGGGTCAGATGAATTGCACTGGGAAAAATCTGCAGTTAGGGACCTTTCCAAATTATTGAGGTGTAATGATGACAGTTTGAGGACTAAGGTGCATCTGATATAGGTCATAGTCTTTCCAATCACTAGCTGTGCGTCTGAGAGCTGGAAAATGAATAAGGACAACAAAAAAAGAATTGACACCTTTGAACTGTGGTGTTGGAGAAAAGCACTGAACATTTCATTTTGGCCAAGAGAACAAATAGAAATATCTTTGAATGGGTGCTGCTGGAGTGTTCTTTGGAGATGAGAATGACGAGGCTTCACCTCAAATACTTTGGACATGTTGCTAGGAGGTGCTATTCCTTGGAGAAGAACATGAAGTAAGAAGGGTAGAGTGAAAGAGCCTGCTGTCACCAGTTGAACAGTCCCTAAAGAGGGGAGCGAGGATTAAGAAAAATGACAGAGACAAGAGAAAGAGTCAGAAGGGCATACAGTGAATACTGCAGCCCCAACTTTATTCTCTTCTGTCCTTTTATCTTCCTTTTACAGGAAACAGAAAAACAACCCAACCACAAGGTTGACAATACATTTTGTTTTTCATATCCTAATTTAGTCCTAGGGTTCAAGGAACCATCAAACTTGTTTTGGTACTAAGAACAGCAAACAGTTCCTCTTGTGAGTACATCTGGCTATTTCCTTATATCTTTTACTTAATAATTTTCCAGTGCTATATGAAGTTTCCAAAGTGTCTTTATTAAAGGTTTCCCACAGTAGAATGTTGGTGAAAAAGAGGAAGACCATCAACCAAGTAGTTTGATACAGTGACTATTGCAATGCGGCCTTGTGTGGCAGGAAATGTGAGGATGTCACAGGATGAATAGAGTTCATACCTTTTGTTCATAGGGTCACTATAAGTTGTATGTGACTTGACAGCACCTAAAAACAACAACATCAATTACAACAATTATGATACACAATATTTCATGCAAAAACAACCATTCAAATTATAGGTAAAGTGGTTTCTATATACATTGCTTGGAAAAGTCAAGGATTTTGAAAGAAAAGAAACCCTTCTGTGAGAAAAGACCAATTTATTTACAAATATGCTGATATAAGATAAAGAGAATATATTAAGGCCTCCTGATCCAAGTATTTGTTTATGTATTTAAGTTAGACTCCTGATCCAAGTATTGGTTCTTCATGAGAGCAATCAAGTTGTCTTTTCTCAAAAAAATATTCATTTGAATGTAATATTTTTATATATCATGTTTAATACATGTACTTTGTGTTGTATACAATCATACACATATATCTTATATAATTATTTACCATCACTCTATGCCTGCCTTTCCAAAATCCATTGAAACTTTCCCATTACTTCATCCTTCCTCCACCTATTAACTTCTTCCAGTCCAGGGATTGCCCCCTTTCTTTTTATCTGATCTCTTTTTTTCCTTTTCCTTTTGAACATGCATATCTTATACATAGTTAGAACATACATATATTTTCCTTTTGAAAATATATATCTTGTTGTTGTTATTGTTATGTGCCGTCGAGTCACTTGTGACTCATAGTGACCCTGTGTACAATAGACCTAAACCCTGCTCTATCCTGTGCCAATCGCATTGCCTCCAACATACCCATCCCGATTATCCCAGTCACTGAATCAATCCACCTCATAGAGGGTCTTCCCCTCCTTCGCTGTCCCTCCACCCTCCTAAGCATGATGTCCCTCTCCAAGGAATGGTCCTTCCTTACAACATGTCCAAAGTATGTAAGACAAAGCCCCAGAATCATTGCCTCCAAGGAGCAGCCTGGTTTAACCCTCTCCATGATGAATCTGTTTGTTTTCCTAGCAGTCCATGGTACCCTCAATACTCTTTTCCAGCACCACAGCTCAAAGGCATCAATTCTCCTTCTGTCCTCACTAGTCATTGTCCAACTCTGTGATGAATAACAAGTGATTGCAAAGACCATGGCCTTTATCAGACACACCTTAGTCTCCAGAGTGACACCATTGCTCTTAGTACTTTAGAGAGGTCCCTAACAGCAGACTTTTTCATCACAATATGTCTTTTAATTTCCTGGCTACTGGTGCTAAGAGTGTTGACTGTGGAGCCAAGCAGACTAAAGTTGTTAAAGTCTCAATCTCTTCACCATCCATCCTGATGCTTACAATTGGTCCAGTGGTGAGAATTTTTGTCTTCTTGATGCTGAGCCTCAGTCCATACCGAAGGCTGCAGTTCTTGGTCCTCTGCAGCAAGCATTTCAGGTCCTCCTCAGTTTCAGCAAGCAGGGTTGTGTCATCTGCATAACACAGATTGTTGATAGATCTTCCACCAATCCTAATGTCACTCCTCTCCTCATAGAGCCCAGCCTCTCAGGTAATCTGTTCTGCATACAGGTTGAAAAGTTATGGAGATAGGACACATCCCTGTCATATACTCTTCCCAATTTTGAATCATGCAGTGTTTCCTTGCTCTGTTCTGATGACTGACTCTTGGTCCAAGTATTTGTTTTGCATTAGCATGATCAAGTGTTCTGGGATTCCCATTCTTCTCAGAGTCAGCCACAGTTTGTTATGATCCACACAGTCAAATGCCTTTGCATAATCAATGAAATACATTGAAAGAATCATTGAAATAAATGAATCAATGAAAGACATTCTGGTATTCTCTGCTTACAGCTAAGATCCATCTAACATCAGCTACAATATCCCAAGCACCACAACCCCTTTTAACCCAGCCTGGACTCCTGGCATTTCTCTGCTAATGTGCTGTTCCAGTCATTTTTGGATAATCTTCAGTTAAATCTTGTTTGCATGTGCAGTCAATGATATTGTTCTATAGTTTACATACACTGTTGGGTCACCCTTCTTTGGAATGGGAACAAATATAGATCTCTTCCAGTTATATGTATAAGTGATTCAAAATGTTATAGCACTCTTGGAGAGGATGTGGAGAGTTGGAAATTCTCATACACTGTTGGCGGGATTGCAAAATGGTACAATCCCTCTGGTAGACAGTTTGGCAATTCTTCAAAAGGTTGAGCATGGAAAATCCATGAAACTCAACTATTCCAATACTAGAAATAGACCCCAAAGAATTTAGAACTGGGACACATATGGAGATTTGTACACCAGTATTCATATGAGCATTATTCCCTATCACAAGAACATGGAGACAGCCCAAATGTCCAACCACAACTGAATGGATTGAGAAAAATGTAGTAAATCTGCACAATGGAATAATATGCAGTACTCAGGAGTGATGATTTTTTTTATTTTTATGCATTTATAACAGTTTATTCATAAAATTTGAATACATTGTTTTTCAGATTAGAAACTTCCAATTTCCCTCACCCCTCCATCAAATTGTACAATGCCATGATTACCCCCTTCCCCAGCACATTCTCATACTTCTGCTTCCACCCTCTCCTCCCCTCTTGAATCTTCATATTCATTCTACAGTAATGGTTTTATTTATTATTTGCCCTGTGGGACTGAGTTAATTCACTAAGCATAATGCTATTCAGTCCCTCTCAAGTTAGGTAATAAATTTCAAAATCATTGATCCTGAATTCTGTGTAGTATCCCATTGCATGAATGCATATTTCAAGCAAAGGAATAGTTGGATCATATGGAATTTCTCTGCTTAGCTTTTGAGGAACCATCAAACTGCTTTCCATAAAAATCCCACCAAAAATGTATTAATTCCTTTATCCCCACATCCTTTCCAACATTTATTCTTGTCCTGTTAAACTTTGCCACTGTTACTGGAGTGAGTTTTTTATTTGCATCTCTCTTATTGCTAGTGATCTGGAGCATTTCTTCATGTCTGTTGGTCATTTGAGTATTTTCTTCTATGAAAATTCTTTCCATGTCTTTTGCCCATTTTGTTATTGGGTTATCAGTCTTTTTCTTGTGGAGGCCCAGGAGTATTCTGTAAACCTTCAGTTTGAGACTCCTGTCTCAAATGGTATTAGCAAATATTTGTTCTCAGTCAGTAGGCTCTCTTTTCACCCTGTTGGAAAAAAGTTATTGATGTGCACAGGAATTTAACCTTTAGAAAATCCCATTCATCAATTTTATCCTCTTCAGATTACACACTTCGGGTTGTATTTGGCTGTCTCTTTACAATTCAGAGTAGGGCTTCTAAGTTTGATCCCTGTTTGTCTCTTATGAATGTTATGGTTTTGGGTTTTACTCCCCAGTCCCTGATTAACTTTGAGTTGATTTTTTCTGTATGGTGTGAGATGTGAATCCTTTTTCTGCTTTCTACAGGTAGCAGCTTAGTTTTGCCAGCACCATTTGTTGAAGAGATTGTCATTTCCCCATTTTGATAGCTTTGCTGTCTACTAGAATATCAGTTTATCATAGAGAGCTGGGTCTGTTTCTGGGTTCTAAATTCTGTTCCATTCGTCTATGTGCCTGTCATGTACCAGTACCATGCTGTTTTGGTTACCACTGCTGTGTAGTAGGGTTTGAGGTCAGGGAGTGCTATGCCTCCCACCTCATTTTTGTTTCTTTGACATGTTTTGCTTATTTAGGTTCTCTTACTGCTCCAAATAAATTTGACAACTACTCTTTCAGTTTCCTTGAAAAATTAATTTCATGTCTGGATTAGAATTGTGTTGAACATGTAGATTACTTTTGGTAGGATTGCCATTTTCACAAATTTGAGTCTTCCTATCCATGAACAGAGCACATTCCCGTTTAGTTAGGTCTTCTATTGTGTCTTTCAGAAATGCTTTATAGTTTTCTTTCTATAGAGCTTTTGCACCTCTAATTAGATTCACTTTCAAGTTATCTGTATTTGTGGTTGGCTATTGTAAATGATATTGCTTTCTTGATTTCTTTCTCAGTTCTATTTGTTGCTGTAGAGGAATCCTCCTGGTTTGGTGGGTTTTTTTTTTGTTTCTTTTTTTTTTAAATATTTATCTTATATCCTCTCACTCTACTAAATTGGTCTACTAAGACTTAACAGTTTTTTGGGTTGAGTCTTTGGGATTCTTTGTGTATACTATCATATCATCTGCATACAGCAACAGTTTAACCATCTCTTTGCCAATTTAGATACCTTTTATGCCCTTATTGTTTTGTGCTAGCAAGCACTGCCAAAACAATATTAATAGAACTGGTAATGGTGGGCATCCTTGTCTGGTCAAGGAAAATGTTTCTAGTCTTTTCAGGTTGAGAATGATGTTGGCTCTTGGTTTTGCATATGTATTTTTCACTGTGTTGAAGTAATTCCCTTCTATTCTAATTTTGCGGAACGTTTTTGTCAGGAAGGGGTGCTGTATTTTGTCAAATGTCTTTTCTGCATCAATTGCTAAGATCATATATTCTTTGTTATTTATTTTGATAATATAGTGAATTACGTGGATTGTTTTTCTTATGTTGAACCATCCTTGCATACATGTTATGAATCCTATTTCGTCATGGTGAATTATTTTTTTATTTGTTTTTTGATTGTCTTGGCTAGGATTTTGTTAATGGTTTTTACATATAATATTCATTAGAGATATTGGTCTGTAGTTTTCTTTCTTGGTAAAATGTTTGCCTGATTTCAGTATTAGTGTTATTCTTGCTTCATAGAATGGCTCTGAAAGTATTCCTACTTTTTTCATTTTTTTGAAATAATTTAAGAAGAATTGGTGCTAAATCATCTCTGAATGTTATATGGTAGAAATCAGCTGTGAAACCATCGGGTGCAGGACTTTTTTGATGGGGAAGTCTGGTTATGACCTTTTCAATTTCTTCTTTTGTGAATGTTCTGTTCAAGTGTTCTATATCTGTCCTTGTCATCCTGGGTAGAGGATGTGTTTCAAGGAATTTGTCCATTTCCTCTAGGTTCCCAGAGTATAGCTTTCCCTGGTATTCTGATACCATCAATTTATTTTCCCCTGGTTCAGTTGTGATGTCACCTCTATCGTTTCTTAATCAAGTTATCTGTGGCTTCTCTTTTTTTTTTGTTTGTCAATTTTATTGACTCTTAAAACCCCCCCAAAAAAACCAAACAAACAAAAACAAATAAAATGAGTTCCTGTTCTTATTGATGGTTTCGATTGTTTCTCTTCTCTTTTCTATTTCAACAATTTCAACTCCTGTCTTTATAATTTATTTTCTTCTAGAGGCTGTGATTGCTGTTCTTTTTCTATTTGCTGAAGGTGTTCAGTTAGATCATTGATTTCTTTTTTCTTTCTTCCCTTTTTATATGGATGCTTATAGTTATGAATTATGCCCTGAGGACTGCCTTAGGTGTGTCCCAGAGGTTTTGGTAAATTGTATTTTCATTATCATTTGTTTCAAGGAACTTTTTTTACTTCATTTTTTATTTCTTTTATAGCCCAATCGCATTCTAGCAGGGAGTTATTTAGTTTCCACATAAATGGTTTTGTAATCTGAAAAGGTACTTTATATTATTTCAATGTTTTCTGATTTGTTGAGACTTGCTTTGTGTCCCAATATATGATCAGTTTTCACCACTGGACCAATCGGTAGCATCAGGATGGATGGCGAAGAGATTGAGAGTGTTCACAGCTTCAGTTTGCTTGGCTCCACGGTCAACACTCTTGGCACCAGTAGCCAGGAAATCAAAAAACGCATTGCGATGGGAAAGTTTGCTGTTAGGGACCTTTCTAAAGTACTCAAGAGCAACGGGTCTCTCTGGAGACTAATGTGAGCCTGATACAGGCCATGGTTTTTGCAATCACTTGATATGCATCAGAGAGCTGGACAATGACTATGGAGGATAGAAGGAGAATTGATGCCTTTGAGCTGTGGTGCTGGAGAAGAGTGTTGAATGTACCATGGACTTCCAAGAAAACAAACAGATTCATCCGAGAGAGGGTTAAACCAGGCTACTCCTTGGTGGCAAGGATTCTGGGGCTTTGTCTGACATACTTTGGACAGTAAGGAGAGACAGGTCTTTAGAGAGGGACATCATGCTGAGTAGAGTAGAGGGACAGCGCATGAGGTGAAGACCCTCTATGAGGTGGATTGATTCAGTGACTGGGATAATCGGGATGCGTGTGTCAGAAGCAATGCGATTGGCACAGGATAGAGCAGGGTTTAGGGCTGTTGTACATAGGGTCGCTATGAGTTGCAAACAACTCAACGGCACATAACAACAACAACATGAGATTAAAGTGGATTGAGTTTTTTCGGTGCAGTATCCTGAATACATCCACAAGTTCAAGGTGACTAATTGCATAGATTAGATCTTCATCTTTGTAGAGTTTCTTTTGAGCCGATCTATTCTTTGGTGATTGTGATGTGTTGAAATCTACCACTATTATGGTGCTGTCTTTTTCTTCAATTCTGTTAACTGTTATTTTATGCATTTTGCAGGGCTATCATTTTGTGTATAAATGTTGACTGAGATTATGTCTTCTTGATCATTGTGCCTTTAATCAGTATGTAATGGCCTTCCTTATCTTTGATAGTGATTTTTATTCTCATATCTATCAGAGGTTAGTATTGCAACTCCTGCTTTTTTTTCCTCCTTTTTTAATTATTAATTTCAACAAACATCTACAGAGATTTTGGAATTCCATTCATTTATTATTGCACTTTTCTCCTCACCCACCACACCCCCCCCCCCACCCCCAATTCGCTCCTCTCCTTGAAAAGCAAAACAAAAACACCTTCATTCCTGCTTTTTGAGGTTGCTATTTGCTTGGTTTTTTTACTTTTGTATCCAGCCTTTATTTTGAGTCTGTCATATTCTTCTTTTTTACGATATGTCTCTTGTAAACAACAAATTGTTGGGCTTTGGTTTTTTTATCGATTCTGCAACTTTTTTTACTCTTAATTGAGGCATTTAGTCTACTCACATTAAGTGTGATTATAGTCAGGCTAGGTTTTAATTTTGCCATTTTGCCGTGGGTTTTTTTTTTCCTTTTCCTGTTGCCTCTGGTTACTATGGTCTGTGTATTTTGCTTTGATGTTTCTGTGTGAAGGACTTCACTTAAATTTCTTGTACTTTTGTTCTTGTTTTCACAAATTCCTTTGGTTCCTTCTTTTCTGTAAAGAATTTAATTTCTTCTTTTTTGGTTGACTGAGAGCTTTTTAATCTATGTTTTCCCCCTTTATAAGTAACTTTTTGCTGTTTGTTTGTTTTTTGGTAGATTTTTTTTAAATTTTTTTCTATTGTTTTTCTACTACTTTATTTACAGAATTCAAATACAAATTCAAGTAAATTCTTTCAAATTCCCTTGTATTTTCTTTTAAATAAATTTTGAAATTTTAAGTTGGTTGAACTGTGAAAACTGTAACAATGATTACAGAAACAGGAGAAATTAGAAAGGAATTAATAGTTATTGTATAAAAATGGAATAAAGAAATCTGTAAAATATGTTAGTGTTTAGAGATTGATGCTGTGTTAGTCCTGGACAGTTAATGTTGGGGTATTTCACTGAGAATCAAAGTATTTTCCATTTAAACTTCTATTATTAGCACTTTTTCTCATATACATTCTAATTTATTGATTAATAATTTAATTATTAATATACTATTTTATATTTAGCATGATCAGATAGTTAAAAATGTCTAGATAGTACATTGACAGGGAAATACCAGAGGTACAAGCTGGTCTTAGAAGAGGCTACAACATGGGTGATATGATTACTGATGTCAGATGGACCCTGAATGAAAGCAGAGAATAACAAAAAATGTCTATTTGTTTTTTATTGACTATGCAAAGGCATTTGACTGTGTGAATCATAACATATTATGACTCACATTGAGAAGAACTGAAATCCTAGAACATTTTATTGTGCTCATACAAAATCTATACCTAGACCAAGAAACTGTTGCATAAACAGAAAAAGTGAACACAACATTGTTTAAGATCAGGAAGAGTGTGCATTAGAGTTGTATCCTTTCTCCATACCTATTCAATCTATATCCTGAGCAAATAATTTGTGAAGCTGCACTCTGTGAAAACTAGCTTGATATCTTGATTAGAAAAGGAATCATCAACCACCTGCATCATGCACAACTTTGCTTGCTGAAACCGAGGAGGATGTGAAACATTTGCTGAAGTTGATTCCTTGATCTACAATCTTTAGTATGGATTACATCTCAGCATCAAGAAGACAAACATCCTTGCCACAGGCCCAACAGTAAACATTATGATAGATGGAGAAGCAAATTGAAGGTGACAACGATTTCAAATTGCTTGAATCAACGATCAACCCTCTTGCAATCAACATTAAGGAAATAGGGAGACATATTGCATTGGAAAAATCTTCTGTCAGAGACCTCTCCAAAATACTGAAGAGCAATGATGCTAGTTTAAAGATTAAGGTGCACCTAATTCAGGCAATGGTCTTCTCAATCACCTGCTACACATCAGAGAGCTGGACAATGAATAAGACTGATGGAAGAATTGATGCATTTTAGTTGTGGTGCTGGAAAAGAGTACTGGGGTGGGGAGAGTATGGACTGCCAGAAGAACAAATGCATATGTCCTGGAAAGGGTGTGACCAGTGTGTAGTAGTTTTACATATATTTGGATATTAGACCCTTATTGGACTTATGCTTCCCGAATAATTCCCCCCATTGATAAGTTGGGTGATTTTTATTGGCTACTTTTATTCTGTCCATTGTATATTTGATGAACACAAACATTTTATTGTCATGATATTATAATTAGCTATTTTGACTCCTTTTGCTTATGCATTAATTGCTATATTTAATAATCTTCATGAAATGACATATGAGTAAGAGCCTATGGTGATGAAGGAAGAAGTTCAAATTGCTCTGAAGGAATTGGCAAAAAACAATACTCCAGGATTTGGCGGCATACCAATTGACATATTTCAACAGACAGACCCTGTCCTGGATGTGCTCACTAAGTTGTGCCAAGAAATCTGGAGGACAGCAAGCTGGTCCACTGACTGGAAAAGATCGGTATTTGTTCCTATTCCAAAGAAAGGTGACCCAACAAAGTGCAGAAATTATAGAACAATATCATTAATATCACATGCAAGCAAGATTCTGCTGAAAATTATCCAAAAACGTTTGGAACAATATGTGAACAGAGAACTGCCAGATGTACAGGCTGCATTTAGAAGAGGTCGTGGTACTAGAGATATTATAGTTAATGTTAGATGGCTCTTGGCAGAAAGCAGAGAATACCAGAAGAATGTCTATCTGTGCTTCATTGACTATGCAAAGGCTTTTGACTGTGTAGATCACAACTAGCTGTGGCTGCCTCTGAGAAGAATGGGCATCTCAGATCATTTGATTGTGCTAATGCAAAACCTATTCTTGGACCAAGAGGCAGTCGTCAGAACAGAGCAAGGAGACACTGCATGTTTCAAAATAAAGAAGGGGGTCTGTCAGGGATGTATTCTGTCTCCATACCTTTTCAGTCTGTGTGCAGAACAAATCATCTGAGATGCTGGGTTTGTACGAGGAGGAATGTGGCATCAGGATTGGTGGGAGAGTCATCAACAACCCACATTATGCAGATGACACAACCCTGCTTGCTGAAACGGAGGAGGACCTGAAGTGCTTGCTGCAGAAAGTCAAGGACTGCAGCCTCCTATATGGATTGAAGCTCAACATCAAGAAAACAAAGATTCTCACCACTGGGCCAATTGGCAGCATCAGTATGGATGGTGAAGACATTGAGATAGTTACCAGTTTTAGTTTGCATGGCTCCACAATCAACACTCTTGGTAATAGCAGCCAGGAAATCAAGAGACAAATTGCATTGGGAAAGTCAGCTGTGAGGGACTTCTCAAGAGTACTGAAGTGCAATGACGTCAGGCTGGAGACTAAGGTGTACCTGATCCAGGCTATAGTCCTCGCAATTGTGTGCTATGCATGAGAGAGTTGGACAGTGACTAGGGATGATAGAAAGAGAATTGATGCCTTTCAGCTGTGGTGCTGAGGAAGAGTGTTGAATATACCATGGACTGTTAGGAGAACAAACAGGTTTGTCCTGGAGAAGGTGAAGCCAGAATGCTCCTTGGAGTCAAGGATTCTGAAGCTTCTTCTTACATACTTTGGGCATGTTGCAAGGAGGGACTGGTCCTTGGAGAGGGACATCATGTTTGACACAGTGGAGGGGTGGTGAAGGAGAGGAAGACCTTCAAAGAGATGGATCGATTCTGTGACTGGAGCGGTGGGAATAAGTGCATTTGAGATGGCTAGGTTGGCAGAGGATCGAACAGCATTTAGAGCTCTTGTACATAGGGTCACTATGAGTCGCAAATGACTCGATGGCACATAACAACAACACAACAACAACAAACTATTAGAGGAAATAAATATTGTAGATTTTTTCCTGTTCCTTTTCTCTAATTAGGGTCAAAACTCTTGTGGCGTAGTACATATTGTGTTGTGTTGTTAAGCAAGAAGCTACTCACTTCCAGATGATAAGATGGGAAATTACATCAATAAAATTTACAGCCTCAAAAGCCAGAAAACAACTCAATAGCAGTGAGTTTGAGGTTTGATCAGAATTATTTTATTTGCAAGCAATAAGACCATAAAGAGTGATACTCTTCAAAAAAGAGGGCTGACCATAACCCTGACCATAAACTTTCAGCTGAAGTTAGTAACCAGATGGTCTTTTGAGGTGACTTCCTTGGAAAAGTATCAGGTCTATTCTTCATGTGGGAGAAAGTCAGAGCAGAGACTTATGGAAGTCCAGATAGACTTTGAATGACATTGCTCATCATCATACAGTACATATTTTCTGCTTTAATTTTTTTCTAATAAAACTAAAAATCTTTACCTGGATATATACTCTGTAATTCATTGCCATTGAGTAAGAAATGACTCTTAGCTGACTCTTGTTTAGGGAAGGCTGTAATTGCAAGAGAGCACAGTGCCCATCTTTAACCTACAAGGTCACTGATGGATTCAAAGAGGTGCCACCTTTGAGTTAACAGCACATTCCCTTTGGATTACACCAACAGATCTCCCTTTAACTGTACATAGCTGCTCAACAGAAGTATCTTCTTCATGTATGTTGGTAACTAGATATCATCAGATGACAAATCTTTAGTCAATTCCTTGTAGTAACTTCTAAAGCAAAATAAAATTAAATCCATTACCCTCAAGTAAATTCTGATTCATAGCAACCCTGTAGAACAGAGTAGAACTGCATCACAGGGTTTCAAGACTTCCATCTTTATGGATGCCAACTTTCACGTCTTTCTCTCCAGGAGAAACTATTTTGTTAGAATTGTCAATCTTTCCATTAGCAATCTGGTGTTTTAACCAAAAATCTGAAAAATCACACCAAAGCTATTACTATCAAATTCATTCAAACTAATGATGACACACACTCTCTCCGGTTTTCAGGCTGTAAATCTTGAATAAGAACAAACTATCTTTTTCTTTTTAACCCAGTGAGTTGAATTTCTGGAGTTGCACAAATTTTGAATTAACAGCACAACTTCCAATGAACACAAATACAGTTAGTTATCTTCCCTTTTCTACGTTCTTGATGGTGATGGAGTTGCCACAAACATGTCAACCATGAGAACTAGTGTAATGCATTTGTTGTGGCAGAACAGAAAGGGGGGAAAAACAATTAAAAAGTACTTGTGTTTCTGTTATGCTGTGGCACTGGAAGAACCAACAATGGAAGGCTAATCTCTGGATTTTTAAAATAAAGAAATTAAAAATTAAACCTTGTAGTTTCTAAGAATTCTTAGCCAAATATAATACTGGGAAATAAAACTTACCCTTGGGTTTCTAATGATTTTTGAAGAACCATAAGTAACCTTTCAGAAATAACATCAGGAGACAGCTATTTAAATAATTTGACATCTGTCCGTATTTATAAGTTTCAACCTCTCTTTGCTCAGAGCATTTATTCAGAATACACTAATGTGGTATGACAGAAACCTTGTGGCTATTATTGATGAACAGATTTTAAAAGCTCAGATTCTCATTCTGCTGTGTTAAACCATCAAAACCAAACCGTGACTGTCATGAGGACACGAAGTCATATTAAATGACAGAGCCGTATCGGTCTTAAAGATATATGAGTGTGCACTTACACATTTTATTAGGCATGATATACTGGCTGTTAAGTTCAGTTATGTTAATGTACAAAACATAACAGCAATATACAACTAAGTGAGGTTGTTTCATTGAAATAGTCTCTTATAAACAGTAAATAAATATTTTAAATATAACAGTTCTTAGCCTCTCTCCCATATTTCTTTTTAGTTCTCCTGGTTTTGTTGTTTGTTTTTCTTCTTGACTTCAGATTCTCTAGCTTTAGGTGATAACATATCTATAATTCTATGAATAATTTAGGAACAGCCAATAGTGATCATCAAATTGAAAAAAACAAACCAAAAACAAAACCAAAATTACAGATGAAAGAGCTTCAGCATGGCAGTGATGATGAGGATGGTGCATAATCAGGCAAAGTTTCAATTTGTTGTTCATAGATTGATATGAGTTGTTGTTAACTCAATGATATTTAGAAACAAAATACAGTATAATGTGGAATTTCATGAAACACTCAAATTCTTCCCAATCTTTTGTTTAGATAGCTCAGTTTTAATAAATTAGGGCAGAACAAGTTAATGAGCAGTCTCTGGAACAAATAAACCATATAATTCACTCTCTCATTCACCCAGAATATTTTAGTACTGTTTTAAAAAATTCTTCTAGTTTCACAATCAAGTGATTTTTTAAAGTTCATATAAGTCGTTTCATAACTCAGGGGCTTAAAAACAATAGAAACTGAATGAAGAGTAGGAAAAGAAAAATAGTTCTTCTTTTAGTTCCTGTATTTTATGACTGGGCACAGGTGACTAGTTTGCAAAATCCGTGCTTCCCCTTAAAGATTTTGGTAGTTGAAGTGGATACAACTTGACGGTCTTAAGTACTTCCTTTGTACTGTTGATGTTATGTATCAAGTAATTGACTCAGAGCAACACTATGAATTACTGATCTCCCCTGTCCTACACCATTCTTATGATCTCCATATTGATCAAGTGCATTGTTATTTATTGTGTCAATCTGTTTTGTTGAAAGTCTTCCACTCTTTTTCACTTTCTACCTTTTCAAACATGATGTCTTTCTCTGAAATACGTTTTTCTTGTTATGTTGTTATTGTTGTTGTTATGTGTTGTCAAATCGCCAGCAACCCACAGTGACCTTATGTAAAGCACCATAAACCCTGCCCTCACTATTGCTTGGAAATTTTCAAATCAGATTGGATTAAAATTTAATTCATAGTTTTTGAGAGTTTTTAAAGTAGTTGCTACCTTGAAAAAATGGAGATGTTCATTTTTACCAAGAGTGATTTGACATAAAGCAAGAAAGTAAAGGTGCACGGAGTGACGCACACAGAGCAAGCAGGACAGCTGGAATTCGAGAACTATTATTAAAACAATCAGTTTTGGAGCTGCAGCAGGATCAGTGAGACATGGCAGGAGCCTCGCATCTCAATAATCATACTAAATGTGAGTGGCTTAAATGCACCACTGAAGAGAAAAAGAGTAACAGATTGGATAAAAGAAACAAAATCCGTCAATATGCTGTCTACAAGAGTGACACTAGAACATCAAGAAGCCAACACAAAATGAAGAGATGTTGAAGCAAAAGAGCTGAACATAAGATTTCAAAGGGCAGATTGAGAAGACAAAGCAAAGTATTAGAAGAGACTATGTAGAGACCTAGTATTGGAGAAAAGGGGGTGGGGGAAGAATTCACTGAGCATTTCTCAAGCTAAAATAATTGAAAAACAAACTCAAGTCTTGAGTTGCTGTACTTAGAGATGTTATAGGCAAAATCTTGAGTGATCTTCAGAGCATCAGAAAAAATGGAAGGAATACACAGAATCAAAGCACCAAAATGAACTGACTGACACTTAAACATTTCAGAAAGTATCACATAATCAAGAGCCAATGGTTTTCGAAGAGAACACCCAGAAAAAACACTCAGAACAGGTGGTGGATTTGAACAGGCAGAAACGCAGCATCTCTGAATTATCAGTGCAATTTCCTATAGACTACATCACTAGAGTCCTATGTGAACAAATGATATAAAAAATACTCATACTCTGAAGAAAAATTTTAAGAAATTCTATTGTTAGATAAAATATAGCTTTCTTCACATCAGAAGTTCTTGAGAGTCATGACCTGAAATATCTTCTGTGTAACTCTATGGATTTTAAACTGTGTTAGGAGGTCTGCCTTCACTAATAATTATCTGTGTTTTCTCTTACAGCTCAAGAGTGCCCTTAACTTTGTTTCATACTTTGTGGAGTTTTTTCAATAATTAAAAAACAAACAAACAAACAAAAAAAACCCAAGAAAACAAAACCTCAATCAATGTTACGGTTGCATACTTGTGTACCTTTGTGTCTAAAAATACAATTTAGAACATTTCATCATGATTTTGTAGTATTTATGCTTCAGTATAAAGTATATAGATAGCAGAAGAGAGCTGCTTCTAATCTAGTTCTACTCCATTAGAAAAATGACCTTTTGAAAAAGAAGGAACTCCTAACTAAAAGTAAGCCCTATTAAGGCTGTGTTGAGTAGATATGTAAGTGGATTCATGGGATTTCTTTTGTACTATTATGAATATTCTTTAGCTTCATTAGGCTTTCAAGGAGCTGTTAAAGCACTGTATTAGAACTTGGGGACCTTAGTGGCTTACTTAATTCAAAGCACTGGTGTAAAGGGACCTCTCAGATCTCTAGTGAAGTGAAACAAACCTTCTCTGAATAGTCTGATTATCTTGAGCTAAAAGTAAAGTTACCTCATTATATAGTTAAGATATTCTTAGTGTTATTTATGAATGTTTTTACTTTTCTAGTTTATAAAACTTGAAAGAAAGTGACTTATAGCCTACTGTTGTTGGTATTGTTGATTGCTGTTGAGTCGAGCATGACTCATAGCGACTCTATGAACAAAAGTCCTAATGCTTTTCCACAACTATCATCATTTCTCCAAGTTCATAGAGTTTCTGGAGGCATGTGGTTTATGAAGTGGATGCCACTTCTGCTTCCAAACCTGCTTTACAAATGTAAACTGCACCAAACACTGTCCACGTTGGGAAACCATTCAGGTATTTGATTCTCCAATAGTAGGAGGTTCAGCATCACTGCAAACTCAGGTTACTTCATAATGCACATTGACAAAGAATGATGTACAAAGTGGAAGAGTGTTCCTCCAGATATAACAGCACTAGTTTCATTTAGCAGTGATTAAGTATCATCAAGATGAATACAACTGAGATTAAATTTTGCACCAAAGACCTGAATTCTGTTTTATAACTAACATTATTTCTGTACATTTATAAAGAGTGTGTAGAGTTTAGAGAGTTTGTACAGTTTCTAGAGACACCTAGTTTAAGAAGTGAATATACAATTCCTGCTTCCCAGCATAAATTAATCTGGAAGCTGATTCAAACATTGTACATAATAGGTAAACTTTATGGTATTTGACAAGACTATGGAACAGTGTGCAGCATCACAGCAAGACCAAGTTGTTCAGTTCAGCAAATAGACAAAAGATTGCTGTATTATTTAAAGAATATTCATTTGAAAATTATTATTTTTTTAAAACCTGCAGGGTTTTTAAGCCACATGTTTGAGCTGATCTCCATCCCAGGCAAAGGGTCAAGGACACCGGCTCTTGGGGAGAAAAGAGCAAAATAGCCTACTAGTATCAACAAGTGTTGCTATAGAGTGGGTCATCTCCCACTCAGCAATTCCCATGTGTCAAAGAATTATTCTCCATAAGATTTCTTTTGTTTTTTTCTTAAATAAGACCTTTTCTTAAGAGTTGCAAAAAATATGGAAGGCTCCTTTCTAGCTCTTTCATCTTTCTAGCCCATGAATCAGTTATGTTGGCCTATGACCTGTAAATTTTTCCTAGGACCTGTAAATTTCCCTAAGACCCTATTCTTACAGGGTCTCCAGTCTTGGTTTCTTTCTCTGCACTTGCTGTGTGGAAATTGTTGATAATTTTTAACAAATAGTCTCATGATTTTGTTTTACACTAGGCCTGACAAATTAACTCCTCAGTCCTCCTTTAATGCCCATATCTTATATAGCCATGTCATATTTTACCTAAAAAAATTAAAAAATTAACATTGGCACAGGACTAGAGACTAAACTTTTGCTCTTAGTAGGAACTACCAAGTCACCTTTGACTTTTATCAACCCTGTGTACAACAGAAGAAAGCTCAAGACAAGTGAGACCCTATGGACCCTCCTGAAACAGAATATCATCATTAGAATACAATCATGGTAATAATTACTACAGACAAGATTGACTGATGAATGCTAAAATTAATGCGTGAAACATTAACAAGTAGAATATTTGCACAGTGTCAATATTTTCCCCCCAAATTATTTATTAATCACAGAGCTTGCTTAAACATTTATTCATAAATGCACTGATAGTCCCTGCAGTACACAGAACTTTATTCTCTCTTTCTCATGTGCACACTGGATTTGGTGACTTAATTCTAACAAATATTAAGGAAAAGGAAATACAGAATCTTAAAAGTGAAGAAATCTGTCATACATATTGAATGGCATGATCAAGAATTATACTGTAAGTACATAGATTAGAATTTGTCCAAACGCAGTGGTGATTATGAGGATAACACAGCACTAGCAAGTATTCTGTGGTCCATAGGGTTTTCAAAGGTTAATTGTTTGAGAGTAGATTTGGTGGATTTGAACTTCATGGCTGTGGGAATGTAGAGCAGTTTCTTACCACTAGGCCACAAGAGCTTCTATATGTGTGAATAGGTTTTAGTTTATTTCTTCTTAAGCAGAACTCACTGGCTCAGAACCAAATAGTAAAAAAAGTGATAGAAAATAATTAGTTGAACTCAATGCTTCCAAGCCAGGTTCAACTCATAATAACTCTCGCTTGAGTCTTTGAGGCTGTGAATCACATAGGGAAGAGACCGCCCATCTTTCTCTGAAGGACTGACTGGTCAAACTTCTGGAGATTATGACTTTGGGTTAGCAGCATAGCACACTATGAACAGAAAATTATGTGTAGCTTACAAGATGAAAAACATTATATAATGTGTGTTATATAACATGGCTTGTTCCTTGAAACTTGACAATTTTTAATAATTCAATGGAAAATTAAAGTGGAACATCCACTGCAAAGATTTTTCCCCTAGAAGTGGCCCTGCAGAACTCAGATTTCAATTTTAGTAGGAACAAGATTCTAGTTGAGGCCATAAAGACATTGATCTAGAATCATAAAAATAATGATACGCTTCTGAAAACTCAGTCATTGAAAACCCAAAGCAACACATTTCTATACAGGTTTACATATAAGTTCTGTGATTTAGAGTTGATTGGATGACAATTGGTTTTGTTTGTTTTGTTCTTTTGCTTGTTTGTTTTTACTAGTTTATTCATCCCATAGAGGTAGAGAAATTTTCATTTTAAGCTTTGATATGTAGTAAAAGGTGATACTGTGTGTTATGTGCTACACTGAAAACCCAAAGATCATCAGTTTAAACTCACCACCTACTCTGCATGAGAAAGCCGACTTGAGTAGTCATTTACCTCCCATAAAGATTTATATCTCAGAAACCAATTTAGTGTTAATATAAGTCTTCTTTGGCTCAGTGGCAATTGATTAGTGGAACAGAACCATAGTAACACTTATTTGGAAAAAAAAAAACCCAACTAGGGCCCTGGTACTCCCAGTGATAGTTGTTTTTCTACTACATCATTAAGTGTTATTTTGTCTACAGTCAAAAGAACAAACCAGTTTTTGAAGAAGTACTGCAAGGGTACACATTTGTTGTTGTTGTTATGTGCCGTCGAGTCGTTTCCGACTCATAGCGACTCTATACACAACAGCTCTAAAAGCTGCTCTATCCTGCGCCTACCGCACCGCCTCTGACACACCCATCCCGGTTACCCCAGTCACTGAATCAATCCATCTCATAGAGG
>NW_006399860.1:9320688-9336243 GCF_000299155.1 Elephantulus edwardii | reverse complement strand
GTGTTTCATTGATTATGCAAAGGCATTTGACTGTGTGGATCATAACAAACTGTGGCTGACTCTGAGAAGAATGGGAATCCCAGAACTTTTAATTGTGCTAATGCGAAACCTATACTTGGACCAAGAGCGTACACATTAGGGACAAGAAATTATAAGATTTCATTTCACAAAATTTTTGCAAGTTGTCAGGAGGTGCCAGATTTTGGAAAAGGGCTTCACACTTAGAAAAGTAGAATAATGAAGAAGAGGAAAACTCTCAAGGAGATGGGTTGATATAGAGACTCCAATGATAGACTTGGACACAACTGAGATGTTGATAATAGCACAGAAAAAGGCACAGTTTCAATCTGTTGTGTATAAGGTCACTATGTATTGGAGTCAATTGCATAATACCTTACACCAACAAAACAAAGTGTACTCCTGTTTTATTATTCTCTTTAGAAAATCAAAGTAAGTGATAAAGTACTGCAAAAATATGTTGTTAATAATTTACCCCAAAAGTTTACTTCTCCAACTCCATATGTGAGTTAACCAACAAATTACTTGTTATTGCATACATTTTTATGTAGGAACATAATGTATCATAATTTGTTCTATTACTAATGTGTAACTTTCTATAAAATGATATATTTGTTCTTAAGCAAATGTGCTTTTTTATTACATTTTAGTCTTAAAATTTTCTTTCTATTGCTAACAGATTTCCCCCCAATTTCTAGTCACAATAACAGCAGAATTCTTTCATTTTAATATACATAATAAACTTTTATTATTGACAAGTATTATCTTTCAGAACATTTAAATATTAATGAATGTGCCTATGT
This sequence comes from Elephantulus edwardii, assembly GCF_000299155.1. NCBI lineage: Eukaryota > Metazoa > Chordata > Mammalia > Macroscelidea > Macroscelididae > Elephantulus > Elephantulus edwardii. The sequence continues at coordinate 9,335,422 of NW_006399860.1, read as the reverse complement.
GTGCAATGTAGGAATATTTGTGTTCTATAGGATAAAATGGCTAGCTTTTGGAAACGAAATGTATTCATTTCATAGATAAATGTATTGGATAGATTATTAAATATGAGGGATTTTACTAGATAATGTCAATGGTAAAATAAATTTAGCAGTAAAATAAATTTTAGCAGTAAATTTGCAAATAATTTAAGAAATAATCTTAGAATTGAAAAGAATTTTAAAAACAAACATTACAAACCATATGGTTACAATAAATACTTAATAATTTATAAGTGATTTGAAAAACTGATTCAAGCCATGTTGAATCTAATCTTTTCTAGACTGTAAATACAGTTATCTTTGTGTCTCCACTGTTGTCGTTGTGTATCTTCTGGTCAGAACCGACCCATAGCTGATACTCTGGCAGGTTTTCAGAGGCAGTATATGGCATTAAAGGAGATTGTCCATCGCTATCCCATGAAGCAACTGGTGAATTTGAACCATGTGCCTTAAGATTGAAGCACAGCTTCTTGCCACTAGGCCATCTCCGGTATAAGCTTGAATATACATACCATGGTCGACTAACAGAACAAATAGATTCATCCTGAAGTGGGTGAAATCAGGCTGCTCCTTGGAGGCAAGGATTCTGAAGCTCAACCTGATATACTTTTGGCAAGGAGGAACCAGTCCTTGGAGAGGGACATCATGCCTGGGAGGGTGGAGGGACAGGACATGAGAAGAAGATCCTGAATGAGAAGGATAGACTCAGTGACTGTGGTAATAGGGTAGCTGTGTCAGAGACAATAAGTTTGGCTCAGAATAGAGCAGCTTTCAGAGCTGTTATACATATGGTCACTATGTGTTGCGAGCAACTCAGAGGCACATAAGAACTTCCTAGTCTATAAAGTCTATTTGCAACCTGAATAACATAGACAAAATAACACAAGTACATAATGAGTACAATTCTATTGAAGAATCTAGGAAAGTTTCATGATGAAAATCAGTTTAATCTTAGTATATAGAATCAAGTTAGAGGAAGAGAAGGGAGTAAAAAACAGTATTCATTTATCATTCATTCAGTAAAATTCCATTGCTTCTATAATTATTTAAATATCATTGGTCTCTGCACCTTGCAGGAGAAAATAACATCTTGATGATTATTCAATCAATTATATATGATTGTGATTTAGCATGACAGCCAAATACATCTCCAAGATACCCTTCAGAGAGAATTCACATTAAAGGATTGCTAACTTACTATTTGAATTGTTGTTGTTGTCGTAGTTCTGTGTTGTTGAGTCAACTGCAACACTTAGCAAACTTTTATACAACATCCCTAAACTTTGCTCAATCCTGTGGCAATCTTATTGTCTCTGACACACCTACTGCCATTACCCCAGTCACTGAATCAATCCATCTCATTGAGGGTCTTCCTCTCTTGTGCTGTCTCTCCACCTTCTCAAGCATGGCGTCTCTCTCCAAGGACTGGTCCCTCCTTGCAACATGTCCAAAGAATGTCAGATGAAGCTTCAGAATCCTGGCCTCCAAGGAGCATCCTGGGCTTACCCTTTCCAGGACAAATTTGTTCGTTCTCCTAGCAGTCCAGGATATATTCAATATTCTCCAGCACCCAGCTCAAAGGCATCAATTTTCCTTCTATCATCCCTAGTCATAGTCTAGCTTTCTGATGCATAGCAAGTAATTGTAAAGGCTATGGCCTGGATCAGGCGCACCTTGGTCTCCAGACTGACATCATTGCTCTTCAATACTTTGGAGAGGTCTCTGATAGCAGATTTTCATAATTCAATTTGTCTCTTGATTTCCTGGCTGCTGATACCAAAAGTGTTGATTGTATAGTCAAGTAAGATGAAGCTGTTAACAAAATCTCAATTTCTTCTCATCTATCATGATACTGCCAGTTGGCCCAGGGGTAATAATCTTTGTTTTCTTGCTGTTGAGCTTCAATCCATATTGAAGGCTGCAGTTCTTCACCTTCTGCAGGAAGCATTTTCTGTCCTCCTCATTTTTCGCAATCAGGGTTGTGTCATCTGCATAATGCAGATTGTTGACACATCTTCCTCCAATCCTGATGCCACATTTATCCTCATAGAACCCAGCCTCCCGGATAATCTGTTCTGCTTATATTGAAAAGGTATTGAGATAGGATACATCCCTAGCATACACTATTTCCAATTTTGAATGACACAGTGTTTCCTTGCTATGCATTGACTTGAGTAAATAGCATAAGGCAGATTTAAAAAAAAATAAAATAAGCTCAATAAATGTCTCAGATACTAGAAATCAGAGATTATTTTATAGAAAACTTCAATAAAGTTGTTGAGGTTTTGTTATTAAGGAGTTTCTGGTATATGAATAAAATATTTTTTAAAAAAATAAAGAAAAACTTCTAAAGAAAAAAAGACACCAGAATCATTGAGCTTAATACCCTGATGAACTGTTAGTATTTTGGTAATGTTGATTGAAGGGATGAGGAAAGGAGAGTGTCCTAATGAAAATAAACCTAGAGGGCATAGAGATTAAAAGGCAGGAAGGAACATATCATGCTAAGTTATACTAAGTTATAGTATAAAGGATATTTTGGTGTAATCCACTGAAGAGTGTTAGACAATGGAGTTGTGCGGGAAAACCTACATTTTAGGAAGATTAAGAAGCTCTGGTGACCCATTTCATAAGTCATTTTGCTGCTAATAGAAAGACCAGACCTCTTTAGCACTTTTAATACATAGCAGCATCATTTCCCATGAAATTTATAACCTCAGAAACCCAATAGAGGTTTAAGGTCTACTATGAGTTGGTTCCAACTTAACAGAAATATGGTTCAAACGCACCAGCTGTTTTTCTGGAGAAGAACGGCCAATCTTTTTTCGTGTGATTAACTGCCTCTGAAAACCTGTCGGAGGGTCAGCTATGTGTCAGTTCCTACTTAATAGTACACAACAACAGAAACACGCTTTGTACTATTGTTGGGTTCTTTGGTTTATTTGGGTTTTTTTGGTGTGGGGCTTTTTCTTTCCCCTTCTTAATTTGTTGAGGGTTCATTGTAAAATTCAAAACAAGAAGCAGGGGGCTAATTTTGGTGTACATGACAAAATAGGAAAAAATAGGAAAATGGGAATCTGGACTAAAACATTATCTGTAGTAAGGAAGGAAAAGTAACAAATGTCACAAAATACAAAACTCGGAACTTGTAAGAGTAAGGATGAACAGAGTACTATAAAAGATAACGCCCATGTATACCCTGTAAGTGACTGGGCTGAGGATACTGTCTTAAGTCTATGGGGGAGAGAATAGTCTAAAAGTATTATATTTTAGGGCATTATTTTTATCATAGGAGCATGCAATGAGGGTTGCAGAGTGGATTATATTTGGGTTGGGGGTGGAATTGGGGGAGGTGCAGGGGGGAATTGTGTACCAATGAGGGAGTTTTTCTTTTGCTTTTCAGGGAGAGGAGCAAAGGGGGGGGGTCGGGGGGGGGGTGTGCGGGGAGAAGGGTGCAACAATGAATGAATGGAATTCCAAAATCTCTGTAGATGTTCATTGAAATGAAAAATAAACAACCTAAATTTAAAAAAAAAATAAAAAAACAGTAGCAGGAGAGCAAAAAGATATTTAGGTAATTTGTTTAGATCAATTGTCAAGTCAGTGTGGAGCTATAGAGAACAAAAACTTTTGAATGTACTACAGCCTGATTAAAATTTTAAAAAAATATCCCTGTTGACAAATAATGTTCAAAATCAAGAAAAGGCAATTTCCAAAGTAGCAGTGAATTTAATTGTCCTCATATGAAATCTATACATAGATGTGTTGTGTGAACAGAGCAAGGAAACACTACTGTTGCACTTCTCTAACCAGTAGGGAAGCACTGAGAGATGGAATGAACTATTCAACACTTTAGTTAAGAGGTAAGAAAGAACTCGTGATTGTCCTTTTAACATGTACATCTTCACAGCCTTTATTGACAAAATTCTCATTACATTACCAGTAAAACATGTTGAGTAGACTTTAATATGTTATTTTATTGTTTCTTTTCTTATTTTTTTTTTTGGATCCATAAAGTTTTTAATGGCTGATCTTTTGCTAAAAATTATTTCTGTGTTTTAATTTACATTGTGTTTCTTAAGATCATTCCCATATATCTCTTACAAAATTAATTACAATTGATCTATGCCCACTATTACCCATCTTTACAGATCCCAGCTGGATCTTTCCTAATTCCTTCACATCTTCACTTACCAAACTCTGTGACCCTGTGATTTCCCCCCACTTCTGCCCTCAGCCCTCCTGGCCCCTTCCTTCCACCCCTTTTCTTTTGTTGTCTCATATTATTTAGTTGTAACCAACCCATAGCTGACCCTCTGGGAGTTTCCAGAGGCAGTTAATCACACAGGAGGAGATTTCTTATAGTTCTCCCACAGAGCAGCTAGTGAATTCAAACTGCATTTCTTTGGGATTTCAGCACAGCTTCCTATCACTGGGCTACCAGGGTTCCTTTGTTTCCATAACTGCATCTTTATCAGAACACAATGTTAGCAAGACTTTGCACATCCCAGAACAGAGAAATAATTTTGCCTCATTATATTATTTACTTTACATTATTTTAAACCAGGAAGCCCCTGCCTTTGTCTCTTCAATGCCGATAACTTCCTCTTTTTATGTTTTAACAGCTTTTTTTTAGGATGTAAAACATATTATTATTTGCTTTACAATAAGTTTCAGCATAGTAGTTCAGTGTATATTTGACACAACAATTTAAGGAATAGAAAGTAGGTGAAATAGATGCCATTTAACTAAGGAGTCATTACTTGATCGCAGTCTTTGAGCACTCTCTTTGTCATATTAGTCCTTAAATGAAATGGTCCAAGAAGCACGTCACTAGACAAATATAATAATTTACTCCAATAATTTAGATTTTGCAGGTTAAGTTGGATGGTAGAAGACTTCTCTCTGCTCTAGGACCTACAATACCTTTCTTCCCTCCACTCACTCTTCTCTCAGTCACCTCCCTAAGCTCCCTTTTCCCTTTAATCTCCCCTTTGGGATGGGAGCTCTAACTTCTGTTCATGTAGGGAGATAGTGACCTTTCTACCTACTTCCTTCTGGAAAGGGTAGTAGTTTGTGAGAAACAGATTTCTTTAGCTGGAGACTGATTAAAAGGTCCCTAGTAGATTCAGTTTGCTTGGCTCCACGGTCAACACTCTTGGCACCAGCAGCCAGGAAATCAAAAAACGTATTGCGATGGGAAAGTCTGCTGTGAGGGACCTCTCTAAAGTACTCAAGAGCAACGGTGTCTCTCTGGAGACTAAGGTCCGCCTGATACAGGCCATGAATATGCATCAGAGAGCTGGACAATGACTAGGGAGGACAGAAGGAGAATTGACGCCTTTGAGCTCTGATGCTGGAGAAGAGTATTGAATGTACCATGGACTGCCAAGAAAATAAACAGATTCATCCTGGAGAGGGTTAAACCGGGCTACTCCTTGGAGGCAAGGATTCTGGGGGTTCGTCTGGCATACTTTGGAAATGTTGTAAGGAGAGACAGGTCCTTGGAGAGGGACATCATGCTTGGTAGGGTAGAGGGGCAGCGCAGGAGGGAAGACCCTCTGTGAGGTGGATTGATTCCGTGACTGGGGTAATCGGGGTGGGTGTGTCAGAGGCAATGTGATTGGCACAGAATAGAGCAGGGTTTAGGGCTGTTGTACCTAGGGTCACTATGAGTCGCAAACGACTCGACGGCACATAACAACAACAACAAGTAGATCTGGCAGCTCATATGAGGTTCCATGTTGTATCTCTTTGAAATAGCATCATTTTTTATTAGAAATAGTATAGCCTAAAAAGTAGAAATTTAGAAAGTATGTTAATAAGAGAAGATGTAATAAGGCCATGTCTTGTGGATGGATTTTTTTTTTTTTCATTTGTTTTCATACAGTATTTTGAACTAAGAGAAACAATTCAAGAGACAACTGACTTGCCTGGATTTTCTTATTTTAAAGACTAAGCAAAAAAAAAAAAAAAAAACCTAAAAAAAACCCCCAAACATCTATAACTACTTTAAATAAAATTCCCTTACTGTTTATTAACTTTCTCATACACTTTATTCACTTATACTTTATTCGCTTACTTTTGCTTTCTGGTCACTGACTGTGCTTTCTAGTCCCTTACTACTACATTCTAGCACTTACTCTTCCCTTCCCACCCCCAAGGGGAAAGGACCTTATACTTTAAGACCAAACTACATTAATTTCCTTCTAATACAGTACCAGCCTTACTGTCTTTCTACTCGGTCACAGATTTATACACACTTTTTCATGCCTTTTACAGTTGCTTAATAAGTTCCTACAAACTCTTACGATTTTTCTACAATTGTTTAGTCAGTTCTCACACTTTCATGCCTTCTAGAACTGTTTAGTCAGTTCTGACAAAGATTCATATTTCCCTCACTCCATTTCACTTACTCACAGATGGAACAAGTTTGCACATTGGCTTTAGGCAGTACTCAGGTTTTACTCAATTACCTACACAACCTTCAGGAATTTTGTCTCAATTACTTATACATTCTTGAGGAATTTTACCATTCCTGTTTCTTAAAACTTTTGGAGGTTCATAGATTCCCCCCCAGCCCATGAGTGGATGATTAGAGCATGTAAATAATTGGATAATAGAGAAATATTTTCAGAAGTCAGTATAATGACATTAGTAAAAGTCCATAAGAAAGGCTTCAGGCCTTTTAATCATTGGGTCACTCTGAGTCATGCTTGACTTGATGGCAATCAACAACAATGAAACCAACAGTAGAAAATAGTTAAGTCTTTGTTAACTATACTATGGCAAACATGAGAGCCATGATGTTTCTCACACAGTCCCAACAATGCCTACTGCTTGACTTTCTGGTGTTTTCACTAGGTTCTATCAAGTAGAGTAGGACTCATAGTGACTCTATGAACAAGAGATCTGAACCCTGTTCTATCCTGCACCACTTTCACACTTTCTGACTCAGAAGTGCACATTTCAAAAGTCATCATAACAATCCACATGGTTGAGAGTCTGCCTCTCCTTTGCCAAACCTCTATCCTTCCCAGCTTCATCTCCTTCTCCAAGAAATAGCCTGTCTTAGCAACATGCCCAAAGTATGTGAGGTGAAGTCTCATCATGCCTGCCTCCAAAGAACCCTCTGGCTGCACCCTCTCTAAGACATATCTGTTCATTCCCTTTAAAGGTAAATTGGTCTTAAGTTACAGAGCGATCTCCTTTTTTATATTTTTATTATTTATAAAAGTTACTGCTTTTGGCTTTCTTTGGAACAGAGGTATCCCGTAATTTTGGAATAATTGGTACTTCAAGAGTCTTAAGAATTTATCCCTCTCCCCTTTTTCTTGAAAGAAACTGCTGGCACATAATTTAACAATCGAGCTTTGCCCTTGCCAAGTTTGATTTTAGACACTAGGCATATAAACAAGAAGCTATGATCTTTTCAATTCTGCAGAAAGCTGAAAGGGGAGAGTTTTGGTTCTGAAGTTATTATAGCTTTATGTTTACACTTCTAACTTTACATTTTCAGTAGATATTTTTGTAATTTGTCCTGTTAAAATTAGTATCAGACTATTTCTTAGAAGCCTCAAGTCAACATAGTTCCAAAGCTTAACCAGTTGTATGCATCCATAATTTCTAACATAAACAGCTCTATCCATGGCTCAATTTGTCAATTCTTCTGTGGTCCTTGGGTTCATATTGACTAGAAGTTCTCCTAGAGACTCAGACCTATCAGAACAATGACTTACATGCTTGTAGGTATGGAGGCTGATTTTGAAGAAACTGGTGATCATTGGGCCAGGATCCTGTAGACTGTCAATTATGGCACAAGCTATATGGAGACTATGGGCGATTTAGGCTGGTGGTACAGAAACTGACAAGCGGCTTGGAGCTATGTTCCAAGTAAGCTAGTTTGTCCAAATTTGGGGGAGGGGGAGAATGTCTGGTGCTAAGGTCGCATGAGGTTGTATAAACCTCTAGTATGATGGGACTTGAATCCCATTCTAATCCTCTTTCATTAATACAATAATTGTGTTAGCACAAAATAAGCAGTTAATTATTGGCTACAGAAGACATCTGAATGATAAACCTTAGACATCCAGAGTAGGAGAAAGGCTTTAAAAGAAAAGGTACAACTAAGAAAACTACTTGTGCATTATGCAAGAACATGATTACACTGTCTTTTACATTAACGGCAATTCAAGGTTCATTTGGTATAATAGCAGATGCTGATTCACATTAGTTGGGACAATACAGTTCCCTGAACATGATCAGCTGGACTCTGCTAGCACTTCTGTTATTGCAAGTGTAGAAGTCTAGTGTGGCTGGCCTTGGAGGAAATCACCAGCACATCTTACTTTAGAAGAGTCTGAACACTCTGCCGTTTAACGGCCTTACCTTTCTTAATATTGTTGATCAGACTTGCTTCTTGGAAGCCCCATGGCAGTAGTGGTCACCAGTATTGATGTTGAATCCTGGAGTGGCTGTGAATAAGATAGATTCTCCCACCTGGGAATGTCACAAATAACACACTTCATGTCAGACTGTTTAAATAAAGGTATAGTAATCCTTTAGGTCCTGCTGGACTAAGGCAAGTTGTAGCATTAAGGAGCTACTTATACAAGTGGCTACTTAATTTTATCACGGTCAAATCTAAAAAAATACTGATGCCCATACACACACAAACATGACAGTAAGATAATTTAATATACAGTGGCAGTGTGCAGGGGGAGACAGTACATCATCATTCAGAAAAATACCAATTATGTGAACAATTCATGGGGGGAAAAATTAGGGATCTTGAGCTGGAGTTCCTGAGGAGGGGCAAACACCATCTTGGGGTCAAAGATGAGGCTCCATCTTTAAAAATTCCCTTATGAATAATTATCTATATGCAGCTGTGCTCGCTGCATTGTATCTTATCAAATACAAAAATCTGGACTGCTTTTTTTTTCTATTCCACGTGATTCTAATCACTCTTGTTCACAAATCGTGTAAGAGTCACCATATGTCAAACTTCTTCAACCAGCAACAAAGTGCTGAGTAATGGAATGAACTACTCAAGACTTTAGATAGTCTTGAGGTAAGAAGAGAGGAACTCATGGTTGAGTGTCCTCCCAGTGTGTACAACTTCATAGATTTTATTGACAAATTTCTCATTACATAGCAGTAAAGTATGTTAACTGAAATCCAAGCAGTTTTTTACTGTTTGATTTCTTATTTGTTGACCTTCCTTGTATCCATAACCACATCTATGTAGGTTGAATAAAGTTTTGCATATTTCAGGGAAGAGTATTCTTCTGCTTGGATTACATTTTTTTTATTTTTACATTCTTTTAACCCAGGAATCTCCTGTCTTGGTCAGTTTAATCCCTGTACACTACATGTTTTAAAATAAAATAATAAAAAAGTGCGTATGAGTTGTATTCTTTCTCCATACCTATTTAACCTGTATGCTGAGTGAATTATTTGAGAAACTAAACTCTGTGAAGAAGAACGTGACATCAGGTTTGGAGGAAGACTCTTCCTGTTTTCAAATGATAAAACTTTGCTTGATGAAGGTAAGAAGGTCTAAAAACACTTACTGCAGAAGATCAAAGATTACAGTCTTCAATAAGGATCACATCTCAATGTCAAGAAAACAAACATTCTCATGACTGGACTGAGAGGCAACATCATGATAGATACAAGTTTCTCTTGGATCTACAGTCAGGACATGAGAAGACATAATGTACTGGGAAAGTGTAGTGAGGGACTTGTACAAATTATTGAGAAGCAGTGATGTAAATTTGAGAACATATGTAACACTGATTCAGGTCATGGAATTTTCATTCACTTGTTATGCATCTGAAAGCTAGACAATGAATAATGATTACAGAAAAAGAATTGATGTCTTTAAACTGTGGTGTTAGAAAAGAATATTGAGTATCTTATAGAGTGGCAAAAAAACAAACAGATATGTGTTGGAGAAAGTGGAGCCAGAGTTCTCCTCAGGGGAAAGGATGATGATGCTTTCTCACATACCTTGGATATATGGTGATTATGGTTGTTGTTATGTGCTGTTGACTCACCTGTGACTCATAGTGACCCTATGTACAATAGCCCTAAACATTGCTCTATCCTGTGCCAACCTTATTGTCTCTGAAACACCTACCCCCATTAACCCAGTGACTAAATCAATCCATCTCATCGAGGGTCTCCCTCTCCTGCACTGTCCATCCGCACTGCCAAGCATGATGTCTCTATCCAAGAACTGGTCCCTCGTTGCAATATACCCAAAGTATGAAAGACGTAGCTTCAGATTCCTTGCCTCCAAGGAGCAGCCTGGTTTCACATTCTCTAGGATGAACTTGTTTGTTCTTTTAGCATTTCATGGTATATTCAACACACTTCTCCAACACCACAACTCAAAGGCATCAATTCTCTTTCTATCATCCATAGTCATTGTCCAGCTCTCTGACGCATAGCAAGCAATTGCAAAAACTGTGCCCTGAGCAGGTTCACCTTAGTCTCCAGACTGACATCACTGCTCTTCAGTACTCTGGAGAGGTCCCTGACAGCCAACTTCCCCAATGCAATTTGTCTCTTGATTTTATGACTGCTAGTACCAGGGGTGTTGATTATGGAGCCAAGCAAACTAAACCTGTTAACAATCTCAACGAATTCACAATCCATAATGATGCTTCCAGTTGGCCCAATGGTGAGATGTGTAGCTTCAATCCATATTAAATGCTGGCTGCAGTGCTTGACCTTATGCAGCAAATGCTTCAGGTCCTCCTAAGTTTCAGCAAGCAGAGTTGTGTCATCTGCATAACAAAAGTTGTTTATGAATTTTCCTCCAATCCTAATCAATATATGGTTAGGAAAGGATATTCCTTGCAGAAACATAGATACCATTCTTGTAAAGCTGGAGGTTTGGTAAAAAGGAGGAAAACACTCAGCCAGGTAGTTTGACACAGTGACTATGGCAATAGGCTCATGCATATCAGGGATTGTGAGAATGGAACAGGATAGGATAGAGCTCAGTACTGTTGATCATAGGGTGACTATGAATCATACATGACAGTATATAGCAACAACAGTAAATTAGAGCAAGAAGAGAAGACTATCAAAAGATATTGACTTGATATATATATCAAAGTAACAAACAAAGTCTATGGATTGTAAAATAATCATGGTAATTAGGAGAAAAGGTAGAATATTTTGTTTTAGAAGCCAATGGAAGGCATGTCCAAAGGGAAACACATTTTAAATATCTCAATTCATCTGTATGCTTACCAAACCACAGGTAACAATAAGATTGAGTGAATTTTTGCTTGTGATGGAACATGAAATGCTTTATTTTTTGAGAAAAGAATTTTTGATGGGTTTGGTTTTAGTTTTAGCCAGATTACACTAAATTTGATTTGCTAAATTCCTCTGACATTAAATACTTGATATCTGAAATAGAAAAGATTTCAAAAACAGATGATACATCATTGCAAGTTTCTAATTTATAACCTGATTAAAAAATTTTTATTTTGCTAAACAAGGTAAAAACAAGTATAGCAAGCAGAACTCCCTACACACACCACACACACATACATCTCACATACTATTAAAAGGTAAAATATGCTGTACAAAAATATCCTGGTAACTCAAAAGTTCTTATAAAAAAACAAACAAACTAAAAAACCAAAAAAAAATGGATCAGTTTCATTGTAAATAGTGTGTTTATTGCAATTATTGGAATCGTTTACCTAGTATTGTTGTTCTGTACCATAGAGTTGGAATCAACCCATAGTTGACCCTCCAGCAAGTTTTCAGAGGCAGTTAATCACATAGAAGGAGAGTGCCCATCCTTTTCCCACGAAGCAACTGGTGACCTCAAACTACGTCTTCAGGATTGCATTGCAGCTTCTTGCCACTAGGCCACAAGATCTTCCTTACTAGGCCACCAGAGCTCCTTTACCTGGTATTAGTTGGTGGAATTATAAATAAAAACAAATGTATGAAATCAGCATGTTAGGTTAGCATTATATTTTGAAGATAAGTGATGAGGACATAAGGAGGAGAACTATGAAGAAAACAAATCAGAAGTAAGGGGGGTGTTAATCATATAGCTGCACAATTTGATGGGTGGGTGGGGTGAAGGAAATGGGAAGGACCTTTTGTGAGGAGCAATGTTTTCAAACTTGAAAAAAATCAGAATTTTTTTTTTAAAGAGTAAGCTGAATTTTCAAGTGGATTAATTTAAAGAGTATATTTTGATCTAAACAGAAAAAGGCAGTGGGAAAGAAAAGATTTTTTGTCTATTTCTTTTTATTAATTTCTTTTTTAGAAATTATTATTATTATTATTCATTATTCTAATTTTTTACAAAATTCAAATACATTGTTTTCCAGAACGGAGTCTTCCAATTTCCCTCACTGCCTCCACTTATCAAATTGTAGAACTCCATGATTAATCCCTACTCCCCCTGAACATCCTCATCCCTCTGCTTCCACTCTCCCTCTCTCCCTACCAAGATCCTTATTCTCATTCTACAATATTAGTTTTATGCAATATTTGTCCTTGTGGGACAGAGTTAGTTCACTCAGCATAATGCTCTCCAGTCTCTCCCATGTTAGGTAATAACTTACAAAATCATTGCTCCTGTGTGCTGTGTAGTATTTCATTGTGTGAACGTACCATAATTCCTCAATTCATTCCTTTGTGATTGGACATCTGGGCTGTTTCCATGTTCTTGTGTTGGTAAATAATGCTTCTATGAACACTGGTGTACAAGTCTCCATTTGTGGCTCAGTTCTCATTTTCTCAGAGTATATTCCAAGTAATTATCATTATCTCTATCTCTATCTCTATCTCTATCTCTCTATCTCTATCTCTATCATCATCTCTATCTCTCTCTATCTCTATCGCTCTTATCTATCTATCTATCTATCTATCTATCTATCTATCTATCTATCATCTATCTATCTATCTATCATCTCAAGGTTTATAGAGACCTTAGATTTACGTTCATTCATTGTTTCACATTTTCCTTCCTACGCAACACCTCCCCAGTTTGCTTTTCTCTTTTAAAAAAAACAACAAACTTTCATTGTTGTACAATATCCCACCCCTCCTCCAGTCTGCTTTATTATATAGCTCTTATTCTGGACTGTTGTCATGCAAATAATACCTAATCATATATTCATTGTTGAGTGAAAAATATCAGTCACAAAAGGACAAATACTGCAAAATGCCACAGTTACACAATAGAACTGACATCAGGGTTGGAGGGAAACTAAGAAAACGGGGGAGGGGGGAATAATGCAAACTGCATTGAAACAGATGAGGGAAAGAACTGCTTTTGTTCAGCTTTTTTAAGAACAACCAAATTGCTTTCCATAATGGTTGTACCATTTTACAATCCCAACAACAATGTGTAAGAGTTGCCTCTCGCCACATCCTCTCCAAAATTTATACTCATTGCTCTGCTAAAACTTTGCCACTGTTACTGTAGTGAGATGGTAACTCATTGTGGTTTTGACTTGAATTTCTCTTATTGCCAGTGATTTGAAACATTTATTCAAGTGTCTATTTGCCACCCATATATTTTCCTCTGTGAAAATTATTTCTATGTCTTTTGTCCATTTTGTAATTGAGTTATTAGTCTTTTCATTGTGGAGGACCAGGTGTATTATATAAACTTCCGTTATGAGACTTTTGTCTGAAATGACTGGAGAAGAAAAAGATGGTGATTGTGCTTATCGTTTACTGTCAAGTAGGAACAAACTCATAGCTGACTCTCCAATAAATATTTAGAGGCGTTAAATAGCAGTGTAAGATAATGCTCATATTTCTCTTACCAAGCATCTAGAGGATTCTAACCATATATCATTGAGTTGGTAGCACATCTCCTGGCCACTAAGCCACCATTTATATTAGGTGCCTTCATGTTGACCCCAAGTCATAGCGACCCTATGAACCTTCCCTCATCCTGTGCCACCATCATAATCTTCAGCATGTTGAAGTTATTTATTGCAGTCACTGCGTCAACCCATCTCATCAATGGTCCTTCTCTCTCTTTTGCTAACCCAGTATGATGTATTTTACCAATAATTGGTCCTTCCTTATCATATGTCCAACATATGTGAGACCTAATTTTTCATCATTCTCATTTTTAAGGAGCAAGAAAAAAAAATATATATGTAATATACAGAGGGGTGTGTGTATGTGTATATATGTATATGTATGTGTGTGTATATGTGTGCATATGTGATGTGTGTGTATATATATGTGTGTGCATGTGTATATATATATGTGTGTGTATATGTATGTATGTATGAATGTATGTAGGTAGAAATAGATATAGATACATAGATTTAGATTTAGATACATATATAGATACACAGATAGATATAGAAATAGAGATATCTTTTAATTTCCTGGCTGCTGGTGTCAAGAGTGTTGACATGGAGCCAAGCAAATCAAAACTGTGAACAATCTCAATCTCTTCCCCATCCATTATGATGCTGCCAATCAACCCAGTGGTAAGAATCTTTGTTTTTTTTATATTGAGCCTAAAACCACACTGAAGATTGCAGTCCCTGAACCTTCCACAGCAAGTGCTTCAGGGTGATGAGAAGTTTGTAGTTAAAGACCTCTCCAAAGTACTGAAGAGCAATGGTGTCTCTCTGGAGACTAAGGTGCTTCTGATACAGGACATGGTCTTTTCAATCAC
>NW_006399860.1:9319422-9319943 GCF_000299155.1 Elephantulus edwardii | reverse complement strand
CATGAACATAATAGCTTGGCTTTATATCCTCCTCCTACCATTCTGATATTCACTGAAAGAACCATACCCTGAAGAAAATTTGAAGAGTGGAAGTAGTCTGAAATGATTCTTGAAATTATGTACATTTTGTATGATGTAATATCAAATGAACTTTAAAATTGGCTTCAATACAGTGTTATTGCAATTTTTATCTTAAGAAAGAATGTCCACTACATTGGAACAGATGAGGGAGAAAACTGTTCAAAAGGGATTTGTGATAGGTATTATTGTCATCACAGTAGTCCAGACTGAAGGCTGCATATTAGAGTGGCCTTGAGGGGAGGAATTGTATAACAATGAAAGAATTTTACTTTTACTTTTCAAAGAAAAGAGCAAATTGGGGGGAGAAAAGTGCAACAATGAATGAATGGAATTTCTCAGTCTCCTTTCATTAAAATTAATAATAATTAAATAAGAAGATATTGATGTTCAGAAAGTTAAGAACTTTCCATGGGATTTCCTAATTGATAATTATAGTTTGG
>NW_006399860.1:9310050-9319304 GCF_000299155.1 Elephantulus edwardii | reverse complement strand
GGACTCAAAGTCATGGAAATTATGGTGATTGTTGCACACCACTGAATTGCACACTTTAAAACGATTTATTAAAATGGCCAGTTTTATGTTATATGTATTTTACTAAAATAAAAATAAGTCTTTTCTTAAGAAAGAAAGAATGTCATTGAAGCATAATTGAAAGACAGATAGTCCAAATTCCACTAAAATAATGTGGACAAGTAAGTTTAAATGATGAGAGTACACACTAGTGCAAGCAAATACAAAAACAAGTTTTGAACTCTGTCATGTTACAGCAGAAACATAATCAAGGTCCTAGAGGAACCAAAGTTTCAACAGTGATTAAGTTCCACAGCAGGAAATTAACAGGGAAATTTTGGAGTCGTATCTTTAAAAGAAAGGGGGAAATGAATCTAGAAGGAAACTAGATTTTTTACACAGCACCTGTGTTATTATTATAACTTGTCACACTCTCAACCTCCTAAATGAATTTCTATTCTTTGGTAGATGATGATATTATTGGATAACAGGAAATTATAACAGACAGACTTGTCTCAGTTGCTAGGTCTTTTATTTTCAAGTTATTAAATTAAAGTCTGATTCAGAAGATTAAAAATATAAAATTAGATCAACATTGTTAATAGTTTTATTTTGCTTGGCTCCACAATCAACACTCTTGATACCAGCAGCCAGGAAATCAATAGACAAATTGCACTGGGAAAGTCAGCTGTCAGGGACCTCTCCACAGTACTGAAGAGCAACAGCATCAAGCTGGAAACTAAGGTGCGCATGATCCAGACCATAGTCTTTGCAATTTTGACGATGACTAGGGATGATAGAAAGAGAATTGAGGCCTTTGAGCTGTGATGCTGGAGAAGAGTATTGAACATACCATAGACTGATAAGAGAACAAACAGGTTTGTCCTAGAAAGAGTGAAACTGAGCTGCTTCTTGGGGGAAAGAATTATGAAGCTTCATCTGACATACTTTGGGCATACAAGGAGGGACCATTCCTTGGAGAGGAACATCATGTTTGAAAGGGTGGAGGGACAGTACAGGAGAGGAAGACCCTCAATGAGATGGATCAATTCGGTGTGTCAAAGGTTGGCACAGGATAGAGCAGGGTTTAGGGCTCTTGTACATAGGGTCACAAGTGACTTGATGGCACATAACAACAACAAAAAACTCAGTTTGTGACAGAAATAGTTCCTCAGGGGGAAAACATACTGTCTGGTTGTAGTAGCAGTAGTAGTAGTAGTATTGTTAATATTAATTGATTGTATGAAATTTGCTGACGTTTCCTATGCATTTGGTGTATAAACGGTATATGCAGATTTAGATTGTTTGCTTTGTTAAATAACTTAATAAAATATATGATTCAGTTGAAATAGTTTGGAAAAATGACATATTTGACAATGTCCGTTCTTTTCCGCACTATGTAATACAAGAAACTAAATAACAAAAAATCTTCCCATTATTACAATTGTTCTGTGATTTCAAGGTAAATAAAATAGTAGTGAAGAGACATTTCATTCAGATACTTGTTTGATATGATTTCTCAAATCATTGTCAACAACATTTATAAAGGAAATAGCAACATAATTGATTGGACAGTAAAATAGGAAAAATGCCTTTTCTAAGTGCATTAATGGTATTATTTTTATCAATCTATCTTTTTTTGCAAAAAATACCCCATGTTCGGTATACAGTAGATTTCCTCCTCATCAGTTGTCCCAGGTAAAGCATTCTGGTTGTGACAATAGAGAATGGCGTTCATGTGAACCATAATGAAGCTTATTTCACAGAGTAGAAATAATGACAGGTCCAGATAGTCCAGTGCAGCTGGCTTAAATTGCTACTTCCAAGGCTATCATTATTAAGTGATTACAAAATGGTTCACATTTTGCCCACTGCCACAAATCAAGAGACACTTGCTGAAGCCATGTTCTCTTAGATGAAAAGTTAAAAAAAAAGTATTTTTTTCCTCCAGAAAACTACAGCAACTGCACCAAAATAAAAATTGCAAACAGAAGATATTTTTTTTTCTGTACTGTTGGCACAGTTGCCATCCTGAATACAATGCAGGGAAATTTATGAATTTTGAACCAATCTCTCTTGGAGGAAGTGAAGCCAGGGTACTCCTTAGAGGCAATGATGGGGAAATTTTGTCTCACACATTTTGGGGATGTTGTCAGAAGAAATAATTTCCAGGAAGATTACATACTAGGAAAAGTAGAGAATTAGTAAAAGAGAGGAGGATAGGATACTCAATAAGATAGATTAACACAATGATGATAACAACGGGCTCAAGCAGGTCAGAGATCTTGAAGATGGCACAGGATAGACAAGGTTGCAATCTCTTGATCATAGAGTGGCTGTGACTTAAAGTCACTTCAACAACACATAACAACAAAACTAATACCTGTTATTGTGTACTTTGCTGTACACATCCAGGAATAAGCTATGGGAACAGAGATGGGAAATTTCTACCAAAAGAGCAAGCTACTTATAAAGAAATGTTCTTGCCTTTTCTTTGTTTAGAGTAAATATTTCAAGAGAGAAGAATAAAATTAGTGACTATAAATATATTGTACATTGGTTAACTATGAAAAGAAATATAAAACATTAATCACTAATTTACAAAATTATTCTAACATTCACATTTTCGCAAATCAGTCATTTTCAATTGGAGGCAACACTGACACCAGGAGGCATTTAACTTTATCAGCGGGACATTTAGCTGTACAATGATTATTGTAAATTACTTACATTTGTTGTTAGGTGCCATTGAGTTGCCTGTGACCCTTAGTGACCCTATGTATAGCCCCTCTCACTGACTCTGATACACCTACCTCCATTGCCCTAGTTATAATATCAATATATCTTGTCCAGGGTCTTCTTCCCCTGTACTGTTCTTCCACCCTTCCAAGCAGGATGTCCTTCTCCAGGACTGTTTTCTCCTGGTCACGTGCTGAAAGTATGAGACGGAACTTCAAAATCCTAGACTCTAAGGAGAAACTTGGTTTCACCCTCTCCAAGACAGACCTCTTTGTTTTCTTGTCAGTCTATAGTAAATTCAAGACTCTTCTCTAGCACTACAATTTGAAGGTATCGGTTCCTCTTCTTTCTGTCATCCTTGGTCATTGTCCAACTCTTTGAAGCATAACAAGAATTGCAAAGACCATAGCCTGGATTAGGCACACCTTAGTCTCTATGCTGACATTGTTACTTTTCAGCTCTCTGGAGAGGTCCCTGACAGCAGATTTTCCCAGTGCAATTATCTGACTGCTAGTGTTAAGAGTGTTGATTGTGGAGCCAAACAAGCTATAAATGTTAACAACTTCAATCTCTTCGTCTTTCCTGGAGTTGCCAATTGACCCAGCGGTGAGAATCTTTATCTTCATGTTTAGAAATTTATTAATATTTTAATGAGAGTGTACAGAAAACTTGGATTTCCATTCCCCAGTTCTCTTTTCTCTTTAAAAAGATTCTCTCATTGTACAATTTTCTCCTTCCTGCTCCCCAGTCCACTTTGCTATGCACCTATTATTCTGGACGGTTGTCATGCAAATAATACCTAATCATATATTTCTTTTAGACAGTTCTTTCCCTTATCAATTTAAATTCAGTGTTCATTATTTATCCCTTCTTTTATTAGTTTTCCCCCAATCTCCATGTCAGTCCTATTTTATAACAGTGGTATTATTCAGTATTTGTTCTTTTGTGACTGATATTTTTCACTCAGTATAATGTGCTTCAGGGTCACCCATTTTATATATTTTATGAGTTCCTTGTTTTTCAGTGCTGCATAGTATTCCATTGTGTGAATATACCACAGCTTCGCTATCCATTTATTTGTTGATGAGCACTTGGGTTGTTTCCATCTCTATGTAATTGTGAACAACATAGCAATACACATGGGTGTACATATATCTTTTTGGGTGGCAGTTCTGGTTTCTTTAGGGTATGGTCCCAGTAGTACAATTGCTGGGTAAAATGGTATTTCTATTTCCAGGTTTTTGAGATAGTGCCAAACTGTCCTCCAGAGTGATTGTAGCATTTTACACTCCCACCAGGAGTAAATAAAAGTTCCAATTTCTCCGTAACTTCACCAGCATTTGTTGTTTGCTGCTTTATTGAACTTTGCTATTGTTACTAAGGTAACTATGATATCTCATAGTTGTTTTTATTTGCATCTTTTTACAGCTAGAGATTTTGAACATTTCTTCATATATTTGTTCACGATTTGAATGCCTTCTTTGATGAAGTGTCTGTTAATATCCTGTGCCCACTTGCGATTGGATTGTTTATCTTGTTGAGTTTCTAGAGTATTCTATAAATCAAGATATAAATCCCTTATTAGGCATGTCATTGTTGTTGTTGTAGTTATGTGCTGTTGAGTTACCTGTGACTCATAGCAACCCTATATACAACACCCCTGAACTCTCTCTATCCTGTGCCAATCTTATTGTCTCTGATACACCGACCCCCATTACCCCAGTCACTGAATCAATCCATCTCATTAAGGGTCTTCCTCTACTGTGCTGTCCCTCTTCCCTCCCAGGCATGATGTCCCTCTTTGAGCACTGATATAGCCATGCAATATGTCCAAATATGTTAGACTAAGCTTTGGAATCCTTGTATCCAAGGAGCAACTTGGTCTCACGCTCTCTAGAAAGAATTTATTTGTTCCTCTTGCAGTCCATGGTATATTCAGTACTCTTCTACAGCACCATAACTCAAAGAAATAAATTCTCCTTCTAGCATTCCTAGTCATTGTCCAACTTTCTGATGCATAACAAGTAAATGCAAAGACTATGGCCTGGATCAGGTGCACCTTAGTCTCCAGAATGACACCATTGCTCTTCAGTATTTTGAAGAGGTCTCTGACAGTTGACTTTCCCAGTACAATTAATTTGTCTTTTTATTTCATGGCTGCTGGTACCAAGAGTGTTGCTTGTGGAGCCAAGAAAACTAAAGCTATTAACAATCTCAATCTCTTCACCATTAATCATGATGCTGCCAATCAGCCCAGTGGTGAGAATCTTTGTTTTCTTGATGTTGAGCTTCAATGCATATTGAAGGCTGCAGCTCTAGAACTTCTGCAGCAAGTGCTTCAGGTCACTCCTAAATATTTTTCCCCAGTGTGTGGCTTTCCTTTATAAACTCTTGGAAAAGTTTTTCGATGTGCATAGGCATTAGAAACATAGTGAGACCTGGGAAAATGAAAGAATATACCTTGCTTTTAGATACGAAAATTGAACATTGTGAAAATGACAATTCTAACAAAGGCAATCTACATGTTCAATGCAATCAGTCCCATTACAAATACAAATTCCATTCTTCAACAAGACGGAAAAGACAATTTCCAATTTAATCTGTAATGGAAAGAGACCCTAAATAAGCAAAGGACTTCTGAAAAAGTGAAACAAAGTAGGAAGCATCTAACTCCTTGATCTCAAATCCCACTACACAGCCATAGTGGTTAAGAGAGCATGGTTCTGTACAGTGAAAGACACACAGATCATTGGATTAGGGTTGAGAACCCAGAAATCAGTTCATCTACCTATGGTCAACTGATTTTTTTTCAAGGAGATGAAATCAGTTAAGTGGGGAAACGAAAGCCTTTTTAACAACTTGTGTTGGTAAAATTGGGAAACTATCTATATAAACTCAAGCAAGACCCACACCTTACATCTTACATAAAAACCAACTCAAAGTGTATCAAGGACCTGGGGTAAAACCAAGGATGATAAACTTCATCAGAGAAAATCTTGGTAGAACTGTAGAAGCCCTAATCCACAAGAGTAGTCTCCCAAGCATCCTGAAAAATCTACAACCAGGAAAAAATAAAATAGATTAATGGTCTAAGAATCTAATCTTTGTATTCTTGATGTTAAGCTCAATCCATATTGAAGACTACAGTACTGGGCCTTCTGCAGCAAATGAATCAGGTCTTCTTCAGTTTCAGCAAGCATCAGGTCTTCTTCAGTTTCAGCAAGCAAGGTTGGGTCACCTGCATAACATAGGCTGTTGAAGAGTCTACCTCCAATCCTCATACTACATTTCTCCCCTAAAGCTTTGCTTCAAGAATGATCTGTTCTGTATATAGATTGAAGATATATGGAGACAGGATACATCCCTGATGCATTGCTTTACTGATTTTGAACCATGTAGTGTTTCCTTGCTCTGTCCTGAGAACTACTTCCTGGTTCAAGTTTCACATAAGCACAATCAAGTGTTCTGGGATTCCCATTTTCGTTAATGTTATCCACAATTTGTTGTTATCCACACAGTCAAATGCCTTTGGATAGTCAATGAAACACAGTAGACATTCCTCTGGTACTCTTTGCTTTCTGCCAAGATTCTTCTAACATTGGCAATAAAGTCTCTAGTGCCACAACTTATTCTAAACCCAGCCTGTATTTCTGGTAGTTCTGTCAATGTACTTTTCTACTAGTTTCTGGAAAATCTTCAGCAGGACTTTGGTAGTATCTAATATTAGTGATATTGTTAGATAATTTCCACACTCTATTGGTTTACCTATTTGTTTGTTTTTTATTTGATTGGATTGGGAATAAATATAGATTTCTTCCAGTCAGTTGGCCACGTAGTTGTCCTCCAGATTTCTTGTTATGACTTGGTGAGCATATCCAGGGAAGCATCTGTTTGCTGAAATATTTCAAGTGGTTTTTCATCAATTCCTGGGACTTTATTTTTTGCCAAATCCTTCAGAGCAGGCTGAACTTCCTCTTTCATCACCATTGCCTCTTGATCATATATTGTTTCGTGAAATTCTTCTTTCTTTGCAAATTTTCCAAGTTTGCAATTTTCTTCTTTTGAAGTTTTTCAATTCTTTTTGGTTCAATGACTGTATACTCCTTCCATCTTCTTTTAATGCTTCCTAAATCATTCCATGTTCTGCCCATAGTATCCTTAAGCATTGCAACTCACAGCTTGAGCTCATTTCTTTCAGCTTAAGGAATGTTGAGTGAGTTTGGCCTTTTTGGTGTTTGATTCCAGCTTCTTGCACATTTCGTTATAATATTGGGTCTTGTCTTCACAAAATTCCCTTTGAAATATTCTATTTGGCTTCTTAACTTCTTGATTTCTTCCCTTTGCTCTGGCTTTTTGGCACTCTAGTGCAATATTCAAAGTCTCTTCTGACATCAATTTTGGTCTTGTCTTCTTATTCTATTCTTCTTCTTTCTTTGTAATCACTCTGTGCATTCTTCATGAATGATATTTTTTATATTTTCCAAGAGCTCATCTGGTCTTTGTTAATTAGTGTTCAAAATCTAAAACCTATTCCTGAGCTGGTTTTAAATTCAGGCGAGGATAGACTCAAGATCAATATTGATTCCTGTGCATATGATTTAACCTTCTTTAGCATTAATTTAAATTTATATATGAGTATTTGATGGTCTGTTCCCCAGTCAGCTCATGTCCTATTTTTCACTGCTATATTGAGCTTCTGTTATCATTCCTTCCACAGATATAATTGATATTATTCTTATGCATACAATCAGGTGAAATCCATGTATATATCCTGTATTTATGTTTCTTATAAAAGTCACTGGCTGTGCGGAATTCTATCATATCTGTCACCAAGTCCATATTCTCTGACTACTGAACTTTCTTTGTTTCCCAACTTTTGCATTCTATAATCCCATATTGTTGCTTTTGTGTGCCCTTGAGTTGGAATCAACCCACAGCTCATGTGCCAGCAGATTTTCAGAGGTAGAATGAGATTATACATACTTCCAACTGTGGATTTGAACTGTGTGTCTTTTAAATCGCAGCATAACTTCTTACAGCTAGGCTACCAGAGCTTCCTCTTTCCTGTTTTGTTGTTGTTATGTACCATTGAGTTGCTTGGAACTCATATCAACCCTATGTACAACACTTTAAACCCTTCTCTATACTATGCCGACCTTATTGTCTCTGACACACCTACAATTACACTAGTCATTGAGTCAGTCCATCTCATCCAGGGTTTTCCTCTCTTGCATTTTCTTTCTACTCTCCCAAGTATGATATCCCTCTCCAAGGATTGGTCCCTCCTTCCAACATGCCCAAAGTATGTCAGATTAATCTTCAGAATCCTTGCCTCCAAGGAGCAGCCTGGTTTCATCCTCTCAAGGTTGAACCTGTTTGTTCACCTAGCAGTCCATGTTTGTTCGCCTAGAAGTCTATTCAATATTCTTCTCCAGCACCACAGCTCAAAAATATCACTTCTCCTTCTGTCATCCTGAATGATTGTTCAGATTTCTAACACATAGCAAGTAATTGCAAAGACTATGGCCTGAATCAGGGACATCTTAGTTTGCAGAGTGACATCATTGCTCTTCAGTACTTTAGAGAGGTCCCTGACAGTAGAATTTCCCGGATGCTTGTACCAGGAGTGTTGACAGTGGAGCCAAATAAACTGAAGCTGTTAACAATCCCAATCTCTTCACCATCTATCATGATGTTGCCAATAGGCCCAGTAGCGAGATTCTTTGTTTTCTTGATGTGGAACTTCATACTATAGGCTTCAGTCATTGGCCTGCTGCACCAAGTTCTTCCTGTTCTCTTTGGTTTCAGTAGGCAGGGCTGTTTCATATGCATAATGCAGACTGTTGATGAGTTTCTTCAGATCCTGATGCCACATTTTTCATCAGAATCCAGCCTTCCAGATGACCTGTTATGTATACGAATTGAAAAACTATTAAGATAGGACACATCCCTGGTGAATACCTTTCCCAATTTTGAACTATGCAGAGTTTCTTTCCTCTGTTCTGACAACTGCCTCCTGGTTCAAGTATATGTTTCACATAAGCACAATCAAGTGTTCCAGAATTCCCATTCTTTTCAGAGTTAGCCACAGTTTCTTGTGATCCACACAGTCAAATGCCTTTGCATAGTCAATGAAACACAGATAAACATTCCTCTGGTGCTCTCTGCTTTCAGACAAAAATAATCTAACATTAGCTATAATATCCCTAGTCCCAGGGCCTCTTCTAAACCTAACCTGTAATTATGGAATTTCTCTGTTGATGTGTTTTTCCAGTTGTTTTTGGGTAATTTTCAGCAGAATCTTGCTTGTATGTGATATTAATGATTTCATTTGATAATTTATGCTCTCTATTGGATAACTGTTCTTTGGAATTAGAACAAATATGGATTGATCTCTTCCAGTCAGTTGGCCAATTGGTTTTCCTCCTGAGTCCTTGACATAACTTGGTGAGAACATCTAGGGCAGCATTTGTTTGTTGAATTTTTAAAAATATTTT
>NW_006399860.1:9299462-9309585 GCF_000299155.1 Elephantulus edwardii | reverse complement strand
TGTTGATGGGCACTTGGGTTGTTTCCAACTTCTTGCTATTGTGAACAAAGCCAGGATAAACATGGGTGTGAATTGTTGAAATGTTTTATTTGGTATTTCTTTCAGTTCCTGGGGCCTTGTTTTATACCAATTCTTTCAGAGCAGCTTGAATTTCTTCCTTCATCACCACAGGCTCTTGCTCATATAATGTTTCCTGAAACTCTTCTGTGTCAGCCAATTCCTTTTGATACAATGACTCTGTATACTCCTTCCATCTTCTTTTAGTTCTTCCTGGGTGATTTTAAAACTCTTCTCAAAGTATCTGTAAGCATTGCCAACTTGAGGCTTGCATTTGTTCTTCAGTTTCTTCTGCTTAAGAAAGGCTGAGACAATTTTGCCCTTTTGATTTTCAGATTCCAGCTATTTGCACAGTTCATTTTAACACTTAGAAGAGGTAAATTTACTTCTTCATACCGTGCCTCTTTTCCTACTTCCTTCTTCCTCAGGAAAATCATCTCTACATGAAGCCCTCATTTTCTATACCTCTTCTGCAAATATGCCCATGAATTTCTTTCCCAGGAAAAGACTTTGCTGTCCTCTCAAATTCTTGTGCTACCTCTCATCTAGTTTTCACTGCTCAACTTCTCAAAGGAATTTCCTGTATTTAGGGTCCGAAGACTTCTACTCAACTCTTATCATTTGGCCTTTGCAGCATCAAACATTGCTGACTCTTATCAAGCTGTCCCACAGTGGATCATCTTTAGCTCTTCTGCTCATCCCTCTTTTGTCCCTCATTCTTCCTACCATTTAACTCATCTTTTCTTACCTAGTCATTGTACCAGATTGCCCCAATTATGTCATCAGCACTATCAGTCTCTCTTAAGCTACAGTCAGATTCTTTCTGCATTTCCGTCCTGAGGAAACCACACAGTTTGAGGTACCCCAGCTTCCTTTTTGGACTATTGTAAAATTTCTTCCATAATGTCACTTCTATTATAAATGTTTAACTTCTGGTGTTCAACTTTTGCAGTTTCTTTCTTAGCCAAGTAAAGACTTCAAGAAATAGCCTTGAAGACAAAGAAACAAAATAGTGAAGACTCAGCTTTTGGAAGGAGCAGGGTCTTTGTAGAAGCAAAGGGTTTCAATATGCTGGGCATGGTAGCACAAGGCCAGAGTGTCAAAGGGCACGTAGAGGATTTTCTTCTAAGATAGTTGAGGGTCATTGATTCTTTTCATAAGAGATGAATGATGTGATTGATTTACATTTTTAAAAGACATCTGTAGTGCTGCTTGATGGAGTTGACAGGATTAGCAGTGGGTTGATTAAACAGAATGTTCATTTTTTCTTGTTATTTTTTTAATTTTTTTTTTTACAGAGATTTTGGATTTCCATTCGTTCATTGCCTCAATTTTCCCCCTGCCCACCCCTCCCCACCAGCTCGCTTCCCCCTCCGAAGAGAGAAAAAAAGAAAAAAGAAAAAAGAAAAAAATTCCTTCATTACTATACAATTCTCATGTCCCTTCCCTCCACCCCCCACCCCGAGTACACTTCTCTATGCAACCTTAATTCTGGATTCCTGTGCTAAGCATAATACTCAATCGTATATCACTTCTAATCTGTTCTTTCCCTCATCTGTTTCAATACAATATACATAATTTATCCAGTTTTTTTTCTGTCATACCCCCACCCTGATGTCAGAGAATGTTCTTTTGAAGGAGAGATAATAGAATAGAGGTAAGTACATTTAAAATACACTTTGAAGAAAAACTAGGTGAAATGAGTGATGTGTTGGCTAAAGGATATGAGAGTGAGAGACATGAAGGTGATTCTCAGAGAAAATATTTTGAGAATTTCTGTTGACGGATGCTGTCATCCCTTAGGAAATGTTGACAATTAGGTATCTACTTTAGGATGGTTTTGGATGAGGGTTCAGGAATCCCACACTGCAGATGTATTTTAATTTGTTAAACTATTTACAAAACATAGGATTGAACCACACAATTTAACAATGTCTTACTCTGCCAACCTAAACCATATAACAGGCTACTAGACAAACATTGTAGTGTTAAATTAAAAGTATCCCTCAGGCTGTGGCAGATATTTTAAAAATCTGAAAATATATTAAAAGAAACAATTTGTTAAATAATCTAATATTCAAAGAAGACAGTTCAATAAAAATAGAAATGTCAAAATGATATAAGGGAATGTATATAAAATTTTGAGGAATGCAATTACAATGAAATATATTTCATTATATGGTTATATTGTAGAATAATAAAATTTTCATATTAATAATTAATAATTCTAACTAAAATGATAAAAAATATAACAAGATAGCATATACAGAGGAAACCAAACTAAGAAAATATGAGATCACTTTAAAAAAATCAATGAAATTGAAAACAGAAAGAAAACAGAAGCAAAAACAATGAGAACAAAAGCTGTATTTCTAAAAGAAAAAAATCAATATAATTGAATAAACTTCTAATTTGCCTAAGAGTGTATAGACACAAATCACTCACATAAGAAGGAAAGATAAGCACTACTCACAAACAAGCCTTGGCACTAAGCAAAACAAACACAAACTATAAACAGTGAGTGATTTCCACTATAGCCATCCTATGGGACAAAGTAGAACTGCCCTATACATACACACATACATACATACATACATGCATACATACATAATGAAGTAAGGAAATCTTTATGAAAGCAGCTGTATCTTCTTTCTCCTGTGTAGGAGCGAGTGGGTTCAAATCACTTACCTTTTCGTTAGCACGTGAGTGCTAAACCATTGCACCACCAGGATTTCTACACAGTGACTATACACACACATTCACAAAAGGAAATATAAAATTTCTCAACAATGACATGCTCAAAATGATAATAGAAGTTGTGGTGGTGGTGGTATACGTCATCAAGTTGGACTCAACCCATTGTTGCCCCTCCATCAGATTTTCAGAAGCATCCATCTTTCTAATGCGCAGAAACTGATGGAATTGACCCACATCCCAAAAAAGGTGTTTCTTAGGAAAGCAAGATTGGTTCAATATTTTAAAACTAATGAATATAATATAGCGACAAGTATAACATCATATCAGTAGATATAGAAAATATCTATTTAGGCAACCTTCTCCCATGAGATCTACTGCCTCTTAAAACCTGGTGGAGAGTTTCCAGTTATGGATTAGTTCTGACTCAACAGCACACAACAGCATGATTTTAAAAGTTCTCACAAATTTGGAAAATGAGAAAGCAACTTTAATATGAAAAAGAACCAGAACAAAAATTTAACTGCTAACATATTAATATTGTTTTTAGAAAAGAAGAATTGCTTTTCTCCTACAATGAAATTCTAAACAAGGATATATTTCTCTATTGCTTTATGGTATCATTTAAAATATAACATTTTTTTTTCTATTAATATTAGTTAAAGTAACCAGGTGGAATTATTCATATAGAACATGATTGGATGCTTGTGAAAATACCAAGATTTTTCGAAACAAAAACCAAAAATGATTTTACGCAAATAACTAAATTTGAGATGATACATATAAAGTTATCATGCTCTAATAAATCATATTTCTATAACAAACTGTGCCTGACTCGGAGGAGAATGGGAATCGCAGAACACTTGATTGTGCTAATGAGAAATCTACATGTAAACCAAGAGGCAGTTGTCAGAACAGAGCAAGGAAACACTGCATGGTTCAAAATTGGGAAAGGCATATGCCAGGGCTGTGTCCTGTCTCCATACCTTTTCAACCTATATGCAGAACAGATTACCCGGGAGGCTGGGCTCTATGAGGAGAAATGTGGGGTCAAGATTGGTGGAAGATCTATCAACAACCTGCGTTATGTGGATGACACAACCCTGCTTGCTGAAACTGAAGAGGACCTGAAGCACCTGCTGCAGAGTGTCAAGGACTGCAGCCTCCAATATGGATTGAGGCTCAATGTCAAGAAGACAAAGATTCTCACCACTGGACCAATTGGCAGCATCAGGATGGATGGTGAAGAGATTGAGATTGTTCACAGCTTTAGGCAGCTTCGCTCCACAGTCAACACTCTTGGCACCAGTAGCCAGGAAATTTAAAGATGTATTGCGATGGGAAAGTCTGCTGTTAGGGGCCTCTCCAGGGTACTGAAGAGCAATGGTGTCTCTCTGGGACTAATGTGTGTCTAATACAGGCCATGGTCTTTGCTATCACTTGTTATGCATCAGAGAGTTGGACAACGACTAAGGAGGATAGATGGAGAATTGATGCCTTTGAGCTGTGTTGCTGGAGAAGAGTATTGAATGTACCATGGACTGCTAGAAAAACAAACAGATTCATCCTAGAAAGGGTTAGACTGGGTGGCTCCTTGGAGGCAAGGATTCTGAGGCTCCGTTTAACATACTTTGGACATGTTTAAGGGGAGACCTTGGAGAGTGGCATCATGCTTGGTAAGGTGGAGGGACAGCACAGGAGGGGAAGACCCTCTATGAGGTGGATTGATTCAGTGACTGGGATAATTGGGATGGGAGTGTCAGAGACAATGTGATTGGCACAGGATAGAGCAGGGTTTAGGGCTGTTGTACACAGGGTCGCTATGAGTTGCAAGCGACTCGATGGCATGTAACAACAACAACATATACAAGCAATGAACAATTAAAAGTCAAATATATAAAATAATTTAAATTATATCATTTTTAGGGGGCATAGAGCCATAAAATAATTCCTACTGCCTTAAGAAAACAGAAAGAAACATTGACTAGTCCTGCAGCACAAATATTCCTTTGTTTGAGCTCTTTGTTGCAGCTTTATATCAGTTCATTTCCTTAAGGATCTTATTTCTTATTGAGCCTCTACTTTACTAAGCATAATATCCTTTATAGAGACAGCCTCCATCTTTTGATGTCCAAAATACTTGAATAAAGGTGTAGTTATCCTTAGTTCTAAGAAGTACTCTGGCTGCACTTCTGCAATTCTTAAAAGAGAGAATCTTTCTCTTTTTTGTTATTAGTCTATGGAAGCTCTGGTGGTTTAGTGGTAAGAAATTATAATGCAAATGCAAAGTTATATGATTCAAATCCAACAATTGCTCTGGGAGAGAAAGATGGGCAATCTCTTCCCGTACTATTAATTGCCTCAAGAAACCTGCTGGAAAGTCAGGAGTGAGTTGGTTCTGACTCAACAGTACACAACAATAGCAACAATCTGTTGTAGTCAGTATTTTTTTACCAATGTAGTAATTCATAAGTAAGTTTCCAGGCCTTGGTAAATGACATAATGCTGAGAGAAGTGGATGATCAGAGAAAAAAAAAGAAGATCCTTAACACAATGGATTGGAATGGTGACTAACAATGTGCTCAGATTTTGAGGGTGGCATATGATGGGACAAGGGTTAGATCTGTTGTTTATGTAATTGTTTTGAGTCATAGACAAAGCACTGTTTGCCTAGTTGATAGAAAGTTATGCTACCAAGTCAAAGGTGGACAATTTTAATCTGTGGCTCACAGACCTGATTTTAATTGTTATTGGTCAAACATTCTTGTAAGTGGTAAAGCACTGGTCTGTCCATTTGCTATATACAGAGGTAACTCGTAGTGGCTGTGATGCTAAACACTGTGACACCAATGTGTCAAACGTGATAATGGTTACCCATGGTTGATAGTGTTTGGTGAAGCTCCAGATTAAACTAGGCTTGGAAGGAAGAATGGCATCCACTTCTAAAATGACTTGCCTCCAGAAACTCTATGAACTTAGAGAAATGATGGAAGTTATACAAGTGTTCAGGTCTTTTGTTCATAGGGTCACTATGAGTCGTTTACGACTTGACAGCACTTAACACAATCGGGTCCTTTCTTCCACACTGTCATTGGTTGAGGCAAACTGCATTAAACACCAATGAGTTATTTGTTCCTACTAGAAGATATAGATAGATGATAGATAGATAGATAGATAGATAGATAGATGGATAGATATAGATACATACATACATACATACATACATACATACATACATGCATATTTTCATTTATATATACCCTTCTCATACTTAAAACTAAGTAGATCAATTATGTGTTTAAGCTCTGCCAATAAAAAAATGAAATTAAGAGTTTTATCTTTTATTACCATAACTCCAGGAGACAGCATTTACACAGATTATTCTTGTCCCAGAATGTGTGAAAGCATTATCTAACATGAAGCACTTGCTTCATCTGTGGTAAAAATATTTTCTGTGGGGTAGATTTCGGGACCCATAATGAGAGGTAGTAAACATACTCTCTGCTGTGGGAAGGCAGTGTCTTATTCATCAGATGAGTTCCACTAGTAGTTGCGGTTGATTTTGAACTTTGTTTCTAACTAGAATGCAATGAACTTGGTTATATGCCTGTATATTCACCCAGTATATTTTTAATAACTTCTTATTCTTCTACACTTGCATAAGGTCAACATCTACTGGTTGCAAAAAAGGACTTTGAAAAATGTTCATCTCTATTCTTATACTTTTCCTTTTTGTAAAGTCATGTGAGGTAGTCAAGATTTTACAAAGGTAGCTACTGCATAAAGGAAATAATTTCATACTCTACAGGCAAATATCTAAAAATTAAAGCTCAGTTCTAGAATCTATTTTCTCTGCATTTCATTTTCACATCTCCAAATACAAAGGCTAATTAGCCCATTTGATTGTTAAATGAAAGAGAAAAGGTTTTATACATGATAATAGTGGTTTTTTTTGGAAAAGTTCATTTCATGTGACTGTTCTATTATAAGAACTCTCAGATTCAGTGAAAAATTCTTTTCACCCCAAGTGGATAAGTCATGATACAAAAGAAAATTAATTATAACTCTGTTATCAAATACGGATCATACTGACTTCATGGTGAGTTAAAATGGAGAAGAATAACATTTTAATGGTGTGTTATAGATACATCAATTAAAAAGGAGAAAAATGTTAAAATTATATTACAAAGAATTAAGAAAAACATCATCTTGTTATAAATATCAAGAGTATAAAATTTGGCTAATCTACTGTACATACAAATAGTATAAATTATCTGAATTAATAACATCTAAAAGTCTAAATTAAATAATCATGAATGTTTATGTTCTATTCTCTCTTTCACCTCTCTCTTTTCTTGAAATTAAATTACTCCAAATTTTTTGGATAAAAAGACATAAGTTGGTCAAAGTTGTAACCATTAGAACCAAATTAATTTCTGTTAACAATTTTTTTTTAGTGTCTTGAGTTTGCTCTTGGGAAATCAAATTCTAACATCTTAATAAAATCTTGGCATTTTCACTGTGTTACACTCCGCAGTAATCTAATAAATATTTCATAATAAAATGAGGTAAAATATTTTACATAATTTAGTTTTACACTTCGATAAACTCTCAAAAGAGAAGGGCAGAATTCTAATCTTACAAAATATGTATACAATTAAATCCAAGTCCAAACATAAATCACCTTCCTTGCTTTGCTTTACATGAAATACATTCTCAAAGCAAGTCTTTTTACTTAAGACAGTATCATATGTGAATTTCTTAAGAAAATATGAAATATCATTCAGAAAGTGTCTACCAAATTGAGGAACAAAAGTAAAATATAGACTTTTTTTTCTTTCATTGCTCATTATAAAAAAAAATCAAGTGGATATCAAAGGGTAATAAAATAATTTTAAAATATTCCCTTTAATATTTTGTATTGATATAACTTACTATAATTATTAGCAGCATATTAATTGTCTAGGTAATTTTTTCCCTACATTCAAGAAAAAAATATGACAAATGTGGAAGGATAGAATAGCTCATATATCATCTAGATTAAAATTGTCATTTATAGTCCATTTATTCTGCTCCAGTGCTAACTAACTTAACAAAAAAAGTATTTATTTTGGAGACTTACTACATGCATTTAAAGTTTTTAAATAACACTGTAATCCCTGAAATTCCCAACATATGTTCTACCCACAAAATACTTAGTAACAAAATTGTATTTTATTATACCTGAAATTATATTTTGAAAAAATAGAGAAATTAATAGTAGTCATTGAGAAATTAATATATTATTATTGCTAATGTTATATTCATTGGCTGAATATTCAAATTGGTAGATTATTTTAAAAGAATGCAAGAAGTAGTAAGCAAATAATTTTTACAACTACTTCAAACTCACATTTACTGAAACCTTTCAAACTGTTTTGCTCAGAAACCATTCCTTAGAAGGTAAGGAAGGTGTTAGAGCTTGAGACTTCACTATTTCTCTGCTACCATATGAGGTACTGCAAAAATCATTAGCACATCCACTTCTGGGATAAACTTGGAAGGAAGTAACAGAATTCTCATTAGTTTTAGAAGGTGAAAATTGTGACAATCTGTATAAATAAACAGTGCTAATTGCATTTTAAAATACTGGCATGCTGTATTTTACTGTCAAGTGAAAGGAACAAGGTAAAAAAATACATTTTAAACACTATTCCTGTATAATTTATTCAGATTTATAACTGTGTATTTCTATTGAATAAGTCAGTCTCATGAAAAAAAAAAATGTCTATATTTGTGTTTAAACCTGTCTTGAAAGAGGTGTAACCAGGGACCTTCTTAGAGGCAAACACAGTCATGTTGTCAGAAAAGATCAGTTCTTTGAAAGTGACATATTTGAAAGAAGGCCAGTAAAGAAAAGGCAGACCCTTACTGGGATAGATTGATTTAGTGACTGAAGCAATGAACTTAAGCACAGTAGAAATTATAAAGATAGTTCAGGTTTGGGTCTGCTTTGCATAAAGTCGCTATGAGTCAGTCCTGACTTGATGATAGCTAAGAAAAACATGCTAAAAAAACCTATATGACTATTGTAAATGGTCTTGTTTTCTTAGTTTTCTTCTCTGAGTTCTCTTGTTACTATAGGGGACTGGAGAGTATTATGCTAAATGAGCTAACTCAGTCTCATAAAGATAAATACTGTATCGCACTATTATTGTAGAGCATGTACGAGAATCCAAGGATGGGGCTTAAATATAGGATCATACAACTTGCTGAGTGAAGGGAGGGATTGGTAAAGGAAAAGGGAAAGGTCTCGTGTGAAAAACAATGTATATGAACTTTATATGTAAACCAGAATAAAATATAATGAATAATAATAATGAATAATAATAATAATTAATAATAATAATAATAATTGGACCATTGGATAAACGGTTGTTTGACTAAGTCATTAACAGGTGTTTCAAGATCCAGAGAACGTTACAAGTCAAGTCTAGTGATCTGAATTTGAAATATTAAGTTTACTCTAAAACTCAGAAAGCAAGTCTGTTCTGTACATGTGTGCTGTTTGTCCTCAAATTAGAGGGCAGTAAATAGCATAGGAGGAGACTGGCGATCCTCCTGCAGAGTATCTGATGTATTTGAGTCAATTGCCTTTAAGACTGCAGTACAACTTCTTACCACTAGTCAGTCCACCAGATCTCCCTATTCCAGAGCTCCCTATTCAGTACATATAAGATCACTAATAGAATCAACTTTATAGCACTTCAATTATAGGTGGAATTGAGACGGTTGAATTTAAAAATACTTTGGACATGTTTTAAGGAGGGACAGGTCCTTGGAGAGGGACATCATGCTTGGTAGGGTGGAGGGACAGCATAGGAGGGGAAGGCCCCCTTAGAGGTGAATTGATTCAGTGACTGGGGTAATCGGGATGGGTGTGTCAGAGGCAATGCAACTGGCACAGGATAGAGCAGGGTTTAGGGATGTTGTACATATAGGGTCGCTATGAGTTGCAAGCAACTCGACGGCACATAACAACAACAACAACATACAACTAAAAACCTGACATAAATAGAAAAAATATTAATACCATGAATAATTATGATACCTTCAATGCAATCCCAATACAAATACCAATTCTATTCTTTGACGAGATGGAAAAGGGAATCTTCAATTTCATCAGGAAGGAAAGAGGCTCCAAATAAGCAAAGCACTGCTTAAAAAGAAAAACAAGGTAAGATGCATCTCACTCCCTGATTTCAAATCCTACCACACTGTCATTGTGGTCACGACAGTGTGGTACTGGTACAATGACAAACCCATAGATCAATGGAATAGTATTGAGAACCCAGAAATCAGCCCATCTACCTACAGTCAACTGATTTTTTTT
>NW_006399860.1:9281650-9299062 GCF_000299155.1 Elephantulus edwardii | reverse complement strand
TATTTATTTTATAATAACTGTCAACTATGATACTGAAATAACTGATGACTTATGTGGAAAATCATAAATTAATACTTTCATTTGATTCAAGTTGTAGAACAATTATCACGATATAAATTTGTTTTATTCAGAGTATAACAGAAACAGAAAATAGGACTTCGAAACTATACTTATGTTTTAAGTGGTTTATAGTTTCCCCCTATATATAAACAGAAGAATCAAGTGAGGAGTTAATGAGGATCAACATACCAACAAGTCAAAAATATCACAAAAATGTAATTCTATTACCGGAATTTATATTATATATTTTTTAATTTTAAAATTTCTTATGTAGAATATTTGATGATTCTTTTCCCCCTGTAATCATGAAAAAATTAGGTATGTTTTAGAATTTTTAAGAAAATTATGGTATCAAAATTTTATTATCCAAAGTGTCTTTACTAGCTGTTGATTAACTGTTTTGTGATGAATTATTTATTATATTAGTATATAAGATTAAGGCGGGATCTATGTTCCACAATACAAGAGACCTATATAAGATCATGGGAATTCAATGCTCGCTCTCTCTTTGGGGACACTTGCTTTTCTAGGACACAACATCCAACAGCACTTGGCCCCACACTCACTAGTCTCTCCAACACTGAGCTGCATCAGCAGTAATGTGTGAATACTTTTCTGAGGGATTTGAGTCTCTGTGAGATCTCTCAGCAAATCACCATACCCAGTGGATGTAGAAGAATGGGAGAACTGATTGAAAGAGTAATAATTGCTGATGTGGGAAATCATAGAGTGTTACAGAAGATTAAATATTTGGGGCACTGTTGACTTTCCCTCTTTCATAACGAGTCTACTACTAATCTTAGCAGAAGTAACTATGAATGTAATTGGGATCACAGTAGTGGGAATCATGGCAAAGGTCCAGATACCCTATAACATTTGAGTTGAGATAAAAAGGAGTTAACAGGAAAATGAGAAACATTTGGTTTCTGAATGAGATAAGGGACACCCTTGGATTAAGGCAACTATTATGTTACTATTCAATTATGTTATTATTCAATTAATGAAGGCAAAAGTTACTAAGGGGATATGATATTAGTGGATCTAATATCTGAGAAGCTGACTAACTGGAAGTATACAGAAATACAGAGTAATAAAGAAAAAGTGAAATTTAAATTTCTTTGGTTTGTGCTATCAAGAGTAGCATCAAATGCAAACAAAAAGTATATAGGAACTAAGATGGCTGATATCAGCAGTCAACTATTCTACCGGGACAGAGTTTCACTTCTTAACTTCAGGATCTACATGAAAAGAAAACCTGTGGGAGCACCTGGAAATACCTATCCAATCTGTGATCACCAAAATGGTAGTGTCAAATGCAACTATGTAGGATAAAGAAACTATTTTAACCAGCATGTATTTCAAATGCATAACTTTGTAGCTTATTATCAGCAGCTTCCTAGGGAACCACTACAAAAACGAATTTTAAGAGTCACATTTGGGGGGGCACATCTGTGGTTCTGAATGCTGCAGACAGGAGGAACAAGCTTGGATTAATGCAAGACCTACAACTGTCTGTAGAATAGTTACAAATAATATTAGAAGATTCAGCTATACAACAGATTAACCCAGAGGAGACAATTAGCTTGATATATTAAATAAGATATGTGATTAGATTTGTTTATCTTCTCAAGGGAAACTGCTCATTTCCCTGTTTAAATAACACATGAAACACTTTCAAGGAACCAGTCATGAATTTCTTCATATGGCAGTCATGTTGGAATGGCTTTATGATGCTGAGAATATTCATCCAACGACTATACCCCTTACAGAGGCCATGACAAAGATGACAATCACTGGACCTCTTCCAACATGGACTCTTCATGTAACTTTGCTACAAGAGTACAAAGCAACAATCCAACAAGCTGTGTCAGCTCTATTGATACAACATCCCGTTATCAGTTTTAGGGCTATCAGGACATATGTTTAATCTACAGGCAAATAGGAAGAGATTATGAAAGAGAATATTTACTCAAGAAAGGTGAAAATTATTAGATAGTCACTAAAGAATGAGATGAACAGAGAGGACATTGATAAAGCAAAGTTTCTAAGGCAGCACCATTGGATGTTTAGTGGGCCAATGAAGGCTCTCTCTGTTCTCCCAATACCAATCCTATTCGTTCCAATCATGAGATAATTAATGATGGAAAGCCCAACCAGGAATCACTTGAAGCAGAAGCTCAACTAGTTTATCATGCTGGTAGACCAGAGTCTTTTGGCTTAAATCCAAGCAGAAGACACATGTAAGTAAACTAGCCTTGTGTAGAAAATATACTTTCTTTGAGGTTCTGGACAGAGGAGTCCAATGTACTGTAATCCCAAAGCCTGCTGATAAAACCTTGAAGGAATATAAGCTTGTATAAGGAGGATATGGGAATACAGCAATTGATGTTATTAAGGTTAAAGTCTGGATGAACATTGAAAAATGTAAACAGAGGTTGTATAAAATATTTGCATCTCCTTTACCTGTATATATTATTGGTGTGTATAATAAATAGCGTGCCTATGGAAACCCTATGAACTTTGATAAGTGTTGATAGCTGTAGAGAGAATTCAGGCCTTTTGTTCATAGGGTCACTCTGAGTCCTGCTCCACTTGAAGGCAATCAACAACAACATTATATTTAATTGGGGAACACTGCCTCTACCAGATATTATAAAACTGAGGGTGTTTGGTTTTTGCATGAAGCCAGTGTTGATTTGACATGTTAAATGAGAATCATTAGAATTTCCTGAGACCATTAAAGGTGTTTATTTGAAGTAGTATAAGATACTTGGTAAGCAGAAATTTAAAAAAATTTAATAGAGACATTCTAAAGGCTGTAGTCTTGGTTCCAACAAGTCCTCTGTACAGTAGCCCTACATAGCTTGTAAAAAAAGGCAAATGGTTAATGGAGGTTTAACTGTAGTTAAAAGTCTAACTGTAAAAAAAAATAAATTAAAAAAAGTCTAACTGTAGACTGTCAACTCCAAATAAAGTAATTCCACCTATGTCTACAGCAGTCTCAGACATGGTATTAAGAGAACAGAAAATATAGCAGATTAAAGAATATTCAGTGAGAGATCTAGAAAGAGTTTTTTATTTCTTTATTTCAACTGCAGAAATGAACCAGTTGCATTTTGCTTTCAGGGAAGAAGAATCTCAGATTACCCTCAGAGTCTTACCATGTTGTTGTTGTTATGTGTCATTGAGTCGCTTGCGACTCATAGCGACCCTATGTAAAAGAGCTCTAAATGCTTTTCTATCCTGTGCCAACCTAGCCATCTCAAACGCACTTATTCCCACTACTCCAGTCACAGAATCGATCCATCTTATCGAGGGTCTTCCTCTCCTGCTCCGTCACTCCACTCTGCCAAACATGATGTTCCTCTCCAAGGACAGTCCCTCCTTGCAACTTGCCCAAAGTATGTCAGACAAAGCTTCAGAATCCTTGACTCCGGGGAGCATTCTGGCTTCACCCTCTCCAGGTCAAACCTGTTTGTTCTCCTAGCAGTCTGTGGTATAATCAACACTCGTCTCCAGCACCACAGCTCAAAGGCACCAATCCTCTTCCTATCAACCCTATCCACTGTCCAACTCTCTGATGCATAGCACCTAATTGCAAAGACTTTAGCGAGGATCAGGCGCACCTTAGTCTCCAGCCTGACATCGTTGCTCTTCAGTACTCTTGAGAGGTCCCTCACAGCTGACTTTCCCAATGCAATAGTCTCCTGATTTCCTGGTTGCTGTCACTAAGAGTGTTGACTGTGGAGCCAAGTAAATTAAAACTCTGAACTATCTCAGTCTCTTCACCATCCCTACTGATGCTGCCAATTGGCCCAGTGGTTAGGATCTTTATTTTCTTGACGTTGAGCTTCAGTCCATATAGGAGGCTGTAGTCCTTGATCTTCTGCAGCAAGCGCTTCAGGTCCTCCTCAGTTTCAGCAAGTAGGATTGTGTCATCTGCATAACACAGGTTGTTGATGATTCTTTCACCAATCCTGATGCCACATTCCTCTTCGTAAAGCCCAGCATCTCAGAAGATCTGTTCTGCATACAGATTGAAAAGGTATGGAGACAGAATACATCCCTGATGAACCCCCTCCTTGATTTTGAAACATGTAGTGTCTCCTTGCTCTGTTCTGACAACTGCCTCTTAGTCCGAGTATAAGTTTCACATTAGCACAATCAAATGTTCTGGGATTCTCATTCTTCTCAGAGTCAGCCACAGCTTATTGTGATCCACACAGTCAAAAGCCTTTGCATAGTTGATGAAGCACAGATAGACATTCTTCTGGTATTCTTTGCTTTCTGCTAAGATCCATCTGACGTTAGCTATAATATCCCTAGTACCATGACCTCTTCTAAATCCAGCCTTCACATCTGGCAGTTCTCTGTTGACATATTATTCCAAACGTTTTTGGATAATTTTCAGCAGAATCTTGCTTGCATGTGATATCAATGATATTGTTCGATAATTTCCACACTCTGTTGGGTCACCTTTTGGAATGGGAACAAATGTCGATCTTTTCCATAGAGTTATTTTAATTCCTCAGCTTACTATTATAGTGTTATAAGAAGAGACTTGTACTTGATCCATATAGCCACAGTAATTATGCATTACATTGATAATATGCTGTTAAAATCAAATACTGAAGAACAGGCTAGAGATTATTTTAAATCAGTGGTTGATCATATGATCAAGAGAGGTTGATTAACAAACTGAGCACAAATCTAAGACCTCTCCCATACAGTAAAATTCAGTAGGAATCTGGGCAGGAGCCACCTGTGACATTCCACAGGCAACCAGGAACAAGTTGCTGTCATTACTTTCTCCCAAGACTAAATGGGAAGCTCAACATTTGATTGATCTGTTTGCATTTTGAAAGATTGATAACCCACACCTTGTAATATTGTTATCTCCTATCCATAAAGTTATTCAAAAGAAAACTGTGTTTCAATGGAGGCCTGAACAACAGCAGACTTTGCTGAAATGCACCAAGAAGTCTTACTTTCCTTGCCTTGAGGCATTCATAATTCACACTCAGACATGATTCTGGAGGTACCTGACACCTGTGCTTATCCATATTGGACCTTATGGCAATAACTTGTGACGGCTGCCCTGTAGTGGTCATTCTGGCTCTTTGGAGGGAATTCTGAACAAGGAAATTTCCAGATGCTTTTGAATGCCACCCACCATTTGAAAGACAATTATTTGCCAGTTAATGGGCATTGATTGAGACTGCTTCAATGGTAGAAGGACATAGAATTGTTATGAAACTTCAAATACCCATGATATCTTGGTTGATGTCAGAGAAACATTCTAATAAAGAAGATGGTGCCCAAAAATGTTCTGTGATGAAATGGAAATGGTTTGCACAGGAGTGAGTGGCTCTTGGGGAATGCAAGGAGGCGCTCACCATAGTCACAAGCAACTAGCCTCTTTTCCTACTAGCACTATCTTGAAAGTTTTCCAGGGCTCATTGCCACATGGGCAGTGTCCTATGAGCACCTTCCTGCTAATCAACAGGGGACTGCTTATTTTACCCTAGAGACTGCAGCTCCAGGGTACAAGGACAAAATTCTTATGTGGAAAACAGCTGCACTAAGAACGGAGAATTGAAAGTTTGTGATTGAGGAATGCAAGAACATATCAGCACAATATACTGCTTGCTCTCTTCCTATGAGTGACTGAAGAATTTGGCAATGATGAGAGTTCCTGTCTGGACTTTTACTGATTCATGGGCAGTGGCAAATGGCTTAGCCATATAGTCGGGAAATGGATGGTGAAAAACTGGACTACTAATTGAGTGTCAATATAGGAAATGAACCTATGGAAAGCAGTCTGGAAATTTAGAGGAAAGATTAGAGTTGGACATGTCAATGCCTATAAAAAAAAAAACAACACAACACACCTTCCAGGATCAGAGGGTGATTGGAATCAGCAAGTGAACGTAGTAATACACTTCCTTGTGGTGGTCAGTTGGGTCCATGAGAAGAGTGAATATGAAGTTGTTGCAGCAATAAAGAGATTAACTGAAACTGGACATATTTCTCTTTCTCAGATACACAAAATTCCGATAAAAATCATTCTGCTTGGTAGCAATAGACAGAAGGAAGGGCTGCAGATGGCTATGGGACAGCTTGCCAGAGAGGAAGGCCTGGTAGGTACATAGTTGGCAAGTCAATTAAATTGAACCAATGGCATCACTGACACAAAGTAATTACAAATGATTTCTTATAGAAATAGATATTTAATGTTGACTGCTATAATATTTTGCTGGAACAAAATACCCTGTAACAGTTTGAGCCATTAAGTTTTATTTCCTCAGACCAAGGAACATAACAGTCTACACATATATATTGTGGTAACAACAAAATGTGTTTGATAAAGAACTCTGGTAGTTTGAAAGATGAGCACAAAATATTCTGACTTTTCTCTCATTCACATGTGTATTTTTTTTTTAAATATATCTCATCTGGCTAACTTGAAGAGATCCATATTTAGTCCTATTCCTAAAAAGGTTATCAGGAAGAGTGTAGAATACAAGTGTTCATGTTCTTCATTCAAAGGGTCACTATGAGTCATCTACGACTCGACGGCACTTAACAACAACAATACTAATATCATATGTAAGCAAAATCATTCTGAAGATTGTCCCAAAATGACTAGAAGAGTACACAGACAAAAAAACTATCAGAAATACATGCTGGATTTAGAAGAGGCTATGGCACTAGAGACACTTTTGCCAGTGTTAGAACAATCTTGCCTGAAAGCAAAGGGTACCACAAGGTGTCTATTTGTGTTATATTGACTATGCAAATGCGTTTTATTGTATGGATCACCATTATTGTGTGGCTAACATTGAGAAGAATGGAAACCCCAGAACATTTGATTGTGCTTATGAGAAACCTATACCAAGACCAGGAAGCTGTTGTCGGAACAAAGCGAGGAAACACTACATGGTTAAAAATCAAGAAAGGAGTGCCTCAGGAATGTTCCTTGTCTCCATACCTTTTCAGTGTATTTGTTGAACAGATCATTTGCGAACCTGGATTTTTATGAAGAAGAATATGGCATCAGAATTAGAATTTGTCAACAATTTGAAAATGCAGATGACACAACCTTGCTCACTGAAACTTAGGAGAACTTGAAACATTCTCTGCAGAAGGTCAAGGACTGCAGTCTTCAATAGGGATTGGAGCTCAACATCAAGAAAGCAAATATTCTCACCAATGAGCCAAGTGGCAGCATCATGATGGACATAATAGCAACAAAAATATCTCTAAAATTTGGTCAAGTTTATGATTTCATAAGCAAATCTTATACATCTTTCTTGGATCCACAATGAACATCCTTGATATCAGAAGTCTTTTAACATTAGGAAAGATTGTTGTCAGGGACCTCTCTAGTGTTCTGAAAGAGTAATGATGCCAGTTTGAAGATTAAACTGTGATTCAAGTCACAGTTTTCCAATCATTTGCTATGCATTTGACAGCTGGACAATAAATAATAGGAAAAGAATGCATGTGTTTGAGTTGTGGTGATGGAGGAAATTGCTGAATATCCCATGGACTGCAAAAAGAATAAATATGTCTTGAAGAAATTGCACTACAGACAAAAATGGTGAAACTTTGTCTCACATATTGGACTTGCTGTTAGGAGACGCTGGTCCTTGGAAAACGACATAATGCTTGGAACATTTGAGAGTCTCTGAAGGAGAGCAATGGGCTCAAATGTGTCCGGGACAATGAGAATGGTACAGGATAATACAAGGTTCACATTTGTAATTCATGTGAATGAGAGAAAAGTTAGAATATTTTGTGCTCATGTTTCAAACCACCAGAGTCATATTCAACATGGTGGGATTCAACAATGATAGTCAAATACATTATGGTAAAAGAAGATACTTTATGACTTCTGAGGACACTTAAACAATGAAGCCCATGATATCAATAAATATTCATGGTGTTGTTGTTCGGTGTCATTAAGTCAAGTACAATTGATAGCAATCCTATAAAAAACAAACAAACAAACAACAAACATATGTGAATTTTCTCCTATCCTGTGCAGTTTCACAATCTCTTTCACATTCAAGTTCATTGATGAAGTCACTGTGTCAATTCATTTGGTTGAAGATTTTCCTCTCCTTTGCCATCCCTCAATTTTTTGGTATTGTTTTATTTTGTAGTTAATTTTACTGGGTTAACCAAAGTCCTTTTGGTCTGTTACTGTTCAGCACTAACAACTTTCAAATGTATTATTTTCTTCATTTTTCCAATTCAGTGGATTTGATACATTATAGATATGAAGTTCTTTCATTA
Organism: Elephantulus edwardii; assembly: GCF_000299155.1. Classification (NCBI taxonomy): domain Eukaryota; kingdom Metazoa; phylum Chordata; class Mammalia; order Macroscelidea; family Macroscelididae; genus Elephantulus; species Elephantulus edwardii. The sequence goes on along the minus strand of NW_006399860.1, from coordinate 9,290,701 downwards.
TCAGATATTATTACTCTCATGCTTCAAAATTATTTGTCTCCTATCCATTTGGGGGAACAGGGGTAGGTAGGGAGATTGGATGTGTTACACTGGAAAAGTCTATAGTCACAGAACTCTCCAAATTATTGAGGTACAACTTTGTCAGTTTGTTGACTAAGGTTTCCAAGCATTATGTTCCTTTCCAAGGAATAACCTTTCTTAGCAACATGGCCACAGTATGTGTGTGTGAGATGAACCTTCATCATCTTTGCCTTCAAATATAATTCTGGTTGTGCCTTCTCTAATACCGATCAGTGTTTTCTTTTGGCAGCCCATGAGATAGTGAGTTTAGGTTTTTATTTGCAAAACAGTGGAAACTGTTCATTTTTTTAGTAGCCTTATGAGTTGTTAAGGAGTCTTAGTGTAATAGTGTGTTACATGTGAGACTGCCAACGTTAAGCCTGATGTTTCAAGCCCATCAGGAATTCCTAAGGAGAAAGATGGACATTCTCTTCCCATATTGACTTGCAGCCTTTGAAATCTGCTGCATGGTTGTCATAAGCTGTAGGATATTTCGTTTTATTTTATGGTTTATTAAGTGATCCCAGAGCATTGTTCCATGTTTGGTTAATTATTCACATTAATGAAGCAAGATCCTCTTGAGAGTTCTTTGTAAATTGAGATTTTTTTCCCTCTGGTTTACAGAAATTAGCACCATCCTTGCCTTTGCAAGTTCTGGGAACTCTCTGAATCTTACTGAGGGCTCTTCCCTATTCTCTGAGTAGTCTTAATCTCATGCAATTTCTTGACATGTTCTGCATTTGAAGATGCACCAGTTTATATACCTGAGGTTACTTCCATATAAAACTCTATCATTTTTAGTGTTCTGGTCTACTCTAGTCATCACAATCTCCTCAGAATTCCTTTCTCTGCTTCTCATCTCAGGAAACATTTTGTGAACTAAACTTGGGTTGTCCTTTACGTGTATTATGTCCTGGAATCACTCTTAAACACTAAACCTAGTAATAATAGTTCTAACATAAAAACTTTCATTTTTTTGAAATATAGCTTTGATTGATCATTGTGTTCAGAGGCATTAAATCACATGGGAGGAGGCTGCACTCCCTTCTACTGTGTAGGACTGGTGGATTCGAATCTTATGCCTTTGGGATTGGAGTGCAGCTTCTTACCACAAGGGGGTGTGTGTGTGTGTGTGTGTGTGTGTGTGTGTGTGTCCTTTTTCCCTGTCATATTATTTCTTAAATATTTAGGTTTACATGTAGAAACATAGTACATTTCTATGATTACCTTAAACAGTAAGCTTTTCTTATACTAACTTTAAAAATTTAACTTTATCATTACTTTTTTAAAATATATTTTTTATCTTCCTTCACCACGTTTATTTTAACTAAAGATCTTCATTTACCAATAGTAGTAAATTATAAAAAATAATAAATGCTCTCTGTTTTTATATTAAAGAAAAAAAGAAGGGAAGATCACTGTGGAAACTAATGTCTAGGATACCAATGTGTGATATTTTAATTCGCTGTCTGGTTGTTTCTTTGATTCAGACAGAAGGGTAAATCTCATCTTTCTTTTTTCATTTTAGCCATGAGTAAAATCTGTATCTCATAAATAATGGTTTCCTTCTTTTCACCTTGATAACTATTACTGAGAGAAAATAGTTATAAAAATAATTTTATTATAATATTTTTGGTTAACTTGAATCTATTAAAAACATAAAGCAATAAATTTATAATTCTAATAAGAGAAAAAATTATAGTCTTTAGGAAGTCATCTCACTAATCCAAAGACCATATTTCTTTGGTAGTTCAAACTCAACAGCAGGTCTGTGGAAGAACTAAGGATTATCTCCTCTCCTGTGATTTACAGATTCAGAAATCCAATAAAAGTTCAACTATAATCCATCCAGGACTTCCTAACTATAGTTTATATAGTTATGTGTGTGAAGTTATTGCTTGAGGCATTGGGGGATATGTATGTATGTATGTAAGTATGTATTTATAGTTATGTACAGTTGTGCATATATTCTTTGAAGAGGCTTCATCTCAACACTTTAAGAACAGAAAAAAATGTTGCTGTTATTGTTGTTGTTAAGTGCCATAGAGTTGTTTGTGACTCCTAGCAACTCTATGTACAATATCTCTGAATCCAGTTCTATCCTGAGCCAACTTCATTGTCTCCAACACACCGACCCCCAGTATTCCAGTCAGAGTCAATTCAACTCATCCAGAGTTTTCTTCTCTTATGCTGTCCCTTCACCATTTCTAGCAAGATACTCCTCTCCAAGGACTGGTTTCTCCTTGCCACATGCCCAAAGTATGTCAAACGGAGTTTCAAAATACTTGCCTCCAAACAACAGCTTGGTTTCACCCTTTCAATGATGAAATTGATTTTTCTCCTAGCAGTCTATGGCATATTCAATACTCTTCTCCAGTACCACAGCTCAAAGGCAACAATTCTCCTTCTATCATCCCTACTCATTTTCCAGCTTTCTGATGCATAGCAAATAATTGTGAAGACCATGTCCTAAATCAGGTGCACCTTGGTCTCCAGACTGACCTTATTGCTCATTATTACTCTGGTGAGGTCCTTGACATCAGATTCTCCCAATACAATTCATCTTTTGGTTTCCTGGCTGCTGGTACCAAGAGTGTTGATTGTGGAGCCATGCAGACTGAAGCTGTTAACAATCTCAGTCTCTTCACTGTCTATCATGATGTCAATCAGCCCAGTGGTGAGAATCTTTGTTTGTTTTATGTTGAGTTTCAAACCATTTTGAAGACAGCAGTCCTTGATCTTTGGTAGCAAATACCTTATATTCTCCTCAGTTTCGGTAAGCAAGCTTTGTCATCTACATAACAGGTTATTGAAGAATCTTCTCCCAATCCTGATAACACATTTCTCCTCATAGAGTCCAGCCTCCCAGATAATCGGTTCTACATATAGATTGAAAAGGTATTGAGATAGGATTTATGACTTGTCTACATCTTTCCTGATTTTGAACCATGCAGTGTTTTCTTGCTCTGCTCTGACAAGTGCTTCCTGCTCCAAGTATAGAGTTCACATAAGCACAATCAAGTGTCTGGGATTCCCATTCTTTTCCGAGTTAGCCACAGTTTGTTGTGATCCACACAGTGACATACCTTTGCGTAGTCAATGAAACATAGATAGATATTCCTCTGGTATTTTCTTCTTTCAGTTAAGATCTACCTAACATCAGGTAAATAGACAATATAGTCAGGTGAAAAAGGAAAATAAATACATACATATATATGTGGTTGTACCGTGTTATTGAGTCAGAAGTAACCCATAGCTGATCCTCCATCAGCTTTTCAGAGGAAGTAAATCCTGTAGGAGGAGATTGCCCTTCCTTATTCTGCAGAACAGCTAATAGATTCAAATCAGGTGCCTCGGGATTGCAAAGAAGCCTCTTGCCACGAGGCCACTAGAGCTCCCTCGTGCCAAGAAGCTGCACTGCAATCCTGAAGACATATGTTTTGAGGCTACCAGCTGCTATATATGCCCAAGTTGTTAACTGAAAACATTATTAGTGGTTGAGTGGGTAGTGATTAGAATAAGGTTTGCAACTGCATCTTAATAAATTAATATGAAATATATTTTTAAAATGTTTTCTTTTTATTGAGTACATAGTAAAGAAAATAAAAAACATTTCAGACTCAAAAAAAGGCACCAACCCAGCCAACACCATGCCTCCTTTGCAATCTGAATGCAGAGGCTGGCTATTCTGGGTGTTACCGGAGATGGGCTGCTCTTGGTCATTTTGAATCAATCAATCAATCACATAATATATATTGTTTCAGGAATGACAAGTGAGGAAGAATGATGTTGCATTCATAACAAGGAAGACTATTTTAAGATTTGCCCTGAAATACAATGATAGAAAACTCTCCATATGTATATAAGGAAGGCTGGCTAAGAAAATTATTATTCAGATATATGCGCCAAAACCTAAAGGCAAACAGGAGGAAATTGAGAAGTTCTACCAACTTTTGAAGTCTGAAATTGACTGAATATGCAATTAAGATGGATTAATAATGATTGGTGACTGGAATTAAAAATTTGGGAACTGGTAGTTAAAAATTACAGAAATGAGACTGAAAATGGAATGTTGAATTTTGTACAATTATTTATTTATCACAATTTTTAAGAAAAATAAACACAAATAGAAACTATACATATGGACTTCAACTTCTGGACTGCATAGGAATCAGAATGACCACATGCATGGAAAAAAAAATCAGTGAAGAAACAGTCTATGACAGCAGTCAGAACCAGATTTTGGAACAAACTATCAATAACTTTTATGGAAGTTTAAATTAAAGCTGAAAAAAATGAAAACAAGTTCAAAAGTGCAACAACGAATGAATGGAAATCCAAAATCTCTGTAAATTTTCATTGAAATTAATAAAAATAAGAAAATAAAAATATGATCTTGAACCTATTCTCCTTGAATTTAAAAATTATTTGGCACAAGATAAGGTTCATATTGATTCTAAGTTCACTGTGATTTATATTGGACTACACAGCAATTAATAACAACCCTTTCCAAGCCTGGAAGAGAAAACTGTTTTCTTGTCAAATTCTGTAGATTAGGAACTGCCTCATAACTGATCCTCCAGTAGGTTTTAGAGACAATAAGTTGTGTGGAAAAATAGTGCTCTTTTTTCTTCCATGGAATAGCTGTGGATGAAAATAAAATACCTTTAGATTAGCAGTTCAATTCTTTACCACTAAATCATCAGAGCTCCCTTTTGGAGGAAGCTTAGAAAACAAAGCTTCCTTCTTTAAAAAGCCACAAGAAATTGTTCAAAGTGGTGAGAGTAGACAAGGCCAGAGAGAAAGGGAGAAAGAGAGGCTAGTCTCCTGATTCATCCCAACATAAATTAATCATAATGCTAATGTTGCGATTTATTTATACTTATTTTCATTGATTTTGACTGGAAAGAGACTCACAGAAGACTCTCCTTTGGGTTTCTAAGGATGTAAATCACATGGAAGAAGATTGCTCGTATTTCTCCTGAAGAACAACTACAGGATTTGAACCAGCACGTAGAGGCTTGGCCTTTTAGCAGCACAACCCTGCATGGACTACAGCACAGATCTCATGAATTTCAGTATTATAATTGACTAGGTGATAACACACTGTGCTCAAAGGTACATTGTTCCAATAACAGTCAAAAATCTGAGAGGAAAGGATGATGTACTCTGAGGTATCAATAGATCAGTGCTGATGGTCTTTTAGGGGAAAATTATAATCAAGACTTAATAATTACTCACTCCTGGGAGTGTGATCAAAGACATTTTCTATGTATGACCTAGACAACTAAACTAACTCATACCATCAAGTCTATACCAATTCATAACTGATCCACCAAAGGATTTTCAGAAGCTCTAAATCATATGGGAAGATGATCTTCTTTCTCCTTTAGAAGGATTTGCACCACCCTGCTTTAGGTTGACAGTGCAACTCTCTACACACTAGGCAGTCTAGGAGGTATTGATGCAGAAATTGGCCATAGTGTCATAAAGAGATCTAGGTACCATCTGTGGAGTGTTTGCCAATTTAACAATAACATCAGTGACAGTAGCTTGAAAATAAATGATAATACCTCATTAATGAACAAACTCACTCACTACCATCATATCTATTCTGGCCTGTAGTGAAACTATGGCATAGAGTACAACAACTCCTTCATAGAGTTTCTGAAGCTGTAAACATGTTTTTTTAGTTTTAGTTTGAGTGGATGTTACAAAGCATATTAATTTATCATTCAAATATTAACACATGTTTTGTTGAGGTTATACATCTTTACAGAATCAGCCTGTCTCATCTTTCTCCCACTGATAATGGATTCAAACTATCAATTTCCCCTTCCTTTCATGAAAAGAGTCAGCAAATAAAGAAGTATTTATTAAACTCATGCTAGTCAGCTGATAGGCTAGTACATAGAAGTCAGGTCCATAAACGTCAACTGAGCAACTTCCTGAAAATACACATTCTGGGACTTAAGCCCATAAACTTTATTTTAGTGTCTATGGGAGAGGAGCCAAAATTTTGCACACCTAACAATCTCTCTAGGTAATTCTTGTGCAAGGGTAGAAGGAGATGGAGCAAATATACACTGTGAAACACAAAGTGGAAGGAGACTAAATATTTCATAAGCATTGCCAGTGGTGTAGGGCATAAGCATTGAACCGCTAACTAAAATGTCAGCAGTGTGAATTCTCCAGTCATTCAGTGGAAGAAAGATGAAATCTTTCATAAAAAATTACAACCCTGAATATTTCATGGAGGGTCACTATGAATCAGAAGCTATCTGATGACAATAGGTATCATACAATGTGTTGGTGTAACATATTGAACTGTTAACCAAAAGGTCATCTTTCTAATTGACAAGCCTCTTTGCAAAAGATAGACAAAGTAATCTGTTCCCATTAGGATTTCCAATTCCAGAAACCCAGTGGAGGGTGAATATGATTTTGAATGACCCTTTACTGGTGTGTTTCCTGTATCATTTCAAATTCTAATCTCTCTTGAAATATAAGGTTTTTTATAAGAAGGCATTACAAAGTAATGTAACAAAATAAAACTAGTTGCTACTATACTGGTAAACATATTAGAAAAAATACCTTTCCTGTGATCATCTTTCTCAGGTTTTTCCATTGTAATATAATAATTCTTTGCACAGCCCACCAGAGCTTCTTTTTGCTAATATCCTATATTCCAGTCAACCAAGGCAAAGAGAGAAATGACAATGGGATTAAGACTATGGGCAAATTAATGAATAGAAAAACAAAAACAAAACCAAAAGAACATAAAACGGATCTTACAAGAAGTATGTCCTTGGGACTTTTTTTTAAAATAGTCAGCATATTGTAAATATGTAATTCAGAAATGTCTCTTTTTCGGTAACACCACTATGATATAGTTAGAACAAAATAACTTAGACATGATAAACACATTTACATAGAGCATTTACAGAAAAAAAAAGTGTAGGTCATATCAAAGTCAGTGCAAGCTATTGAAACTGTATTTTGTATGCACCCCTCAAGGCATTCAGCAACCAATAAAGATCTTGTCACTCTAAAGTTTCTCTACATATTTATTTATGAAATGTTGCCAAGAGAAATCATACTGATTTGGGTTCATTGTCCTTGTGAATGACCCAGTTTAATATTTCAAAATTGTGTATGTTATTATTTCAGAGTGTTAAAAGTAGATTGTAATAGTGAAAATTATTATAAAAGCATATATACCATACATTTTAACAAAATGGTGATTTAATAATAAAAATTATTACTCATTTTCATTTGTAACATGTTAAATCACCAGTTTGTCATGGATATTAATATAAATCTATGAATAGACTATTAAGTTCGCAAAGAAAAACTAATTTCTAGGTTAGTTAATTGTCTAAATTTTGGTAGCATAGTCTATAGGAAACTGTGTTGCTATCAATCCAAAGCCCATACTTCTCTGATGGTTTAAATCCACTAGTCCCTCCATCAGAGAATGATTGGACAATATTTTCCTGTTGTTGTTGTTATTTACAACCTTAAGGATTCTATGTAGAGTCAGCTATGAATTGGCTTCAGTAACAATAAGAGAGAAAGATGTCAATTTTGGTGGCATAAAGAATAATGCTATATAACCTCTGCCTTTGAGGTTTTTTTTCTGGCTTAATCAGAGACATGTTTTTGGATAAGTGATTACAAATATAAGTTAAAAATTGTATGATAAGAGATTTATACCAGATTCCAACAGGGACCTAGAGAAAGAAAATCAAGTCAACTGTTTGTTACACAGGAAATAGAGTAATTAGAAGAATGACAAGAAGTTAGTGTTGGGAAAGTATGAGTGAGTGGAGAGGAGGTTCCAGTTAGAAAGGAGCTTTTCCTCAGAGCAGATAATGGGTTTGAACTGCTCCCCTTTGTATTGGGAAAGCATCTCCCCATCCAATAGGCCACCAGAGCTCTATAAAGGCATGTAGTTGTGTTCTTAGAGTGAGAACTGATATATTCTAACTGACTACTCAGTGAGTTTTCAGAGACATTAAATCATACTAAAGGAGATTGCTCAATTTCTTTTTGTGGACTTGTTGGTATAGCTAAACTGCACGCCTTAGTTTTGGCAGCAGAGCTTCTTATAATTTTACTATAGAGCTCCCTTATAAAGATGCATTAAAAAAGTACATTCTTATTAGGACAAATGTCTAAAATGTCTTTTGTTTAATAAAAAAGAGGTAAAGTAATTAAAAAAAAAAAAGATGTGCTGTGTGGCAGGAAGACAGGCTACACCCACAATACTTTTGGGGAAATATGGCTATTTAGCTACACCACACAGGAACCCTTAAACTTAAGCAGACCAGGAAAGCTCAGGCAAGGCAGAGATACTATTTCTAGGAGGGAAAAACAAGGTTCCTGGTTTGCTATCCAGGTACATTGAAGGAAGCACTGTTGTTAGGCCCTCAGCTCTGTGAGCCTTGTGATGCCAAGAAGAGACCACAAATAGACATCAGTGTACTTCAAAGGTACTTCAACAAGCTAGCGTCTACTAATAAAAGAGTCATATAACATCAAGAAAGTAACAGTCTGCTTCAGTCATCATGGAGAAAAACAAAATAACACTTCTAAACAAGCAGATCCAATGAATATCCTAGATAGAGAGAATCAAGAGAAATATGTTGGATGTGGAGTTATATGAACAGTGATGGAAAAAGATGCAAATAATGAAAGAAACAATTAAGACTGAAATGGCAGAAGTGTTCAACACACTGGTAGGACCAAAAAAGTGAAACTGAAGAGACGGAAGAGAGAATTAGTGAGCTGGAAGACAAGAGCCTTACTGGAAATATGCTTGAAGAAAAATCAGAGATGAGGCATAAAGAAAATGAGGAAAACATTAGAATCAACATCAAAAGGAACAATATACATGTGATTGGAATTCCAGAACATGGTAGTGACAAGGAAATCACTGAGAAAATTGTGGCAGAAGTACTAGAAGAAAACTTTCCAATCTTTTGAAGA
>NW_006399860.1:9277730-9279041 GCF_000299155.1 Elephantulus edwardii | reverse complement strand
AAAATCCATACCTCACTCCATACACAAAAAGCAATTCAAAGTGGATTATGGACCTAGGACTAAAGAACTCTAGAAGTCCTAATCCACAACATAAACAGTTTTACAAGCATCCTGGAAAATCTACAACCAGGAGATGATAAAATAGATGAATGGGACTTTCTAAGAATCAAATCCCTATGCACATCCAAAAACATGTCCAACAGGGTAAAAAATGAAGCCGCAGATTGGGGAAAAATTTTCAGTAATGACATGTCAGGTAAGGTGCTTATATTTAGAATTTATAAAATACTGGAGCACCATAAAAAAGTAAAGTTCTATTAACCCAATTGAAAAATGGGCACAGGATATGAACAGACTCTTCACCAAAGAAGACATTCAGATGGCCAGCAACCACATGAAGAAATGTTTAAAATCCCTAGCTGTAAGAGAGAGGCAAATAAAAATAACTATGAGATAGCATCTTATCCCAGTAAGAAGAGCAAAATTTAACAGAATAGCAAACATCAAATTCTGGAGAGCTTGCAGAGAAACTGGAACCCTTATTCACTGATGGTGGGAGTATTATATGGTGCAATCACTATGGAAGGCGGTATGGTGCTTTCTTAAAAAGTGGGGGGAAGGGGAACAGGGAGAAAAGTGCAACAATGAATGAATGGACATCCAAAATTTCTGTAAATGTTCATTAACATTAATAAAATAAAATTGAAAAAAAAAGTTGGAAACAGAAATACCATTTGACCCAGAAATTCCACTACTGGGAATTTACCCTAAAGAAACCATAACTGCCACTCAAGCAGATATATACACACCCATGTTTGTTATGGTTTGTTCTCAATAGCAAAGAGCTGGAAACAACCCAAGTGCCCATCAACAAATGAGTGGATAGAGAAGCCCTGGTATATTCACATAATGGAATATTATGAAGCACTAAGAAACAAGAAACTCATGAAATATTATGCAAAATTGGTGACCTTTGGAGGACATTATGCTGAGTGAAATATCTCAGTCACAAAAGGACAACTATTACATAGAACCACTGTTGTAAAATGGGACTGACATTGGGATTGAAGGAAGACAGAGAAGGAGGGAAGGAATGATGTATATTGCATTGAAACATATGAGGGAGAGAACTACTTATAAGGGATATATGATAGGGTATTATTGTCATGACAGCAGTCCATAATGAAGACTGCACAGTGGAGTGGATGTGAGGGGAAGGATTGCATAACAATGAAAGAATTTTTCTTTTACTTTTCAAGGGGAGGGGTTGGACAGGGAGAAAAGTGCAGTAATGAATGACTGGAAACCCTA
>NW_006399860.1:9270745-9277630 GCF_000299155.1 Elephantulus edwardii | reverse complement strand
ATGTGATTGGAATTCCAGAACATGGTAGTGACAAGGAAATCACTGAGAAAATTGTGGCAGAAGTACTAGAAGAAAACTTTCCAATCTTTTGAAGAATGGTGAAATCCACATTCAAGAAGCACAGAGAATATCAAATAGACGAGACCCAAAAAGAAAATCATCAAGAAATAACAGTCAAATTCTCCAGATTAAACCATAAGGATAGAATTTTAAAAGCAGTCCAGGGGGTGGGGGGAGGAGGTGAAAGAGTTAAATAAAAGTGGAAACAGATTAAATTCTGATTTCTTAAAAGAAATCATGTGAGCTAGAAGACAATGCGATGGCATATAAACTATGAAGTAGAAATTAGATTCTTTGCAGAAAAGAAGGAACCTAAGGAATTTATGAAAACAAGACCAAACTACAAGAAATTTTAAGAAATCATTCACATGGAGATGCCAAAGCAAAGGAGATAGACCATAATAACCAAAAATAATAGAAAAAGAAGCACGACAAAATGACAACGGTAAAACCTGGGCTAGCAATAATCATACTAAATGTACCAAGTAAGAAAAGTGGTAGAATGGATAGCTTTATCAATATGTTGCTCACAAGACCCACATCTAAAAAAGGAAGAGAAAGACAGGCTCAATATTAAAGACTAGAAAAAACATGCCAAGCAAATGGCAACCCAAAAAAATTAGGGGTAGCAATATTAATACTAAATACTAACACTAATAAAATGGGCTTCAGAGTGAAAACCACCATAAAAGATAAGGAAGGGCATTACATGCTGATTAAAGGCACAATCAATCAAGAAGAGATAACCTTGGTCAGTATTAATGCACCAGTTATAGACCTGGAACATACATAAAACAACAGTTAACAGAATTGAAGAAAAAAATAGCACCACAATAGTGGTAGAAGATTTCAACAAACCACTATCACCAAAGGATAGAACAACCCAAAAGAAACTCAACGAAGATGTAAAATATCTAAACTATATAATCAGCAAACTCGACCTTTTGGATGTATTTCTTCTGGGTACTGCACCCAACTAAAACTCAATTCACTTTCTTCTTAAGTGCACATAGTACATTCTCTAGAATCGATCACATATTAGAAATTCCATATAACTCAGCTATTCCACTGCTTAGAATAATAGTTTCCGAGAAAATGAGAAGTGATGCATAAATAAAGACTTCTACATCAATGTTCATAGCACAGTTATTCACCATCACAAGAAGATAGAAACTGCCCAAGTGTCCAACCACAGTGGAACGGATTGAGAAATTATGGTACATTCACACATAGTATTCAGGAACAATGATTTTATAAACTACCACCTAACTTGCAAGGGACTGGAGGACATTATGTTAAGTGAACTTAGTTTGATAAGGACAAATGCTGTATAAGATCATTATTGTAGAATGATTACTGGGATCAAAGTGGAGGAAGGGAAGAGTAGAGGGGTGAGGTCTGGGGGAGGGGTTTTAATCATAGGGTCACACAATTTGGTGAGGGGAAGGGGGTGAAGGAAATGGGAATGATCCAATGTGAAAAACAATGTATTAGAACTTTGTAAATAAATGAGTGCTGAATGAATGAATGAATGAGTGAATGAATGAATAGGAAAAGACATTTGAAAAAGCATTGGCTATTAATCATGGCCTAGATATTTCATAAACCTGTCAGTAATGTTAAGTAGTTTACAATTCCTCTTTAAGTCTACAGGGGACCATCTCCAATATTAGTGTTTCCTGGTAATTATTCTTCTCTCAATTCTCATGTATTTTTTCTATTTGTTGTGTTCTTGTTATGTGCTATCAAGTCCCTTGCGACTTAGTGCCCACCTTATACTGTATTCATATAGCAATTTTGTATTACTAAAAATTTTACTGAGAATCTTGTAAAAACAGGAATTTATTGTTTCATATACTAAATAGCATTTTGTCATTTATTTTGTTCATTTTCTCCTTTATCAAGGAATCCTGTGACTCAGACTGTTCAGTGTTGGAATATTAAAGAAAAATCAGTGGTTCAAATCCACTAACCACTATGTGGGAAAAAGATGGGGCAATCTGCTTTGTAAAGATCCACATCCTCTGATATTCTATGTGTATCAATAATGACAGCAAAATAGTACTGCTTGTCCTAGATTTCAAGCACACACATTCAGATATCATTTTAATTCCTAAATATTTAGGTATGAAAATAAACCAAAAGAAGTTAGACAGAAGCTGAAGCAGACTCATTAATTTTAAAATGTACTCCCTCAAATTAAATATAGTGGGTTTCTAAATCCATTCTCTAAATATGAGCCAAAAGGTTCTGTACTAACATATTATGGCACAGGAATTCTACATATAAAATGTAGTAGCAACAATTTTCTACATTCTTCAGCTCCATAATGGCATTTAGCTATCAATAAACCAATAGACTAAATATGCAACCATTATACAGTGTTAGAATCCTTCTTTAGAGAGGCTAATTATTTTAATTTCAGACTTCAGCTATGCCTGTCTAAAGTGAACCACTTTCCATTGTTAATGCAGGTTTATTTTTATTCTGAAGTAGCGGCCATCCGTTTTGTGCTTCACTCTCTGAACAGAGCTGTTGGAGTGTGTTTAGTTCACTTGACTTTACACGTGCTCCAGGTGCCAGTTACGGCTGCAGTGTGACTTCACTGTTTACAGATGAAGCACTGCCTAAGAGGCATTTAATTCTCTAACAAGCTATCATGTGTGACTTGCATAAATTTTGGAAAGGGCTACTACAAAACACACAGTGCACTGGTACAGCACATTAAATAAAGGTTTATTCTTATTTGAATTGTATTTGTATTTCCATGAGAGCAAAAGCAGCAACTAAATTACAGGTTTTCAAGCTCTTAGGACTAATGTTCCTCAGGGTGGTGAGTACCTGAGTGCTGCGGGAGCAGAACCTGGTTGTCCAAAAGCAGTGAAAAGATATAAAACCACCACTTTTAACATGCAAATTGAGAAGAATCAATTTGAACATCTCAAAAAAAAAAAACAAACAAACAAACAAACAAACAAAAAAAAACCCATGTCTTTTGCTTTTTAAAGAACTTCAAATAGTGCTTTCACCAAATGCTATTGTTGTGTTTTATTCCTTCCAGTTAAGTTTGACTTATAGCTGACTCTAGAAGCAATGGACCAGAATACTGACTTATCCTTTGCCATCCTCACGGTCGCTGATGTTCTCCGGACCACTGTTACAGTCTCCGGTTAGAGTACACTATTATAGTCACTACATAAACTCATCTAGTTGAAAGTTTTCTGCTCCTTCACTGACCACTCCAAGCGTGATGTCTTTTTCCAACATCTGGTCCTTCTAACAATACGTCTAAGGTATGTGAGAAGTTTCACTAACCTGTTTCCACAGAGCACACTGGCTGCATTTTTTACAAGACACATTTGTTTGTCCTTTTGGAAGTTTCTAGAATATTCACCACTCTTCAACACCACAACTCTAAGTCTTGATTCTTCTGCCATTAATTTAATTGTCCAACTTTCAGATGCATAGCAAGTAACTGAAAGAATGTGGTCTCAATCAAATATATCTTAGTCTTAACACTGACATTATTGCTTTTCAGTACTTTGGAGAGGTTCTTGACAGTAGATTGCCCCAAGGCAATATATCTTTTGATTTCCTAGTTTCTGATGCCAAGAGTGTATACTGTGGATCCAAGCAAGATAAAGTCATTGACAATTTCTGTCTTTTCTCTGCATATCATGATAGCTTCCATTCCTCATCATTCACCTCTTTGATTCAACATAGATAAGAGCTAAGAGGTATCTTCTGCCTTCCAGCTATCTCCAACAACTAAAAAAAAAAAGTTGAGAAGAGGTTAGCTTGTGAGCTGAATTTGACTCCATAAAATATATACCTCTCTTCCTCTCTAATTGGATAATGTATCTCTGGTAGTGGATCTGATGATGTCATAGTTCGGCAGATCGTTATGCTTGTTTCTACTTAGTAACTATAAGTCTGTTGTTGTTATGAAGCTTCAAATAAGACGTGATTCATAGCTGATCCTCTTGCAGGTTTTCAGAAACTAAACTTTGCATGGTACCAGTCTTTCTCTAATAAAGTATCTGGTAGATTTTTAATGTCTCCTTTTGGGTTGGAATTACACTTCCTTTCTCACTAGGACACCAATGTTTCCTGATAAATGCTATAGGAGTCTTTTAATTCATTGTGATTCATGCCGCTGCTCTATATTTGCACATGTCAATTCATGGAACCTGTGAATATATTACCTTACATAGCAATAGAGTCTTTGCACAAGTTATCATGTTTGAGCACAAATGGGTTGAGAAATTATGGTACATTCACACATAGTATTCAGGAACAATGATTTTGTAAATTACCACCTAACTTGCAAGGGACTGGAGGACATTATGTTAAGTGAACTTAGTTTGATAAGGACAAATACTGTATAAGATCATTATTGTAGAATGATTACTGGGATCAAAGTGGAGGAAGGGAAGAGTAGAGGGGAGGGTCCTCCAAAGAAGGAAGCATAAACTAAGTAAAACAATAAGATATAATGATGATAGCTGAGATAGGGCAATATAATTATGAAAGCAGAGTGAGAAAAGGTTATATGAATATGAAAGTGAAGGTCAGGTTAATATAACTGAATTCTCATTTATGGTCTCCAGATAATGGAATTCTTCTGATACACTTTGGACTTTAGGACTCCAGAACTCTAATATGATAATTCAGGATTGCCTTAAAATTTTCAGTAACTTGGTACAGTAACATTATAAAATTAATACTCCTTTTGTAGTCAAGTCAAATATATTCTAGTTTCCTTCTCTAAAGCAAATAATGCAGGAGGAAAATCATATACAATATCCTCCTATGTTATTCACTGTCTCTGAAAACCCACTGGAGGGTCAGCTATGGGTCAGTTCTAAATGGAAGGCAAAATAAACAACAACAATAAAAATCATATTACCTTATACAGGTCTGACAATTCCTTAAAAACCATGTAACCCACATTATGCACTTTCTTTGATACATTTCAATTTTAGCTAAGATCAAGCTGTATTACGATAGGACTCTGACCAATTCAACCATAACAGCAAAGAATAGAAAAACATAATTGAATAAATCTTTCCATTACACAGTTGTGTTAAATCACCTGTAAATCTCTAATGTAACCAATTCTTGAAAGCAAAAATCCTCAGAAGAGAGAAAGTATGTAGAAATCTGCATTATTTTCACTCCAGTGTATTTGTTAATTCCTCTTGAATAAAATATTTAACGCAAAGTAGTGCCTGTAGTTTGTGACAATATCAGTTTTAAGTATCAAGATTTATTTGTATTTGGAAAATGTGAATTCACAAAATGCATTAAAAGGTCAAAATCTTAAAGGTGAAAGTAAAATAAAATATAATAGGGTCGAAGAACACATGATCAAACAAACACATAGAAGCGAGCTGAAAATTGTGCACAAAAGTTCCATTTAGTTTGAAAACTCTTAAATTATGCAAGATTTTAGCAAGATTAAAGATATTAAGTTAAAAAAAGGACGTGGAATGTCTTAGCGTCCTTTCTCACATCTTCCTCTTACCTGTACCTAAAAGCATATCTCCAAGGAAAGGCTATACTTTCCAGATAAGATACTTTTCTTTTATATTGTTGTTTTTGTTAGAAGCTGTCAATTAACTTGTGATTCATAGTGACCGTATGTCCAATAGCCCTGAAACCTGCTTTACCCTGTGCCAACATTACTGTCACTGACACACCTATCCTCAATTACCCCAGTCACTGAATCAATCCATCTCATTGATTATCTTCCTTTCTTTCTTTGTCCCTCCACCCTTCCAAGCATGATGTTCCTTTCCAAGGACCACTTAATTATACTCATGGGAAACCCAAGACCAAAAAGCATTGGCCACCCCCCCCAAAAAAAAACAAACCATCAAAACGAAACAAAACCCATTTGCCCAAACACAAGGGAAGACTGTATGATCTAAAAACAAGTAAAGTATGCCTCAGACTTATAACCTTTTCTCATACCTATTCAATATGCTATCCAATAAAATTATTCCAGAAGCTGAAACATATGAAGAAAAGTGTAATATCAGGATTGGAGGAAGATTCATCAATAACCTAGATTATGCATATGAAACAACCTACTTGCTCAAAGTGAAGAAAGTTATAAAGCATTATGTAAGGAAGATTAAAGAGTCGAGCCTTCAATATGGATTGTAACTCAACATCAAGAAACAAAAATATATAGATATAGATCACTACTCATCTGTCAGTTTGACATTCTATAGTGTCTTACATGTAACTATGATGCTGAAAGCTGTATCACCAGAATTTCAAATATCAGCAGGGTCACCCTTTGTGGAGAGGTTTCAATGAAGTTTCCATCCTAAGACAGGCTAAGAAGCAAGACTGAGCATTTACTGCTGAAAGAATAGACTACCTAAAACCTAATGGACAAGATAAAACCATTATTGGATATAGTTAGTAAAAATGATTGCCTCAGGAAGGATGGGACTCAAAATGCAATTGGGGAAGAGTTTCTTCCTCAAAGTAGAATTTACTGTAAATACAAAGTTGGAATAATGATTTTACCCAATGGAAGACCTTCATTTGCTGATACAGAAAGACCCAAAGAGAAAAGAGAGAGTTACAAACATCCATCACTAATTGGAACATGGAATATACTAAAAAATTAGAATGAATTACAGGAGGATGTTGTTGTTATGTACTGTCAAGTGACTTGTGTTTCATAGTGACCCTATGTACAAACAGCCCTAAACTCTGCTCTGTCCTGTGCCAATCCCACTGTCTATGACACAACCATCCCAATTACCCCAGTCACTGAATCAATCCACCTTCCCCACCTGCACTGTC
>NW_006399860.1:9261875-9265010 GCF_000299155.1 Elephantulus edwardii | reverse complement strand
TTTAAAAAAAAAACACTCAGAAAAAAAAAACCCCAGAACAAAAACCAACACCCTAGGCATTATTGGGCAGCAAATGGGCTGTGTTGGCCATTTTGAATCAGACAATCACGTAATATACAATACTAGAAATAAACATTGAAGAAGAATGGGGTAGTGTACATTGTCTAAAAGAGCATTTCAAGATCTATCCTGAAATACAATGCAATGAATGATAGGCTACTATCTATACTCATACAAGGAAGTCTTGTTAATACACTCACCTATAAGGAATGTTAAGGATGAAGACATTGAAGATTTCTACCAACTATTGCAGTCTGAAATAGATTGAACCTGCCCTAAAGACACACTAATAATATTTGCTGTTGTGGAGTCTCAAACAACTCATAGCTTACCTTCCAGCAGGTTTTCAGAGGTAGTTAATTGCATGGGAAGAGATTGTTCATCCTTTTCCAATGGTGGATTTGAACTGCATCTCTTGGGGATTGCTGTGCAAATTGGAATGCAAAAGTAGGAAACTAAGAAAGACTGGTAGTTTGAAATTATGGCCATGTGAGAGAAATGAGGCTGGATTTAATAGATTAGAATTCTTTTTGTACCATAAATTATTTTTCATTGTAAAGACCTTTTATGAAAAACATAAGAGGAGATTATACACATGGACTTCAGCAGAGAAATTAGATTGACTACATCTGTGGAAAGAGGCATTGGAGAAGCTCAGTATTCACAGCTAAAAAGTTAGGCCAGGCACTGAGTGTGGAACAGATCATAAATGACTCACAAACAAGTTAAAAATGAAGTTGAAGAAAATGAAAACAATTCTGCTAGGATCAAAATATAACCATTAGTGTATCCCAATTAATTTTTTTTCAGTTGATTCTTCCATGAAACAACATTACTTTTTATGTTATTTGCATCTCTTTCTATATTTGCCTGTGGTTTGTCATTAAGCCTTTCAAAGAATCAGCTTCTAACCTTATTTTTCTATTTTCTTTGTTTTCCATTTATTTCTACTCCAATCTTACTTCCTTTCTTAAGTGAATTTGCTGTTCTTTCACTAATTGTTGAAGATGTTTTAAGGTGTTTTTAAAAATTATTATTTTATATTAGTTTGCTCATGAAGTTTGTATACATCCAACTGAATTTTTAAAGGAATCTTAAGAACAGCTCTGACACCCTGAACATTAGTGTCATAGGCCAGATTAGCAATAGAAGAGTATCATTCATGAAGAAAGAAAAAGGTCATTACAAAGACAAGGAAGAAATATATGCCTAAAATAGAGGTCATAAAGACTGACTCTTGCGTTAAAATGAACAAAATAGTTCAATTTACTGATTCAAAACAAGGGATAGGAATGCTAAGATAAGAGAGTTTAACAGATTTCAAAGTGCAGATTGAGAAGAAAAAGCGAAGTATTATAATAAACTATGTAGAGAGCTAGAGTTAGAAAGCCCAAAGTGAAGAATACATTTAACATTTCTCAAACTGAGAGAACTAAAGAATAGATTCAAGCCTCTACCTGTAACAATGAAGGATTCAATGTGCAAAATAATGAATGATGCCGGAAGCATCGAAGAAGATGGAAAGAACACATAGCATCATTGTACTAAAACCCATTGATCAACACTGAAATATTTCAGGAAATTGCATATTATCAAGAACTAATAGTACTGAAAGAATTATTTCAAGTTATACTAAAGACATTGACAATAAATAAGGCCCCAAGAATCGATGGAATTGTGATGTTTCAGGAAAGTGGTGATGCATATCTGGGTTGCTCATCAGTGGCTGCCAGCAGATATGTAAGACAGGCCAACTGACCGAGAGGTTTCAATACTTGTTCTTATTCCCAAAGAAGGTGATAAAACAGATAGTGAAATATATTTAACAAAACACTCAAATTTGCAGAGGCTATTAGTTCTGGGAGAAAGAAACTATCTCACATAAAGTAACAAGACAAAATAGTCAAAATAAATTTTTTTAAAACCTACCTTAACAACATTGTAAGATAAAAAAAGTGGCTATATTCATGTTAGGAAAAACTAGATATTAGAGCAAATAATATTATCAGAAACTGTGGTATTACATTAGGACAAAAGAAACAAGCCATTAAGAAAAGACAGAAAAGTTAAATTCAAAAAAAAACAGAGCTACAAACACATTTTGTAACATAAATATTGGTAAATGTGAATGACAAGATAAATTTACCACTAGAGTTGAAGAACTCAATACTCTTCTCACAATTGGTAAAACCACTACATGGAAATTGGAGAAGTGCCCAGAAGAACTCAACAGCACATCGTTTAGGATAATTTAATCAATACTTGCAGATGGTAACACTCAAAAATAGCAAGACTGCACTTTTTTCCAAAAGCACTTGCATTAAATGTATGGCACAACAGACCCTGTGTTGTGCTATTAAGGAAACTTCAGCAAGTTTAAAATAATTAAAACCATGCATAATAGATTCTCTGATCAATTTACATTCAAACTAAAATCAATCAATGTAAAAGAAAAATATTCAAGTATTTGGAGTCTAAGCATTATATTTTTAAACAACCCATGGGTCAAAGAAGTCTCAAGAGACATTGAATAATATCTTGAATTGAATGAAAATGTAAATGAAATACATTAAAATGCATGGTTGGAACTAAAGAGTACTCAGAGGAGAATTTAAACCATTGTATGCTTATATTCAAGCTAGAGCCAAAAGAGGATTTAGAATAAGGGACACCATTACTGACCTCAAATGGATTTAAGCTGAAAGCAAGGAGGACCATAAAGTTGTTTGGTTTTGTTTTATTTACAACACAGAGGTATATGACTCTGTGAACTATAAGAGATTATTGATAAAACGGTGAAGAATTGAGATTCCAGAATACTTAATTATATGTATGCAAAACATGTGCAAAAACCAAGAGGCAGTCTCTCTAATGAGTCAAGGGCATGCAACATAGTTTCAAATTAGGAAAGATGTGCATTAGGGTTGTATTCTGCCATCATATATATTTGGTTGATATGCTAAGCAAATAATAACTATATGCAGAAGAAAAATAGCATCATTGGGAGTGAATCAAAATGAAATAACGATATGCGATATGAAGATGACAAACCTTACTTGAAGAGAATAAAGATTA
>NW_006399860.1:9256147-9258185 GCF_000299155.1 Elephantulus edwardii | reverse complement strand
GGCTCCTTGGAGGCAAGGATTCTGAGGCTCCGTGTAACATACTTCGGACATGTTGTGAGGAGAGACGGGTCCTTGGAGAGGGACATCATGCTTGGAGGTTGGAGGGACAGTGCAGGAGAGGAAGGCCATCTATGAGGTGTATTGATTCAGTGATTGGGATAATTGGGATGGGAGTGTTGGAGACAGTGCGATTGGCACAGGACAGAGCGGACTTTACGGCTGTTGTACATAGGGTCCCTATGAGTCACAGGCCACTCGACGGCACACAACAACAATGACAACAGCTAACAAAACAAACCGGTTCATTCTGAAGAGGGATAAACCATGCTGCTCCTTGGAAACAAAGATTCTGAAGCTTCATCTGACATACTTGGAACATGTTACTAGGAGATTCAAGTCCTTGGAGAAAGACGTCATGTTTGGGAGTTTGGAGGGACAGCGCAAGAAAGAACCTTTATGAAGTGGATTGATTTGTGACTGGGATAATGGGGGGATGTGTGTCGAAGACAATGAAATTGGCACAGGATAGAGCAGGGTTTAGGGATGTTGTATATAGCGTCACTCTGAGTCTCAGGTGACTCGACCACACATAAAAGCAACCACCATTGAATTAGAACTGACATATGTATGTGTGTGTGAATTGTGCAACCTTATGATTAATACTCTGCCTCTTCATCTTCACCTCTCTATTTTCACCACCCCCCTGACTTGGATCCTTAGACTCATTCTACAACAATGGTTTTATACAGTGTTTGTCCTTATGGGACTGAGTTCACTCAGCATAATACTTTCCAGTTCTTCCCAAGTTAGGTAGTAATTTACAAAACTATTATTCCTGCATGCTGCATAGTATTCCATTGTATGAATGTACCACAACTTCTCAAACCATTTGTTGTGCTTGGGCATCTGGAATGTTGCCATGTTATCCTTTTATTTTTACAATAATGGTCATATGAAGTATTTTTCTTTATGATATCTAATTTCTTTTTAAATCTCATAATATAGATTGTTTAAAAAACCCTCCAAACCCCCTGTATGATTCTTCATTAGAGAATGATGGTGTGTAGGAGAATTGGTATTTAGCATAAAACAGTTACATAAAACAGCACAGAGTTATTGACTGTGAGAACCAATTAAGATGTGTAGGTTAGCAAATAATTCAAAAAACGTGAAAATATATATAGGGTGAGTGGAAAATAGGAAAATCTAGAAGAAATAATGAAAATAACCATGAAAAGTTAAGTGTGAAACTTGGGAGAAAAATGGAAAATAATGAACATTTATTTGAAGAAAAAAAATCTCACCAATCTGAAGGTTTTATGAAAATAGTGTAGATGTGATCTGTATGGTTATAACTAATAGTTTCACCAGACCTTGTTGATAGATGATAATTTATTAGAAATATGAGTAGTAGAAAGAAAATGATGATCGAAGATTGAGTTTCATATAATGAAATATAAGGCAAAATAAAATAAGGCACATTGATTGAGATAGGTAAAATTAAATTCATCAGCCTTACTTAATTTTAGAGTGGTAACACATTTTTAGAACAGATAGATACAGATTGTTGTTGTTAGGTTGCGTCAAGTTGTAGATGATTCATAGTGACGCTATGAATGAAAGACCTGAACACTTATTTAACTTTCATCAGTTCTCCATATTCATAGAGCTTCCATAGGCAGGCTATTTTAGAAGTGGATGCCATTCCTGCTTTCAAGCTTGTTTTAATCAGGTAGCTCCACAAAACACTGTCCACCATGGGTAACCGTTATCACATTTGACACATCAGTGTCACAGTGTTTAGCATCACAGCAACCACAAATTACCTCATACAGTGAATGGACAAATCAGTGCTGCACCACTTAGAAGAATGTTTGACCAAAAACAATTAAATCCTAACACGAGGGTCATAGGCCCAGGGCTCAAATGTGGTTTTAAATGTTATGCATAGTTAATATCTTGAGTTAATTGCAACATTATTTTAATATGAAAATCCCTACCCATGATAACTTAAATAGAATAATTTTAAAAATACAAT
>NW_006399860.1:9241784-9256047 GCF_000299155.1 Elephantulus edwardii | reverse complement strand
GCCCTAAACTCCGCTCTGTCCTGTGCCAATCGCACTGTCTCTGACACTCCCATCCCAATTATCCCAGTCACTGAATCAATCCACCCCATAGAGGGTAGCTCTTCTTTATTAATGATGTAAACTAGAGATGGATAGTGCAAAATAGTCTATCATTGTGCAATGCTGACCAGGGTGTTATATTAAAAGGAACTAATATGTAACTGATGAAACAGATCAATTCTTTTTATTTTTAAAAAAGAAAATATTTTAACATGAAACAAAGTGATATTAAGTTAATAAAAATGCTTCTGGGAAAATATCTTTATAAATAATTATGTATCATTTCCTAAATTATAAATAAAGTAAAATTTTATGAAAAGCAGTGATGGTTTGGGATGTGTGTGTAAGATACAAAATAAATTTATTTAGAATCATCAGAATATTTAACCAGTGTTTATTTATTTTAAAATAACTATATGCATACTGGTAAATTAAGACATACAAAAAATTAAGCCCTCACTTATATTTATATAATGAGTTTATAAAAAGATAAGTCCTTTTTTAAGACTATCTGACCTAATATTATCATTAATTTACCATAATAGAATTTTTACAGGTTTTAGGGCAAATGATGGGTATTTTAAAGTGGTTTAACAAGAGAAAGTATAATTTTATACATCTGTCAATCCTCTTGTTACACATGGACTATTATGGAAAGGATATTTTCCCTTCTTCATAAATGTTTTTCACTTTTATTTCCTACTATAGTTGTCTAGATCTATTATAGCATGAAGCTGTTCAGATAGGGGGTTAGTACAGTTTTCTATCTTGCCTGCTCTATGAAGCTAAGGTTCTGAATGAAAAGAGTATGTGTTCTAATGGAATTCTCCCCTGGGGCACATCAAGTCATTTTATACAATGACACACTAAGAAAGGCAATTTATGGTGTGTGACTGACTCTAATGCGATTTTTTCATCATTTCATTTGTTTTCCATTAGTCATAAAAAAGACATATGAACTACATAGCAATCGTTCCTTGTACTCCACAGGGGTTTTCTTGTATATTAGGGTCTGGTGGAATATTATCTTTTATAAAATTTCAAAAAGATAAGTGTGCAAAAACACTCTTATTTTCTTATCACAAGAATTTTTAAAACATTTTAAAGTCTACTTACATTGATGTTTATGTGAAACACTTAAAAAGCATATTTTAAATCATTATTTAAAGCTTTACCCAGTACTTTTAAATACTATTTAATTATTATAATTATGGTTTCTAAAGTAAGTGAGGTCATCTATCTATCTAGTCGATAGAGATAGAGCTATGGATCTACCTGTATCTAAATAAAACCACCTGTGTGGTTTACCACTTCTGAAAACCTGCTCGAGAATTGGTTCTGATTAAACAGGAGTAAGTTGACTTATTGTTGTCATAGTGCCCAAACAAATTTTCAACAATAATTTTTTCAGTATTTCACAAGCTCCAAGAGTTCAATATTTTTTCTCCCTTTCTTAGCATTTATTTAAATTATCTTTCCAGCCAAGTACTTGAAATAGCAAATAACCATGCTGAAAACTATTTAGTAGCCATATTAATACCAAAAAGGAAAACTAACATGTATAATTAATTACTATGTATAATTAATTACTAGTAATAACAGGTTTTACTTAAATCAATATATATTTTTTTGAAATATTTGGAACATTGTTGGAAATGTACTTTATATGTGTGTGTGTAGGGGGGAATGATTGCATTATGCTTCATCCATACTTGAATAAGTTTGGATTTCTTGAAATCTTTATGAAACTTACCTAAGAGTCAGGAGAAACATCAGGAACAAATGTTAAGGCCATCAAGTCAATTTTGCTTCCTAAAATCCTTCATCTTATTTCTGTGGCTTTAACTAAAGAGAAAAGATTGCTTTTTGTTCTCCTGTAGAGAGGCTGGAGATTAATTTTTTTTTTTTCCTTGTTGTGTACTGTCAAATTGGATCTGACTAGTACAGGGGGGTATTACCGCCCCACCTTCTCCAGCAGAATATCTGGTGGATTCAAACTATGTACCTTTGGAATTGCAGCACAGCTTCTTGCCCCTGCGCCACCAGAGCTCCCCGAGGCTGGTGATTTTGAATTGTTGACCTCATTGTTAGCTCAAGAAATATTTGGCGGGCTGTCTTAAGGTACACATCATCATCAGAACTCATTTTAGTAGGCATATGGAATTTAACACAACCTTGCTAACTTAAAGAATTACAAATGGAACTAAACCTATACTAAACCACTCCAATTAAAAAGCAGTGTTTGTGAAAAAGGAAATAGCTAAGTTATAGAAGAAAAAGAAAAACGAAATTTTTCTTGTATAAGTGAAATGTGTTTAAATCTAATCTATTACAAACAAGAGGACATTTGAATTTTCTCTTTTTAATTCTATTATAACTGTTTTTTGTTGTGGCAATGAAAAGATCATTTATTTTCTTTGAAATAATTTTAATAAAAGTCAAAGGTGGGTGACTTTTAGTTCGCGGCCCTCAGGCCAGTCTTTCATTGTTTTTGTTCAGACATTCCTCTAGGTTATATAGCCCTGGTGTACAAGTTGCCGTCCTGTGGTCACTTGTGGTTGCTGTGAGGCTGAACACTGTGACATGGATGTGTCAAATGCGTTAATGGTTGGCTACCCAATGCGGACTGAGAGTGGGGTGGAGCTCCCCGTTGAACAAGTGTGGAAGGAGGAGTGGCGTCCACTTCCATAATAGCTTGCCTCTGGAAACCCTATGAACTTGGAGAGAGGATGAAAGGCACCCAAGCGTCAAGGACTCTCCTTCGTAGGGTCGCTATGAGTCACTTGCAACTCGACGGCACTTAACAACAACAACAACAACAATCATAGAATATTGTTTTCAAAAAGAGCTCATAATCTTAGTGAGATAACTTAATACATACAAATTACATTAAGTAATTCACCTTCATACTATTTTTTCCAAAAGTTTTAGTTTTGTTTGTATTCTCCATGCTACAATATGAATCTATTTTGAGATTACAGTTTCTGTTTCTTCTGTATCATTTATATTAACTTCAGTTCATGGCTATAATGTTCAAAAGTGATCTATCTCATGTAATAATTTATTGCTATTTCAAAGGTTATGCCTTTTGTCAATACCATCTTCAATTAATCTTCATTAGCATAATATCCAGTGCAAATAGAAATACAATTTGAGAAGCTTGGCATCTATTTCACAATTTTGACAACCATGTCATAAGGGAACTCTAATATCCTATCCTAGTCTGCATAGTGTTGCTAACTCAAAGAATCCCCTCTCTGGTGGTTCTGTTATAATAACATCTCCTTGACAGAAATATGGGAAATCTCCTACCATATGATTTATAGTTTAAGAAAACCATTGAAGAGTCAGCTATGAATTAGTTCAACAATGAGTTTTGTCACAATTTATTTTCAAGTTTTCTTCCAGGATGAATTCTCTGTCTATATAAGTTAATACATTTTAGAGTAATAATAACACTTCACTTCGAGTTTGTGCCTCCTTAATATGTCTCATTTACAATACTACTATTTTAATGAGATTTGCTATGATTGCTGGCATGACAAAGCAAGTATCTCCTTAACTATCTCGACTTGAAGACAAGTGTGTTTTCCAGATAAAAAATGAAAAAAATAGGAAAATATTAAAAATGTTTTCCCATCAATAGTACATATTACATCCTAATCAACAGAGAAATTAAAGAATCCTGACCTTTCTGAATCAAGGTTATCCATACTTACTGTCATCAAATCAGAAGGAACTCATAGTTCTAAATTCCAGGAGAATATTATTCATTGTATTTTTTATGACAAATTCCCGTAGTTACATTGTTGAAGATCCTTTTCAGATGCGTCAAACACTTAAAAGCATGTTTTGTTGTTGTGTTTTTCATTCAAGTTTGGAGGTATAAGGCTTTCCTTAAAGATCGCTAAAATGGTTAAGGCAAGGAGTAAACTTGACAGAGGCATGCTTCTCAGTAGATTGAAAGTTATAATGTAATCTTTTATAATAAATCCTAACATAATGGAATTGCTTCTATGATCTGACCTGTTCTGTTAGAAACAGTCTATCACTTAAAATGAAGTCTTTTCAAGTCTCTAATCTGTATAAAGTCTACACAGAAATTCTGATAGAATTGTCTATTTGTTCAATCTGTGTCATGATTACAGTTTATCATAGATATCACCTAATGTCAGGTTAATGGCCCATGAACCTTTGTCCCATGGTACTGCTTGTTGATCTTAGCATACATTAGCCTCACCATTGTATGAGACATAACTCTGGATATTATGCCCGTGTTTTTATTTATTTTTTAAATTAATTTATTTATTTTTGACAGAGGTTTTGGATTTCCATTCATTCATTGCCTCAATTTTCTCCCTGTCCACCCCTCCCCAACAGCTCGCTTCCCCCTCTGAAGAGAGAAAAAAAAAAGAAAAAAAATTCCTTCATTAGTATACAATTCCCACATCCCTTCCCCCAATTCCCCACCCCAAGTACACTTCTCTATGCAACCTTAATTCTGGATTCCTGTGCTAACCATGATACTCAATCATATATCACTTCTAATTTCTTCTTTCCTTCATCTGTTTCAATACAATATACATAATTTATCCAGTTTTTTCTGTCATACCCCCACCCTGATGTCAGACCCATTCTACAACAGTGGCACCATGCAGTATTTGTCCCTTTGTAACTGAGATATTTCACTCAGCATAATGTCCTCCAGGGTCACCCACTTTGAATAATATTGCATGAGTTCCTTGTTTTTCAATGCTGCATAGTATTCCATTGTGTGGATATACCACAGCTTCTCTATCCATTCGTTTGTTGATGGGCCCTTAGGCTGCTTCCAACTCTTTGCTATTGTAAACAAAGCTGCAATAAACATGGGTGTGCATATATCTGCTTGGATGGCAGACATAGTCTCTCTGGGGTATATTCCCAGTAATGGGATTGCTGGGTCAAATGGTATCTCTATTTGCACTTTTTTGAGAAAGCACCACACCTCCTTCCACAATGGTTGCACCATCTTACATTCCCACCAACAGTGAATAAGAGTTCCAGTTTCTCCACACCCTTGGCAGCATTTGTTGCTTGCTGTTCTGTTATATTTTGCTATTCTTACTGGGGTGAGATGATATCTCATAGTTGTTTTGATTTGCATCTCTCTTAGAGCTAGGGACTTTGAACATTTCTTCATGTGCTTGTTGGCCATCTGAATGTCTTCTTTGGTGAAGTGTCTGTTCATATCCTGTGCCCATTTTTCTATTGGATTATTTACCTTTGTCTTATTGGGGTGTTCAAGTATTTTATAAATTCCAGATATAAGTCCCTTATCTGACATGTCATTACCAAATATTTTTTCCCAGTCTGTGGCTTCCCTTTTTACCCTATTGGAGAAGGTTTTGGATGTGCATAGGGATTTGATTCTTAGAAGGTCCCATTCCTCTATTTTATCTTCTCCCAGTTGTAGATTTTCCAGGATACTTGGAAGACTTTTTATGTTGTGGATTTCATCAGCTTTTATATTACGTGGGTCTGCAGAAGACGAGCCTTATGACCAGGGAGCTATTTAGGACTCTAACTTTTACAGTAATACAAGCTAATTACTTAAGCTTAATCGTGTTTAGATAGAAAAATGGATGTATGGGTAGATAAATAGAGCTAGCTAGCTAGCTAGCTGGATATAGATGGATGAATGGATAGATGGATGGATGGAAGGACGACATTTGGGTGGATAGACGAGCAGGCAGATGGATGGACAGACAGACAGACAGATACTAGAATACTTGCTTGTGCTCATGTTAAACCTGTACTTAGAACAGGAAGCAGTCCTCAAAGCAGGACAAGAAACACTGCATAGTTCAAAACCAAGAAATAAGTGTGTCAAGGATGCATCCTGCTTCCATAACTTTACAATCTGTATTCAGAATAGAGAATTCAGGAGGCTGGGCTGTATGAAGAGGAATGTGGCATCAGGTGTGAAGGAAGACTCATCAACAACATACATTATGCAGATGACACCTTGCTTGCTCAAACTGAGAAAAGACCTAAAACACTTGCTGCAGAAGGTCAAAGACTAGTCTTCAAAATGGTTTAAAGCTCAACTTGAAGAAGACAAAGATTCTTACCGCTGGGTCAATTGACAGCACCAAGATAGGTTGAGAAGAGATTGAAGTTGTTTACAATTATAACTTGCTTGACTCCACAATCAACGTTCTTTGCACCAGCAGTCAGGAGATTAAAAAATTAATTGCACTGGGAAAATCTGCTGTCAGGGTCCTCTCCAAAGTACTGAAAAGCAACAATGTCAGTCTAGATCCTAAGGTGCCCTTAATCCAGGCCATGGTCTTTGCAATTGCTTGATATATATCAGAGAGCTGACCAATGACTAAGGATTACAGAAAAATTCATGTCTTTCAGTTGTGGTGCTGTAGAAGAGTCTTGAACATACATACCATGGACACATAAGAAAACATAAGTCTGTCTTGATTAGGATAAAACCAAGTTTCTGTTTTGGAGGCAAAGATTTTAAAGTTTTGTCTCCTATATTTTGGGCATATGGCCAGGAAGGACCAGTCCTTGGAGAAGGACATCATGCTTGGAAGGGTCAGGGATAGCACACAGAGGAAGACCTTAGATGAGATGGACTGATATAGTCACTGAGTTAGTAAGGGTAAGAATGTCATAGTCAGTGAGACTGGCTCAGAATGGGGCAGGGTTCAGAGCTGTTGTACATAGTGTCCCTATGAATTGTAGGTTTTATGACAGCATATAACAACAACAGAGATGATAGATAGATAGATAGATAGATAGATAGATAGATAGATAGATAAGAGAGAGGATAGAGATAAGAGATATAAATAGAGATACAGAAATGTATAAGCTTCAGTGTTTGTGGTTTTGTTGTTTTTGGTGTTTGGGGTTTTTGGTTTGTTTTTTTTTTTTCTAGAGAACCGATTCTAAAACAGTTGGTGATCACTAGTTTTATTGGCAAAACTTGGAATTCTATTATAAAACAAATAACAATGAATATAAGCATTTCACCAGCTCATAGTATTTCCCTATCATGAAATAGTCCCATTCAAAAAGGTGGCAATCATTACTTCTTTTATTTTAATACTAGTTTACTTACAAAATTTGAATATATTGATTTCAAGAATAGATTCTTCCAACTTCCCTCACCCCACACCCATCAAATTGTATGACCCCATAATTAATCAACCCCTCCCTGTATATTCTTCCCTTTACTTCCGCCCTCCCCCATCCCTGTTGGATTCTTATACTCATTCTACGATAATGGTTTTATACAATATTTATTCTTGTGGGACTGAGTTCACTCAACATAATGTTTTCCAGTCCTTTCCAACTTAGGTAATAATTTACAAAATCATTGCTCCTGCATGCTGCGTAGTATTCTATTGTATGGACATACTATAATTTCTCAATCCATTTGCTTGTGGTTGGGCATCTGGGCTGTTTCCAAAGTCTTGTGATTGCGAACAATGCTGATATGAACTTTGGTGTACAAATCTTTGTTTGTGCCTCAGTTCTCATTTTCTCAAGGTAGATTGCAAGTAGTGGAATAACTGGGTCATACGGAATATCTATGTTCAGTTTTTTGAGGAAGCACTGAACTTCCTTCCAGAATGGTTGCACCATTTTACAATCTTACTAACAATATATGAGAGTTCCTCTCTTACCACATCCTCTCCAACATTTATTGCTTGCTGCCCTGATAAAATTTGCCTCTGATACTGAAATAAGATAGTACCTCATTGTAATTTTGATTTGCATCTGTCTTATTGCCAGTTAATTTGAGCATTTCTTCATGTCTCTTTGCCATTTTGATATCATCCTCTCTTTTGCCCATTTTGTAATTGGAAAGAATTTTCACAATGATTGTTTCATATCTTCTCCCGAGTCCCATTTATTTCCATATTTAGTAATAGGCTGTTCATTATCCAGAGATTCTTTTCTGTTAACAGTTTTTACATAAAATGACATGCTTTGGTTTAAAAGTAATAAAACCCCCAAATGTCTACTCTCAAAAGCAACAAGTGAATTATACTTCAGATATGGTTCATCAGGACTTTCTGTGAATTTCTTTCTGTATTTCTCTTTTCTACTTTCTATCACATGTTTATGTTTGCCTTCACAGTAAATAATTAGCTCAAAATTTCTAAATCCAATAGAAAATACCAAACAAAGATGAGTATTGAATTTCTAGCATTAACACAAATCTTGGCAATTCTACTTTTAGGTGATATTGCTTTGTTGTTGAGTGCTGTCGAGTCAGAACAGACTCAAAGCTGATCTTCTAGTGAGCTTTTAGAGACAGTAAGTTGCACTGGAGGAGACTGTCCATCTTCTGAGGTAGCAGCTGGTGTATTCGAACAATGTCCCTTTGGGATTGCAGATCAGTTTCTTATCACGAGGCTACCAGAGCTTCTTACCTTTAGGTCATAGGATCAGCTATATGGTAAGTTGGTGGTGGTGCTATCAAGTATGACTTATAGTGAAATTATGTATAACAGACCTAAACCCTCTTCTAATTTATGCAATCCTCTTCATCTCTGACACACTTGTGCCCATTGAGGAAGTCGCTGTGTCAATACATTTCATTGAGAGTCTTCCTATCTTTCTTTGACCTTCCATCTTTCCAAGCATGATGTCTCTTTCTAAGGAATAATCTTTCTTAGCAACATGTCCAAAGTTATAAAGATGGATCTTCTTCATCTTTGCCTCTAAGGAGGTCTCTGGCTGCACTTTATCCAAACCATGTCTTTCTTTGGTTGTTTTTTTTGGCAATCTATGGGGTAGTCAGTACTATTCTCCATCACCAAGCATCAATTCTTCTTCTATTATACTTATTGATTGTACGTCTGTCAGATGTACATCAAGTGATTGAAGAGATCATGGTCTGAATCAGATGAACCTTAGTCATCAAGTTGACATCATTATTCTTAAGTATTTTGGAGAGATCTCTGACGGCATACTAGCCCAATGCAATACGTCTCCTGATTTTCTGATTGCTGGTACCAAGATTGTTGATAAAGAAAGATTCAATCATTGACAAGCTTCAATCTTTTCCCCATCTATCATGATGTTTGTTGGTCCTGTGGTAAAAACCTTTGTTTTCTTTATATTGAGATATCAATCATACAGAAGGCTGTAGGTCTTTATCCCCTGTCTATTTTTTTGTTTACTTATAATAATTAGATTACATTCTTTTTCATTCAAGTACATTTTGCCTTATACACATTCTCATTTGCATTTTGTTTTATACGTCCATTTATATATGTTGCATTCTATACAACCTATTACTATTGGTCTATGCCTTTTATTATCCCATCTTTCTGAGCCCCCATTGAATTTTTCTTATTCTTTCACATGCTGGCATCCATCCATTGAACTCTGCTATCGTAATGATTTCTACTCTTCACCATTTACACTTTCATTCCCTTTTCCCCTTATCATTTTGGACACTTATGTATATATAACTAGCTATCCATCTGTTTTTACAATAATGGTCTTATGCAGTATTTGTCCTTATGAGGCTGAGATAGTTCACCCAGCATAATGTTCTCTAATCTTTCCCATTTTATATAGTAGTTTACAGAATTGTTGTTCCTTAGGGCTGCATAATATTCCATAGTGTTACTGTACCTCAATAACTCAATTCATTTGTAAATGGGTATATGGGCTATTTCCATTATTTGCTATTATTAATAACTCTGCTGTGAACATAGGCATACATAAATCCATTTGTGTTTCAGTTTTCATTTCCTTCGGGTATATTTCTAGTAGTGGAATAGCTGGGTCATATGAGATTTCTATGTGTTCTGAGGAAATTCCAAACTGACTAAGACTGTAGCTCTTGGCCTTCTGTGGCAAGCCGGTATTAACTGACTCCAAGAAAGAAAGAAAGAAAAAAATTACTAAAATTCTGAAATTTCAAACATTGTAAAGAAATGTGGGAAAAATTAAGTCTAATTTTTTTAACTTAAATTCTTCTTTTGTTGAAAAGTTCAAAAATTATTCTAATATACTTTTTTATTTCCTTTGCTTGTCTTTTAAGTTTGGCATAATATGGTGGCTATGGTGGCCAAAAGGTCAAAAAGCTGTGCTGTAATCACAAAGGCATGTGGCTCAAATCCAACAGCTGCTCTGCAATCTCCTCCTGTGAGATTTACATCCTTTGAAAACCCACTGGAGGATTATGTATGGGTTGGTATTGACTTTATGGTACACAAAGCACCAAAAATAACAGCTGGTTCACACATGGTGAACAGCTTTCAGTGGTGTTTCTAAACTTAAACACACTCAATGGGAAGAGGCACTGGCCATTCACTCCTGAAATAATGCACCCTTTAAGTACCCGTGAAGTACAATAGGATGTTGCCTGATAAAGTACCTAAAGAAGAATGATAATGTCATTTTCATCATAAAAAAGACCATTTCCAGATTTAGTTAAAACTCTAATGCTGTTAGTGATACTAAAATATCTACAAGAACACACAATGTAGACAGGGATATTATAGCTAATGTTAGATGGATGTTGGCTGAAAGCAAAGAGTACCAGAGGAATGTCTATTGGTGTTTCCTTGACTATGCAAAGGCATTTGACAGAGTGGATCACAACAAACTGTAGCTAACTCTAAGAAGAACGAATCTCAGAACACTTGCCTGTGCTTATATGAATCCCACACTTGGATCAGGAGATAGTCGTCAGAACAGAGCAAAAAAATACTGCATGGTTTAAAATAGGGAAGGGTGTATACCAGAGATGGGTCCTATCTCCATATTTTGTAGATCTGTATGTAGAACAGATCATCTGGGAAGCTGGATTCTATGAGGTGAAATGTGGCATCAGGATTTGGAGGAAGACCCAACAACCTGCATTATTCAGATGACACAACCCTGATTGCTGAAACTGAGGAAGAACTGATGCACTTGTTTCAGAAGATCAAGGACTACAGTCTTAAATATGGATTGAAGCTCAACATCAAGAAAACAATGATTCTCACCACTAGACAGATTGGCAGCATCTTGATATATGATGAAGAGATTAAGATTGCTAACAGCTTTAGTTTGCTTGGCTCTGCAATCAACATTCTTGGTACCAGCAACCAGGAAAAAAAAAGATGAATTACATTGGGAAAGTCTACTGTCAGGGATCTCTCCAGAGTATCAAAGAGCAATGACATCACTCTGGAGACTAAGATGTGCCATAGTCTTCTCAATGACTTGCTATACATCAGAAAGCTGGACAATGACTAAAGATGAGCTGTGGTGCTAGAGAAGAGTATTGAATATACCATGTGTTGCCAGGAGAACAAACAAGTTCAACCTGGAGCGAGTGAGACCAGGCTGCTCCTTGGAGGCAAGGATTCTGAGACTAAGTCTGACATAACTTTGGGCAAGTTTCAAAGAAGGACTAATCTTTGGAGAGGGACATCATTCTTGGAAGGGTGGAGGGACAGCACAAGAGAGAAAGACCCTCAATGAAATGAATTGATTCAGTGACTAGACAAGTTGTAAGGAGAGACAGGTCTTTAGAGAGGGACATCATGCTGGGTAGAGTAGAGGGACAGCGTAGGAGGGGAAGACCCTCTATGAGGTGGATTGATTCAGTGACTGGGGTACTCGGGATGGGTTTGTCAGAGGCAATGAGATTGGCACAGGATAGAGCCGGGTTTAGGGCTGTTGTACATAGGGTCGCTATGAGTTGCAAATGACTCGACGGCACATAACAACAACAACAACAACAACAGAGTAATAAGGGTAGATGTGTCCAAGACAATAATTTTGGCACAAAATGGAGCAGATTTTAGGACTAATGTACATAGGATTGGTATGAGTCACAAGTGACTCGACAGCACATAATAGCAACAACAACAATAACTATGTTGTTGTTGTTATGTGCCGTCAAGTCGTTTGTGACTCCTATCGACCCTATGTACAACAGCCCTAAACGGTGCTCTATCCTGTGCCAATCTCATTGCCTCTGAGACACCCATCCCGATTACTCCAGTCACTGAATCAATCCACCTCATAGAGGGTCTTCCCCTCCTACGCTGTCCCTCTACTCTACCCGCATGGTGTCCCTCTCTAAAGACCTGTCTCTCCTTACAACATGTCCAAAGTATGTCAGACGAAGCCCCAGAATCCTTGCCTCCAAGGAACAGCCAGCCAGAGAACTTATCAGAAGAAAGAATAATGATCATTTGTTTTCTTCTTCTCTTTTAGGATTTATTCCATTTATTGTTCCATCTGCAACTTCATCTCACATGCTTAGGGAATGTTAACAGGTCATTCATCATATATGTTAAAGTAGAGAGTCGGGAAGGAAGAGGAAGACTCTCAAGAAAAGGGATTGACATAGTGATGGGAACAATGGACTTTGTAGAGCAAAAATTTACAATAGTCAGGGGTAAATTCTGTTTTCATAGCACTGCTCTTGTTACTTTGTACTGTTGAATTGGAACTGACCCATCGCTGACCCTCTGGCAGTTTTTCAGATGGAGTTTACTACATTCATTGAGATTGCCTATCCTTTTCCCTTCTAGCAGCTAATGACCTTGAACCATGTACCTCTGTGAGTGCAGTGCAACTTTTTATCACTAGGCCACCAGAGCAATTCAAGGGTCCATAACAACAGCAGGAAGCTCTTTGGAAGCAAGGATGGTGAGATTCTGCCTTGTTTGCTTTGAACAAGTTTTCAGGGAAGACAAAACATTAAAAAAGGACAGCATGGTTTGTGAAAGAGGGTAAAAAATAAAAGATACCTTCAACGAGATAGGGTGATAATACAGTTCACAAAAATGGATTAAACTGTATCCACAATCATGAAGCTGATGCAGTGATAAACAATATTTTGTTCCACTTTGAATGAGCTCACAATGAGTCAGAGCTGATTTGATAACAACTAACTGAATAACAATAGCAACTTTAAGAAAGCATTTTTAGTCTGATAATCATGTATGTTGTTGTTATGTATCATTAAGTATTAACTCATGGTTGACAGTTCACCAGGTTTTGAGAGGCTGTAAATCACATAGAAGGCAATTGCTCTTCTTTCTTCCATAAAGCAACTGTTGAATAGACCTGATAATAGTGAGGTGACTCTTAAAATGCAAGCTCCTTGCCATTGAGGTAGAAATGTCTCACTGTCCAGTGGGTTTTCAGATGCTATAAATCAAATGGAAGGAATTTGTTATCTTTATGTCACAGAAAATCTTATGGATTAAAACAACAACCTTTTGGTTGATAGTGCAACTCTTTGTCCAATAGGATATTAGAGATCACAGAGATGACACGAGAAGGAAGAAAAAAAAAAGTAGATTATATTGCAGAAAAGGAAGTCTGATGACAGTCTGTAGTAAATTACACTGCTAATCCAGTTCATGCATCTCTTGTAGTTTGAACTCACCAGCTGCTCTCTAAGCGAAAGATGGAAAAATCTTCTTCTATGACATTTTACCCTTCATATCTGCCAAGTCCCTTCAGAAAATATCTTCCATTGTCCAACCCATGATCTGACAGCTTCTATCTTAAGCTTTCTTGGCTTCTGTGATTCCAAACACGTCGACTGCTGACATTTTTTTTCCCTCTTGACCAGTGTCTCTTAAGTTTAGTTGTACTGTCTCGAAGGGAAGGTGACGTGTCCTGTAGAACTCCTGTGTAGATTATGTTTTCCTTTCTGCTATTATCTGAGATGACTTCCCCCAGTGAACAGCTTCCAGGCTTCCCTTCCGCCCGGGAGCACGTTCTCCGGCCGGTTTTTCCTGGGTACCTGAAAGATGCCTCTTTGCTGTTATCCGAGGTGACCTTCCCCAGTGTGCAGCTACCCATCTTCCCTTCCGCCCAGGAGCACGTTTTCCAGCCGGTTTTTCCTGAGTACCTTTGAAAGATGCCTGTTCGTTAATATCTGAGGTGACTTCCCCCTGTGCGTCAATTCCAGGCTTCCCTTCCGCCAAGGAGGACGTCCTCCCTGTCAACAAGGGCCTCTTCCCGCCGTTTTTTTCTGTGTACCTTTGAAAGATGCCTCTTCATTATTATCTGAGGTGACTTGGCAGATGTTGGGTTATCCTGGTGGAGGGTGGAGCTGGGAAGTAAGTGGGTCAAGGCACTGGGCTAAGGGTGGGGTCAACACTGTAACTAATGCTTAACTCCACAATAAAGGATTTATCTTTCACTGCTCCACAAATTGCTTGTCTGTCAGATACTCCTCTAAGTA
>NW_006399860.1:9237220-9237956 GCF_000299155.1 Elephantulus edwardii | reverse complement strand
GAGAGGGACATCATGCTTGGGAGGGTGGAGGGATGGCGCAGGAGGGGAAGACCCTCTATGAGATGGATTGATTCGGTGACTGGGGTAATCGGGATAAGTGTGTCAGAGGCAGTGTGGTTGGCGCAGGATAGAGCAGGGTTTAGGGCTGTTGTGCATAGAGTCGCTATGAGTCGCAAATGACTCGACGGCATATTAAAACAAGAACACATAACATTTTACAGCCTGATAAACCCAATATATATGGTCATGGATCAGAGCTCACTGAATGACAGTGAGTGAGTGAGTGAGTCTGTGTGATACTGCAGAAAATACAGTGAACTGATTATTGGCTAAAATGTAATTTGAGTATGTGAATATAATGAAAAGAAAAATACTTGACACTCTGAAGAATGATAATATATTTTTGTTTTACTAACTTTAAAGATTTGTCACTAGTATTTTTATTGATTTTCCTAGTCCAGAGATTCTCAGATTCTCTCACTCTCTAGTATTTGCCTTCTCTATCTTAATTATTACTCTATGAATAAGAATTGTTACAGCAAGTAAATATGTACGAAGAGGAATAGTTATAAGCAGACACTAGTGATTGGAATATGGAATGCGAGAACCATGAATGCAGGAAAATTAGAAATTGTTAAGAAAGAAATGGAACATATAAATATTGACATACTAGGCTTTGGAGACATGAGATGGACTGGCATGGGGCATTTCAAGTCAGATGATCATATGATATATT
>NW_006399860.1:9223532-9235879 GCF_000299155.1 Elephantulus edwardii | reverse complement strand
AAAGAAATCTGGAGAACAACCACTTGGCAAACTGACTGGAAGAGATCTATATTAGTTCCCATTTCAAAGAAGGGTGACCCAACTGAGTGCGGAAACTACAGAACAATATCATTGATTTCACATACAAGCAAGATTTTACTAAAGATTATCCAAAAACGACTGGAACAGCACAACAGCAGAGAATTGCCAGAAGCCCAGGCTGGTTTATAAGGGGTCGTAGTACTAGGGATATTGGAGCTGATGTTAGATGGATCTTAGCTGAAAGCAGAGGGTCAAGGACTGCAGCCTTCAGTATGGATGGCGAAGAGATTGAGATTGTTCACAGCTTCAGTTTGCTCGGCTCCACGGTCAACACTCTTGGCACCAGCAGCCAGAAAAAAAAAAGGTATTGCGATGGGAGAGTCTGCTGTTAGGGACCTCTCTAAAGTACTCAAGAGCAACAGTGTCTCTCTGGAGATCAAGGTGTGCCTGATACATGTCATGGTATTTGCAATCATTTGTTATGCATCAGAGAGTTGGACAATGACTAGGGAGAATAGAAGAATTGACGCCTTTGAGCTATGGTGCTGGCAAAGAGTATTGAATGTACCATGGGCTGCCAAGAAAACAAATAGGTTCATCCTAGAGAGGGTTACACCAGGCCTCCTTGGAGGCAAGGATTCTGGGGCTTCGTCTGGCGTAATTTGGACATGTTGTAAGGAGAGACAGGTCCTTGGAGAGGGACATCATGCTTGGTAGCGTGGAGGAACAGTACAGGAGGGGAAGATCCTCTATGAGGTGGATTGATTCAGTGACTGGGGTAATCAGGCTGGGTGTGTCAGAGGCAATGTGATTGGCACAGCATAGAGCAGGGTTTAGGGCTGTTGTACGAAGGGTTGCTATGAGTCGCAAACAACTCGATAGCACATAACAATAACAACAACAAACAAATACATGAGTGCATTAATCAAATTGGGCTTAATTTACATAAAAGCTTCCAAACTTTGTGTTCCGATGGATGAAATAGAACGCTATAATAATGGAAGGAGATATTTCAGAATTTTGGAAAGGTTTGGATGTGTTTTGTATATGACAAAGAAATGAATCCTTTCGGCCCTTAAGGTGAGGTCCGCAATTACCCCCATGACAATTTTTTTTCTTGGTTTTCAGAAGTACCTTGTGGCATCAAGATTGGTGGAAGAATCGTCAACAACCTGTGTTATGCGGATGCCACAACCCTGTTTGCTGAAACTGAGGAGGACTAGAAACACTTGCTGCAGAAGGTCAAGGACTGCAGTCTTCAATGGCTGTTTACAGTCAACACTCTTGGTTTCAGCAGCCAGGAAATCAAGAGATGAATTGCGTTGGGAAAGGCAGCTGTGAGGGACCTCTCAAGAGAACTGAAAAGCAACGTCAGGCTGGAGACTAAGGTGCGCCTGTTCCGGGCTATAGTCTTTGCAATTATGTGCTATGCATTGGAGAGTTGGAAAGTGACTAGGGATGATAGAAAGAGAATTGATGTCTTTGAGCTGTGGTGCTGGAGAAGAGTATTGAATATACCATGGACTATTAGGAAAACAACAGGTTTGTCCTAGAGAGGGTGAAGCCAGAATGCTCCTTGGGGTCAAAGATTCTGAAGCTTTGGGCATATTGCAAGGAGAGACTGGTTCTTGGAGAGGGACATCATGTTTAGGGGAGTGGAAGGACAGCACAGGAGAGGAAGACCCTCAATGAGATGGATAGGTTCTGTCATTGGGGTGGTAAGAATGAGTGTGTCAGAGACAGTGAGGTTGGCACAGGATAGAGCAGCATTTAGGGCTCTTGTACATAGGGTCACTGTGAGTTGCGAGCTACTCGATGGCAAATAACAACAATATAAAAATAGCTCCATATACTTTAGTATATACTTAATTGTAGGCATTAAAGAATATGAGTTTTTTTGTCCTAGCTGGTAAAGAATTCCACTGTTAACCAACACAAAAGCAAGTGGTTCGAATCCACTAGTTGCTCCTAGGGAGAAAGACAGGAAATTTATAATCTCCAAAGCCAATTGGGAGATCAGATATGAGATGGTTCCAATTTGTTGGCCATGACAGAGAGAAATGTAGATCTATCAAAATGTAGATCCATATATAATCATCTTTTTTACAAACAGAAATGTGATTATGTTCCAGAAATCATTGTCTTCTGTATGAACAAATTATAAAAATATTTTTTAAGGAAAAGAATAATAACAATATGTGACCTCGTGGATATGTAGTTACAATGAATACTCAAAACCAAATTAACCAAATCTTTCTGTTGCTTCGTCAGAGAAAGATGTGTAAACTCCTCCTGTTTACCTTTACAGTACCTGAAAACCAGCTCAAAGTTCAGCTGAGTCAATTCAAACTCGAAAATAATAAGGTTTGTTTTGTTTTTATACCGTAAAGGAACAAAAAGTTCTTGTTTCTAATTAAGCATTAGAAAAGCATGTTATTAAATTCTAATGTTTCGGTGAGAAAACATGACAAAAATACAAATTAAATGATACAAGGGAGAGAAATGAGAATTTAAGGGTTTTTTTAAGCATAGCTGGAGGAGTGCATCATTTAATGCCATCATAGTACATTATACTCTGCAAGGAAGTTAATTACTTTTAACATTTTGAATGCTTGCCTTTTAGACTGAACATTTAAAAATCAGATTCTTGTGACTTCAGTGTCAGACAATGTCACCAATCAATTACAGCTTCCTTTTTTGGTATTTGCGTGTTATAATACAAGGCACTTTAAATATTCTTGCTATGTATTTATGTCCTGGAAGCCTCCAAAAAATGGAGTCAGGGTTGTTTGTTTGTTGCTGTTGTTTTATGTAATGATTATACCTATTGAAGAAAATACAGAGATAGGCATTCAAAAGAGCTTCCTCAGGAGTGTTTTCTCCTTTTTCTTTCTTTTTTGTTCAACTCATTTATAAAGATGTTTCAGAGATGATTATGTGGGAAATTTAGCACAATGTCAAGTGGTAGAAATCTAAAAGTACATTGAAGAGCTTTTTTTTCCCCTTAAGGATTAGTGAGAATTAGTGTTAATATTCAAGACAATTTTAAGCTGTAAAATAATAAAGGCAAAATGAAAAAATGTGGACATTAGAGGTGATTCATAGATTTGATTATCAAATGATGAAATAGAAGGGCATTTTGGATTGATAAATGTTTGTATAGAGGAGTTAATTTTCTTAGTGTTTTATTTCCTCATATTGACTGCATTCTTCTTTCTTATAGATATCCTAGACTTTTCATTGAATATATCTTTTTACTTGCCAAAATAGAAAAAGTATAGGTTCATAATACAGCAATTCACCTGACTTCTTTCACCATAGTTCCAAGCAGCTAATTGAGTGTGACACCCTTTCCTGCTAGGTAGAAACTGCCTTCTCTCAGCATGATTTCATATCCTTATAAAATTGTCATGGTGGTTGAACCTGTATCATTCAAAAGAGATGCTCTATGTAGAAATGAAGCCAGAAAGTCATTTTGATAATAAATTCAAATATTTCCAGTCTCACTTTTGAATATGTGAAATGTGACATCCTTATGTTAAGACAGCTATATGTATACTATTTTAGACATTATAATATTTTTAAACCACCAACTGAAAAATATTCGGGTGATTGTTGTTGTTGTTGTTCTGTGCTGTCAAGTCGCTTGCGACTCATAGCAATGCTATGTACAATGGCCCTAAACCCTGCTCTATCCTGTGCCAATCACGCTGCCTCTGACACACCCATCCGAATTACCCCAGTCACTGAATCAATCCACCTCATAGAGGGACTTGCCCTCTTGCGTCGTCCCTCCACCCTCCCAAGCATGATGTTCCTCTCAAGGACCTGTCCCTCCTTACAACATGTCCAAAGTATGTCAGACGAAGCCCCAGAATCCTTGCCTCCAAGGAGCAGCCTAGTTTAACCCTCTCCAGGCTGAATCTGTTTGTTTTCCTAGCAGTCCATGGTACATTCAATACTCTTATCCAGCACCACAACTCAAAGGCATCAATTCTCCTTCTATCCTCCCTAGTCATTTTCCAACTCTCTGATGCATGACAAGTGATTGCAAAGACCATGGCCTATATCAGATGCACCTTAGTCTCCAGAGTGACACCATTGCTCTTCAGTACCTTGGAGAGGTCCCTAACAGCAGACTTTTCCATCACAATACATTTTTTTTTTATTTTCTGGCTACTGGTGCCAGTGAGCGTGGAGCAAAGCAGACTAAAGTTATTAACAATCTCAGTCTCTTTACCTGATGCTGCCAATTGGTTCAGTGGTGAGAATCTTTGTCTTCTTGACATTGAGCCTCAATCCATACCAAAGGCTGCAGTCCTTGACCCTCTGAAGAAAGCATTTCAGGTCCTTCTCAGTTTCAGCAAGCAGGGTTGTGTCATCTGCATAACGTAGATTGTTAATAGAACTTACACCAATCCTGACGCCACACTTTTTATAGAGCCCAGCCTCTCTAATTTTATGTTCTGCATACAGGTTGAAAAGGTATGGAGATAGGACACTTCCATGACGTATACCTTTCCCAATTTTGTACCATGCAGTGTTTCCCTGCTCTGTTCTGACGACTGCCTCTTGGTCCAAGTAGATCCAGTTAAAAAAAAATAAAGGAAATTAAGGTCTCTAGTCATGGTTTTTCCTCTAGGTTGTATAGCCCTGGTGTACAAGTTGCCATACAGTGGTCACTTGTGGTTGCTGTGAGTCTGAACACTGTGACACTGATGTATCAAATGCGTTAATGGCTGGTTACCCAATGTGAACAGAGAGTGGGGTGGAACTCCCCGATTAAAACAAGCTTGGAAGGAGTAGAGGCATCCACTTCCATAATAGCTTACCTCCGGAAACCCAATGAACCTGGAGAGAGGATGAAAGGCACCCAAGCATCGAGGACTCTCCTTCATAGGGTCGCTATGAGTCGCCTACAACTCTACAGCACTTAATAACAACAATCATGATTTATACTGAGGTCTTGAAAAATAAAAGTATTCAAACAAAAAGAAGTCTAGAATACAGGGAAACATCTGGACTGTACACAGAATTTTCATGGTTATAGTTGTTAATGTGCTATGACGTTGACTTGGACTAAATGTCACCTGTGACTCATAGTGACCCTATGTAGAACAGCTCTGAACTCTGCTCTGTCCTGAGCCAAACTTATTGTCTTTTACACACCTACCCCCACCTGACCCTAGTCACTGAGTCAATCCATCTCATCAAGGGTCTTCCTCTCTTGCACTGTCCCACCATCCTCCGAAACAGAGTGTCCATCTCCAAAGAGTGGTTCTTCCTTGCAACATGCCCAAAGTATGTCAGATGGAGCTTCAGAATTCTTGCCTTCAAGGAGCAGCCCTATCCAGGACGAACCTGTTTGTTCTTTTAGCAGTTCATGGTATATTCAATATTCTTCTAAAGTACCACAGCTCATTGTTCAGCTTTCTGATATATAGCACATAATTGTAAAAAATTATGGCCTGTATCAGATGCACCTTAGTCTCCAGAATGACATCATTGCTCTTCAGTATTCTGGAGACGTCCCTGACATCAGATTTTTCCAATGCATTTGGTCTTTGATTTCCTGGCTGCTGGTACCACGTGTATTGATTGTGGAGCCAAGCAAACTAAAGCTGTTAAAACTCTCAGACTTTTGAACATTTACCATGATGCTGCCAATTGGCCCAACAGTAAGAATCTTTGTTTTCTTGGTGTTGAGCTTCCACCCATATTGAAGACTGCATTCCTTAATCCTTAGTACAAGAGATCAAATCCTTACTCTAGTCTGAGTCATGCTCACAATATCTGCCATGTATAAATCCATTGTGACAATTAGTCTGGCAACCTATCTCAGAGTTTCTTCCTCTTCTTTACCAACCTACCAGTTTTCCAAGTATGATCTGTTGCCTCCTGACAACCTACTCTAAGTATGTGAGATGAAGTCTCATACGTTTTGCTTTTAAGGAGTGATCTATCTATACCTCTTCCAACACAGACTTATATGTTCTTTTAGAAGTCCATGATATATTCAACATTCTTTGCTATACCACATTGCATGATTCAAAGACATCAGTATTTCTTCTTTATTCATTGTCCAACTGTCTTAGACATATGAAGCAATTGAATATGAAGCAGTTGAAAATCCCGTGGTTTGAGTCAGGCCCACTTTGGTTTTCAAACTTGAATTGTTGCTCCTTCGAACAATAAAGAGGTCCTTAACAGCACGGATTGCCCAATGGAACATGTTTTATTATTTCTTAATTGTTATTTCCATGGATATTTGCTGTTGATCTAGATATAACAATATTAGTAGTTATTAATGCTTTCTTTTCTCAAAGAGTCAGTTAACTAAAATTACCTTACCTCATTGCTCTTGTTAAATTTGTTTCTACCAATGACCAACTGTGAAAGCTCAAGCAAAGTACATAAAATATTGGATGTTTTTGTTATTATCTGTGAAGAAATGACAGTTTGGTAGTATTTTGCAATACCAAACAAAAGGCCTGAGTTCTTTCACAGTACAAATCTACCAGCCTGTCTTGAAAGAAAGGTAGTTTCCTCTTGTTAAGACTAACAAGCACATGAAGAAAAACTAAAAATGCTAGCTCTAAGAGAGATGCAAATCAAAACAACTATAAGATATCATCTCACCCCTGTAAAAACAGCAAAATGTAACAGAACAGCAAACATCAAATGCTGATGAGGTTGTAGAGAAACTGGAAACCTTACTCACCATTGATGGGAGTGTAAAATGTTGCAACCTTTATGGAGGCTGTATGGCACTTTCTCAAAAAATTGCAAATATAAATGCCATTTAATGCAGTAATTCCACTATTGGAATATACCTTAAAGAAACCATAACTGCCACCCAAGCAGATATATGCACACCCATGTTTATTGAAGCTTTGTTCACAATAGCAAAGAGTTGGAAAATATCCAAGTGACCATCAACAAACAAATGAATAGAGAATCTCTGGTATATTCACACAATGGAATACTATGCTGCATTGAAAAACAAGGAACTCAGGAAATATTATACGAAATAGATGACGCTGGAGGACATTATGCTGAGTGAAATATCTCAGTCACAAAAGGATAAATATTGCATAGGGACACTGTTGTAAAACAGCACTGACATTGAGGTTGAGAGAAGACTGAAAAATAAAAAGAGGATAAATAACACATACTGCATTGAAACAGACGAGGGAAAGAACTTTTTAAAAGGGATATATGATTAGGTACTATTGTCATGACAGGAGTTCAGAATGAAGGCTGCACAGTGGAGTGAACTTGGGGGGAGAGATTGTATAAC
Organism: Elephantulus edwardii; assembly: GCF_000299155.1. NCBI lineage: Eukaryota > Metazoa > Chordata > Mammalia > Macroscelidea > Macroscelididae > Elephantulus > Elephantulus edwardii. The sequence continues at coordinate 9,228,558 of NW_006399860.1, read as the reverse complement.
AATGAAATTATTTTTCTTTTACTTTTCAAAGAGAAGAGAGAATTGAGTGGGGGATGGGGGCATGGAGAAAAGTGTGAATGGAAACCCTAAGTCTCTGTAAACGTCCATTAAAATTAATAAAAACAAAACCACAAAAACAAATAAACAAAAAAAGACTTACAAACTTAAAAACTTAATGGAATAAACTCTATAACAATAAAGTGAATGAGTAAATATGTGACACTAGAGTATTATTTTTATTAATAGTTGTTGTTAGATACTGTGGAGTAGGTGCTGACTTATAGCAATCCTGTGGAATAGAACAGTTGTAGCAAGGGGTACCCAGTTCTGATCATCCTTATAATATTTAAATTCATTATTACAACCACTTACTGTGTAAATACTTATCAGTGAAGTTCTTCTTTTTGTTGACTCTCTCTGGTGGTGTAATGACAAGAAGCTAGACTGCAAACCCAAAGTTCAAATTCACCAGCTGCTCTGTAGGAGACAGATGGAGAATCTCCTCCCATGCAATTAACTTCCTCTGAAAACCAGCTGGAGGGTCAGCTATGGGTCAGTTCTGACTCCATGGTACACAACAACAATAATGATAATTACCATCTTAGAATCTCTGGTAGCACAGACCTTATAAAGTTGTGCTGCTAACCCAAAGAATATGAGTCTCTGGTGTTTTGAATCCACTAGTGATTGTGTGGGAGAAAGGCTAGAAGTCTTTTGTTATTTATAGCCTCAGAAACTTAATGGATAGTTGCTATGAGTTGACACTGAATTAGTGACTTTGAGTTCTAACAAGCCTGATGCACTTTTGCAGAGATTGATCTTTTCAGTTAATATGTCCACACAGCATAAGATAAATTTTCTTGATATTTCTATCTAAGGAGTCTTGGAGCTAGCTTTCTCCCATGATGGATTTGCTTTGTCTTGTTTATCAACCAGATTATGGTGTTTCAACATTCCTCACTAGTGTTAATTCAAAAGAAATACTTCTTCTTTATTCCTCAATATTCTCTATCTAGCTTTTGAACATAAAGGAGACATTTGAAAATGCTATAGTTTGATCAAACACACATTAGTCCTCCAAGTGATATCCTTGCTTTCTAACAATTTAAAGAAAACTTTCACAGAAGACTTGATCAGTGCAATATCCATTTTATTTCTTTATGACAGAATTCAGGCGATCTAAACACTGTGTACTTTTTTACTTTCTTTTCTGTTTGTTTATCATATGGTTGCTTAACAGTATAGTTATGAAGGGTTTTCTTTTTTTTCCACATTGAAGTCTTAACGTACACTGATGGCTATGTAGTCTTTGATTTTATCACTCAAATATGAAAAACGTTCTCTTTATTTTCAACAAGCAAAATTATATTAGCAAGTCTTTTCCTAATCCTGATGCCTACACAAGAGGCTTCCCATCCAAGTTGATTGTAAATGAAATCAGATACAGTTAATCAGTTTACACTTGATTGTTAACAGAATTAGAAGTGCCCAAACAGTCTACCTTCGGTTTTCAAGTGAATCACAAACACTTACCCACCAGGATCTAACTATGGTAAGCTAAAGACTTACTTTAAAGCTGGGAGTAAACTGTATGGCCATTTCTAATTGTGTTAACAGTCAATTGTAAGCTGGTCTCGTTTACAATCAGCTTGGGTGGGAAGCCTCTTATGTAATCAAACAGGTTCTGGTGGGCAGACCTTTGTATTTGAAGGTTGGTCTGATCCTACCTGTGAGTGAGCTTTTGGCTTGGCATAGTTGGATCCTGATTAATAAGTTTTACAAACTTTGAAAATCTACTGGAGGAGCAGCTATGAGTTGGTTCTGACTTGATTTTAAATCGCAACAACAACAGTGTCATTTTTGTATTTACTCTTTTTAGCCAATATCCATCTGACATCAGTTTACCCGAACTCCTCTGAATCTGAACTAGAATACCTCAACATCATTCTAGAAATCACTTTTTATAACTCCATATCATATAATAAATCAAATGTTTTGAAAGATCTCTATCAAAATTTTATATCTGTCTAATAATAATGGCATTGGTGATTTCTGATGGAAGATATGATTACTAAGAAGAGTTTACTATCCGCTCATTTTTATATTGGCTCTCTTCAGACTATTGATTTGGCACAATTTCTAAGATAAATTCTTTTTTCCAGTAAGCTTTAGTCTCTAACCCACTTGATTAAAAATGATGTCTACTTTGGGAAACTAAGATGCAAAACTAATGTGAATCACTAAACAGAGGTCTGGTGACTAAGGATACTAAGATTAATAGGGTATAGCAAAGAAAACATTAACAAAGTAAATAAATCAGAAACTGTTCTTGAGAATGATGTGTGACTGTGGCAATATAACATAGGAAAAGTAGATAAAATACATACATGTATGCATACATAAACAAACAAAATAGCCAGAGAGCAAACTACTGTAAATCCATCAGAAATTGTACATCATCAGCTGTGTAATTTAGATTTCCCACACAAAAAGATATGTTGTTGTTGTTGTTATGTGCTGTCGAGTCGTTTTCGACTCATAGCGACCCTATGCACAACAGCCCTAAACCCTGCTCTATCCTGCGCCAACCTCACTGCCTCTGACACACCCATCCCGATTACCCCAGTCACCGAATCAATCCATCTCATAGAGGGTCTTCCTCTCCTGCGCTGTCCCTCCACCCTCCCAAGCATGATGTCCCTCTCCAAGGACCCGTCCCTCCTGGCAACATGTACAAAGCATGTAAGACGAAGCCCCAGAATCCTTGCCTCCAAGGAGTAGCTTGGTTTAATCCTCTCCAAGATGAATCTGTTCGTTTTCCTGGCAGTCCATGGTACATTCAGTACTCTTCTCCAGCACCACAGCTCAAAAGCATCCACTCTCCTTCTGTCCTCCCTAGTCACTGTCCAACTCTCCGATGCATAACAAGCAATTGCAAATACCATGGCTTGTATCAGGCACACCTTAGTCTCCAGAAAGACACTGTTGTTCTTGAGTACTTTAGAGAGGTCCCTAACAGCAGATTTTCCCATCGCGATACGCTTTTTGATTTCCTGACTGCTGGTGTCAAGAGTGTTGACTGTGGAGCCGAGCAAACTGAAGCTGTGAACAATCTCAATCTCTTCGCCATCCATCCTGACTCTGCCAATTGGTCCAGTGGTGAGAATCTTTGTCTTCTTGACATTGAGCCTCAGTCCATGCTGAAGGCTGCAGTCTTTGACCCTCCACAGCAAGTGCACGAGGTCCTCCTCAGTTTAAGCAAGCAGGGTTGTATCTGAAAAAGATATAGAAACCCTTATTTAAGATAGACAGGGTCAATCTATCCTGACTCATTTCTATTCTGTTACTAACATCTAACATAACTCATCTTTTTTCTCTTGCTTTCTCTTTTGTCTTTTTGTGGCAGCACTCTAACAAGATCTCACATCTGAGACAGAACTTTTTAATTCTTACCTAAGAAGCCCCTGGACCTCTTTGGAAATCATTCCTGAACCTTACTTCTTCCTCTTTAGATTAATTGTAGGACTCTCTGTCTGCCAAATTTCAGTGAGAGATCTGCCTCCTGTGAGATAAGGAAACCATCTAACCAGTTCCATTTTGAGGGTCTCATCAGTGGGTGCACTAACTGGGGGGTTATAGTAGTACGCTAGTACTCATGGAGGGGCCTCTCTGTCCCTGAGATTGAAGCAGACACCTAATTTCCTTCCCTTCAAGCTCAAACAATGTGTCTGTTTAATCCTCATGACCATGAATATTAGAGATCAGAGGTGAACCCTGGTGAGATCGATTGGGAAAAAAGAGGCATGTCTGGGTTTGGAGGAACCTATAACTTTCATTCATGCTCAGTTCTCTGAACTTAACTTTAAAGAAGCAAGTAACAGGATAGTAAATCTTTAGTCAAGTAGTAACCAGTATAAACAGTAAGGTACCCTGGATTTTCAGACTAAGTGAGAGAAAGGAGAAATTTCCAAATTTAAATGTTTCTCCTTTTCATTTTAAATTTTATCTGGCAATAGTTTGGGGCTCATGAACTCCAACAATTACACTAAGAGAGGCAATGGATACAAGAATGAAACTAAAACAAGAGAAAACATAGTTTGGAGGATGAAAAGGGGGGGGAAATGTGCTTATGCCCAGCAGGGCATAGTAATAGGGTAAAGACAAACATCTAAATAAGTTTGCAGCTAGAGCTGAAGAATTTCTAAAGAATAAAATCTCTAAACTAGTAAAAAAAAAATAGTTTGGTGTTCATGAGGCTGTCTAGCCTGTTTACCGTTTGTAGTCCTGAATGCCAGAGATAAAACACACAGTCCAGTCTTTATCAGCTGAGTAAGTAAGGTGGCTTAAGAGTTTGGGAGCAGACAGGATAGAAGATGCAACTTAGTTCCCAGAAGAGGTGTAAGGAACAAGGATTATAGGAGCATGTGTCATGGAAGTCGAATGCCTTTAATTACCTGTGAAATTCAGAAATATGAACTTTCTCAAGTTCCAGGACATAAAGTAGGCTTTAGTAGGAATGAGTGTCATGGTCACTGTGGTGGAAGGAGTTCTATAGGACAGGCATGGGGTGGGCAAATGCCTACAGGAGAGGGCAGTCACTGATATATCAGGGCTCAGTCCCAGGCCTTCTTATGAATCCTGTGTTTTCCAGAACAAGTATAAAACAACCTTCAGCATCAGCTAACACATTGCTAGGTCAAATGTGTAGCTTGTAATAGCTGCCTAAACTGCAACAGTATAATGCACGTTAATTAATTTTGTTTTTAATACAGCAAGCAGCATCAGCTTCCTTACATGCAGGAATTGATGGTTTTGAAAGAATGCCCTGAAATATGTGAATTGTTGTTGTTTGCTGTTGTTATGTACCGTAGAATTTTGCAAAATCAATGATTTATTCATAGCAAATACATTTTTAAGAGACATAAACGCAGATTATATACCTGGATTTCACCTGATGGTATGCATAGGAATCAGATCGATTACATCTGTGGAAAGAACTGCTGGAGAAGCTCAATATCAGCTGTGA
>NW_006399860.1:9215422-9222832 GCF_000299155.1 Elephantulus edwardii | reverse complement strand
TGACATATTTCAGCTAACAGATGCTGCCCTGGATGTGCTCACCAAGTTGTGCCAAGAAATCTGGAGAACGACCACTTGGCCAACTGACTGGAAGAGACATGTGAGTTACGCTCCCAAAACTTTCATGATAATAAGCAAGGATATTTCAGAACTTCAGTCAGCAATTCCCTCTTCTTACGATGAAACTAAAATTCCTCAAGCATCAAAACCTGTACCCTGCTATAGGCTCCTTCTAAGAAGTAGAGAAGCCTAATAAAAATACCTTGAGAGTACATCTTGCCTTTACTATGAAAGATTTAAAGAGTTATAAAGACAAACTGGGAAGGTTTTCTTCAAATCCTGAGCAATTTATAGAGGAGTTTCAGAATATTACCACTATTTCTTATTTAATATGAAAAGATTTCTTCTAAAGAGAAGCATGAAATTATTAGTGCTGTTACACACAGGGCTGATAATATGCATGTTACTTACCTCCAGCTAGGGAGTCCCGAAGATAAACCCAGTTTGGAACTATCAATTAGTGAGAAGAGACACAGCTAAGAGACAGAAACTGGAGATTATGTGCAGTTTTATATTCTAAAGGGAATGAGGAATTATTTGGGTGAAGATTGTAAATTCTGAGATGGAAGAAATAACACAGGATAAGAAAGGGAACCCTATAATTTTTAGGGATAGGCTGATGGAAGGAAAGTAGAAATTTACAAACTTAGACCCTGAGACTAAGAAGAATAGTGATGAATTCCCATTTTATCAATCAGCCTTCTCTGATATTAGAAAGAAACTTTAGAAAACACAAGAGATTTAGGCCCCTCAGTATGACTCAAATGAACTTTTGACTGTTGCAATTTCAGTGTTCAACAACAGGGACTTGGAAGAGGAAAAGAAGGACCAGCGCTACATGGTAAATTTCTTGGCTTTTAAAAGTAGTGAGAGAAGGTTTTCTCTCTAGAACTTACAATGTTCTTTTTTCAGCAGAAAGTAGCAAAGAGAATGCAATGCCCTAACTCCTAGTGAATCAGGGCCAAATATCTCTCAGAGGGGAGTGATAGTGAATGGTAAAGAAAACACTAACAAAGCAAATCAATCAGAAACTGTTCTTGAAAATGATGTGTGGCTGTGGCAATATAACACAAGAATAACAAACTCATCCTAACAAATAAACCAACAAGATAGCTGGAGAGCATAGCACCACAAATGCATCAGAAGCAGTGCACCACCAGCTGTGTAAACATGACTACCCACTGGAAGAGACATGTTGTTCTTGTTATTATTTGCCCTCAAGTCAACCACAGCTCATAGTAACTCTATGTATAACAGCTCTGAATCCTGTCCTATCTTGAGACAACTTCATTGTTTCTGACATGCTTACTCCTATTACCCCAGTCACTGAGTCAGTCCGTCTCATCCAGAGTCTTCCTCTTTTGTGCTGTCCTTCCAACCTTCCAAGCATGATATCCTTCTCCAAGGAATGGTCCCTCCTTGCAACATGACAAAAGTATGTCAGATGGAGCTTCGGAATTCTTACCTCCAAGGAGCATCCAGTTTTCACCCTCTCTAGGGCCACATGTTTATCTTAATAGTGCATGGTATATCCAATACCCCTCTCTAGCACCACAGCTCAAAGACATTGGTTCTCCTTCTATCATCCTTAGTCATTGTCCAGCTTTCTGATGCATAGCATGTCATTTGGGAAACCATGGCCTGAATCAGGTGCACCTTAGTCTCTAAATTGATATCATTGTTCTTCAGTACTATTAGTACTATTAATTTGTCTTTTGATTTCTTGATTGCTGATGCCAAGAGGGTTGATTGTGAAGCCAAGCACACTGAAACTGTTAACAAACTCAATCTCTTCATCATCTATTATGATGCTGCCACAACATAATCTTTATTTTCTTGATGTTGAGCTGTAATTTATATTGGAGGCTGCAGTTCTTGACCTTCTGCAGCAAATGCCTCGGGTCTTCCTTAGTTTTAGCAGACAAGGTTGTATCATCTCCATAATACAGGTTGTTGATGAGTCTTCCTCCAGTCTTGATGCCACATTCCTCATAAATCCCAGCCTCCCAAATTATTTGATCTGCATATAGACTGAAAAGGCATAGAAACATGATGCATCCCTGGTGTACACCTTTCATGATTTTGAACCATGCGTTATATCTGTGCTTTGTTCTGAGGACCGTCTCTTGGTCCAAGTATAAATTTGGCATAAGCACAATTAAGTGTTCTGGGATTCCCATTCTTCTCAGAGTTAGCCTGAATTTGTTGTGCATCACGGAGTCAAATGTCTTTGTATAGTCAATGAAACACAGACATTAATCTGGTACTCTCTGCTTTCAGCTATGATCCATCTAACATTAGCTATAATATCCCTAGTACCACAGCCTCATCTAAGCACAGTCTGCACATCTGGCAGTTCTCTGTAGAGGTGCTGTTTCAGCAATTTTTTGATAACTTTTGCCAGGACCTTGCTTGCTTGTGATATTCATTAATGATATTTTTCAATAATTCCCACACTCTGTTGAGTCACTTTTTTTTTAAATGGGAACAAATATGGATTTCTTCCAGTTAATTGGCCAGGTGCTTGTCCTCCAGATTTCTTGGCACAACCTGATGAACTCTTTCAGGGCAGCATCCATTTGCTTAAATATTTTAATTGGTATGCTGTCAATTTCTACGGCCTCCCCCACCCCAAAGTTATTTCAGTGCAGCTTGAACTTGCTCCATCACCATAGACTCTTGATCATATGTTCCTATTTTAAGATAAAAACAGGATCAGTCTGTCCTGACCCATTCATATTCTATATAACCCGTACATAGAAGCAGGAGCAGCATCCACTTCCGTTATAATTTGCCTCCGGTAACCCTATGCACCTGGAGAGAGGATGAGAGACACACAAGTGTTGAGGACTCTCCTTCATAGGGTCTCTATGAGTCGGCTGCGACTCAGCGGCACTTAACAACAATAATATCAACATAGAGAGTGATCAGCTAGCCCAGTGGACAGAATGATGCTACCAAGACAAAAGTGGGTGACTTTTAATCCGCGGCCCTCAGGCCTGTCTTTCATTGTTTTTGTTCAAACATTCTTCTAGGTCGCATAGTGCTAGTGTGTACACTTGCTGTACAGCGGTGATTTGTGGTTGCTGTGAGGCTGAACACTGTGACACTGATGTGTCAAATGCATTAATGGTTGGTTACCCATGGCGGATAGTGTTGGGTGAAACTCCCTGATTAAAACAAGCTTGGAAGCAGGAACGGCATCCACTTCCATAATAGCTTGCCTCCCGAAACCCTATGAACCTGGAGAGAGGATGAGAGACACACAAGTGTTGAGGACTCTCTTTCACAGGGTCGCTATGAGTCACCTGCGACTTGACGGCACTTAACAACAACAACAATAAACCTGTTTCTCTTGCTCTCTGTTAGTGTCTTTTTGTGGTAGAATTTTATTAAAGTCTCCCACTTGAGTAAAAATTTTCTAGTTCTTACTGAAAGAGGCCCTGAACCTCTTTAGAAATCAACCCATTAATGTTTTGCTGCTAACCCCAAAACTATGTCTCTCTAGCGATTTGAATCCACTGTGTGACTTTTTTTCAGAGGAAGATTACAATTTATAGCTTTAAAAATGTAATGTATGGTCATTGTGGGACTAAACTTACTCAAAGGTAGTCAATGTGTGAATATATGAATGTGGAATATGTCTGATAGCAGGTTTATCTTCCAGGGTGTGTTAAACAACCATTCTGCAGTTACCTTTTCATTGTGCTTTCATTTTGTGAACACTTTTATTGTATATGTAAACACCCTAACAACTTTTTACTTGTTTAAGGAAATTTCTTATTTGATCTTTTACTTGGTAGTGCAATAAGGCTCTTAAAACAAATAAATCCCAAGCTGAGTTCCTAGTTTTCACTCTATTGCTCCTCAGCCCACTAAAACGGTTCTTGCAAAATGTCTATCTCAATAAACGGCTATTTCTTCTAATTGTCAAATGTTAACATGTCAAAATGTTAGAAATAGAACCAATAATATATGGGAGACAAAAATGACATCAGAACAGGAAGTAGATATTGACATACATAAAAAATAAGACTTTGGATGCATGTTGTTGTTATGTGCCATTGAGTCCATAGCATCCTTATGTACAAGAGCCCTAAATCCTACTCTATCCTGTATCAATCTTATGTTTCTAACACACCTACTCCATTGCCCCAGTGACTGAATCAATCCATCTATTCTAGGATCTTCCTCTCCTGCACTATCCCTCCACTCTCCCAAGCATGATGTCCTTCTCAAAGGACTGATCTCTCCTTGTAACATATCCTAAGTAAATTGGACGAAGCTTCAGAATCCTTTCCTCCAAGGAGGAGTTTGATTTCACCTTCTCTAGGATGAATCTCTTTGTTCCCCTAGCAGTCCATGGTATATTAAATACTCTTCTCCAGCATCACAGCTCAAAGACATCAATTCTCTTTCTATCATCCCTCATTATTGTCCAGCTCTCTGACACGTAGCAAGCAATTACAAAGTCTATGACTTGGATTGGGTGCATTTTAATCTTCAGACTGATGTTGTTGCTCTTCAGTACTTTAGAGAGGTCCCTGAGAGCCAACTTTCCCAAATGCAATTTGTTTCTTGATTTTCTGGCTGCTCATACCAAGAGTGCTGATAGTGGAGCCAAGCAAACTAAAACTGTTAACAATCTCAATCTCTTCATCATCCACAATGATGCTACCAATTGGCCCAGTGGTGAGAAGCTTTGTTTTCTTGATGCATAAGTAATGTAAAAAAAAAAAAAAAAGTGGACACTTTAGACCTAAACTATATCAGAGAAAAGGAACCAACTGGAGACCTGCCCAAGAAACTTTGAACTTTCTGTGGCATCATTTCATTGACTCAGGCTCAATCCCTAAGGTCAAAAATATAAGCTATAGAGATTTGCCTTACAAGCAAGAGGCCTTTTTTTCTCCCTTATATCCTTTCAAGGAATAGTGTCCTTCTCTTTGTGAATGTAACTCTCTAATAAATCAATCATTACTCTGTATCTTAATTTCTGCATCCTCATCTAATTTTTCTTGTCCTTGGTGTTCTAATAAAATGCTTTGGCCTATATAAATGCTCTAGACACTAAAGTAGGATCTCCCAAGAAAGACTAACATTGCTGTACTCTATGCTACTTTGGTAGTTGAATACTGTTCCCTCTTCTATCTCTTCCACTGACTCCAATTCTTTTGTCTGTGTGAAAAAGGCAAACTCCTTGCATTATAACAAGAATTTTGAGTATTCCTTAATCCTTCTCTTTACCCCAAAATAATTTTTGATTTTTCAGAATTTCTTTTTACTGCAAATTTAAAAGATATGTGCTTAGAGTGATCAATTATCTCCCTTCATTTACTTTTTCAATAAATAATCAACTTATTAGATCTCCATGCTTAAATCCTTGAATCACTTTATTTCATTTCTTATGATAGAAGCAGAAATTATACTGTTAATCAAGAAGCTTTATCTTGTTTTTCCTCTTCTTAAACCTCTCTTACATAGACAAATTATAATTTCCCACATCATTTAGAGAGGAATGAGACCAACTTTTCTTTATCATGTTCAATACTCATAGATCAATGTTGTTGTTAAAGAAAAATTTTAAAATAATATAAAAGCTAAAGAAAAGATAACAGACTTAACCTTTGTAATTATATGCTTAGAGTCAGGGTAATGTCTAATATGTATAAAAATATTCAAACATGTTTTTTCATTTTCTGTCTTTATCTTAGCATTAGTCTATAAATCCCTTCTTAAACAGCCCAGAGTAAGTAATCTGTTCATATCCTGTGATTCTGTCTCCTACAACTTGCTCTGTCTGCCAATCACACTGCTTGTAGCTTTTCCAGGAAAATAGACATATCATTTCTACTTGGGGCCTTAACAGTGACTGAAGTCTCTGCTTGTATAGCTTCTTCATGGAAACTATTTTTAAGAACTTTACTTATTTTACTCAAATGTCAACTTTGCATTAAATTCCTGTCTAAAACTCTATTATTCCCAATATCCTGTCATGAACCACTTTGCCATGCTTTATTTGTTGATTCCCATTTGGAATCTTCCTTCATTTGGTTTCTGCAGTAGTCATCAAACTGGGAGCAGACTGCTTTATTTCTCATGGAATTGCCAGTGGATTTGATCCACTAATGTTTTGCTTAGCTGCTTAACCTTTAATTCATTATACCATCAGGAGTCCTATAAACAACATACTGGATAGAATTATTTAATCCCTCCCTGCTGTGTTTATATTACTTAATGCAGTACTTGATACACAGTAAATACACAATAAACTTTTACTAAACTGATGAATAAATGAATAGATGAATAAATACATTAATATTATGCATAGTTTTTTTAAATTTATTTTTATTTGATGCACTTTGCTCACTAGCACTCTACACTTAGTGTGCTAAATTCTGTGCTGTCAACCACAAGGCTAGTAGTGCAAATCTATTAAGTTCTCTGAGGGAGAAAGATGGGCAGTTTCCTCCTGTAAATATTTACAAACTTGGAAACACAATGGAGGGTTACCATGATTTGGAATGGATTAGATGACAAAGAATTTGAATGATAAGTGTATCATTAAAATGTGCATTAAGTTTTGGTAGTTAACAGGCATGGCATCAACAGAAAACATATTTTAACATGATAAATCCAATGAAAATACCAAATACTCATTGTTGTCAAGTGAATACTAATTCATTAAGTATCTCTTTTTGGTTTCTGAGGATTAAAGTCATTAAAAAAATCAGATCATTGTAGGAAGTGATTGCCTATCTTTCCCATGGAGCAGCATTTGGATTTGAACTTTTGACTTTTCTTTCAGTTAGTAGTGAAACACTAATGCACTAGGCCACCAAAGCTCTGCATCATGAAGAGTGTACTCAATAAATCAAGACTCATTGATAAATCACTAATACAAAGTAACTCCCCAGGAATAAAATGGTTGTAAGTGATTTGATTTAATGTGCATTACATTAAAAGAGATTGTTAAAATTCTATAGAAGCCCTTGAGGAAACAGCAGCTCAGATTAGTTTCAACAGTGATGTAATTTCTAGTTTAAATGAGGCTAACTCTGTCAGTTAAATTTTATTTGCTCACAAGTGGAGTTCGTTAAATAGCTCATTAGGGATTCTCAATATCTGTGTAATACTGATTTGGTGCTCTAGTATTTACCAGGGTGGAAATGATATAAAACCAAACACATTATCAACTGAGTATAACTGTAACAATCTTTTTTACATTCAGAACCTCCTTTCTTACTTAGAAAGGCTCAGACATGTTTCAAACATGTTTGTATATGTTGTTGTTATGTGCCATTGAGTCGTTTGCGACTCATAGCGACCCTATGTACAACAGCCCTAAAC
>NW_006399860.1:9213360-9214492 GCF_000299155.1 Elephantulus edwardii | reverse complement strand
ATTAAATGTTCTGGGATTCCCATTCTTCTCAGAGTCAGCCACAGTTTGTTATGATCCACTCAGTCATATGCCTTTGCATAATCAATGAAGTTGCACCATATTTGGTTATTGTGAGTGCCATCAGGTTGGTTTCAACTCACAGTGACTTTATACACAAGAGAACAAACCCAGGCCCAGTCCTTCACCATTCTCACAATGTCTGCTTTGCGTAAGCTCATTGATCCATTTATTGTGTTAATCTATTTAATTGCTGGTCTTTATTTTACTAAGATCCACAATCAACATCTGTGGTAGCAGCAGAACAGAACTCAAAATATATTTCCCAATATATTTCGCAGGGAATATTTGCTGTCAGAATTATCCAAAGAACTAAAGAGCAAGCGTTGCTTTAAAGACTAAGGTGCACCTAATTCAAGATATTGATTATAAATTGTTTCCTCTTGTTTGAAAATTGAACAATAAGTAAAGATCTTTGTTTATGAATTGTGGTGTTAGCAAAAAGTAATTACTACCCCATGACTGTCACAAGAACAAATAAATTGTCTTGGAGAAAAGGGAGCAAGTACACTCTTCATAGACAAAGATAGTGAAAGTCCAACACATATTTTCGATACCTTAACAATGAAAATCAGTCCTGGACAAAAGACATTAATCTAGGAAAATCAGAGGGCAAATTAGAAGAAGACTCTAAATAAGATGATTTGACACAGTGAATGTAACAATTACCTTGAGAATGTTGGAGATCATGTTGTTCATAGGTAGCTATGAATCCTGTTTGACTTAAGGACAAATAACAACAAGGATAGCTTCCAAGTATGTATTAGTTTTTCCTTCTAATCTAATATTTGATTCATTAACAAAAATCAATTACACCTAAAAATTACAAATGATTTAAATTCAGCTAATATAAACAAGCTTTTGAAAATAAAAAAACTACCTAATCATATCTTAGTTTTGGTGGTGAATATGCCTGTATTAGGTAGAGGTCTATTCAGCGTGAACACTGAAAATACAATCAGTACCAAAGTGTATATTTCACAACAAATATAGGCTTGTTTAAAGTTAATTGAGAATATTCAATAAAAGCCTTTCAACTGAACTGACAATTTAACATTCATTTTAGCTAAGTTCA
>NW_006399860.1:9205995-9210074 GCF_000299155.1 Elephantulus edwardii | reverse complement strand
GGCTGTTGTACATAGGGTCGCTATGAGTCGCAGGCGACTCGACGGCACATAACAACAACAACAACAACAGCTAAGTTGAAAATTGATTCTAAGGTCCTAGAATGTCTAGCATTATAGAGAGAAGTTCATTGCCTTATTATTGCTAAAAGATCTTTGATAGGTGGTGCAATAGTTAAATACTCTCCTGTACTGGACTGGTGATTAGGATCCAGTCAAGAAGATATATTGAAATTTTGGCTGCTACAATTGGTTTAAGTACAGCAGAGACCGTGATGATGGTACCAGATAAGGCTAAGTTTCATTCTATAATACATATATGCTTGCTTTAAGTACACTTGATGGCACTTTAAAACAACAACCAAAAAATTATTATTAATTTTATAAAACATAATGGATGAGAATGAGTCACCTACAATTCAAGGACACTTAACAACATAGAGAAAGAACAGTTGGTGTAGTGGACCAAAAGTGATGCTACCAAGCCAAAGGTGGGGTGACTCTAATCCGCGGCCTGTTTTTCATTGTTTTTAGTGAAACATTGTTCTAGGTTGTATAGTCCTGGTGTGTCCACTGGCCGTATAGAGGTAACCTGTGGTTGCTGTGAAGCTGAACACTGTGACACTGATGTGTCAAATGTGATAATGGCTACCCATGGTTGAGGGTGTTGGGTGGAGCTCCCAGATTAAAACAAGCTTCAAAGCAGGAGTGGCATCCACTTCTGTAAATAGCTTGCACCCCCGGAAACCCTATGAACCTGGAGAAAGGATGAAAGTCAAGCAAGTGTCTAGGACTTTCGTTCATAGGGTCACTATGAGTCACCTACGACTTGATGGCACTTAACAACAGCAACAACAATGCATGGGAATGATTGTATGAAACACAATGTGATTGAAGAATAGTGTGAAAGACAATGTATATAAACTTTGTAAGCAACCAATGTAAAATAAAGGTTAAAAGAAAAAAAATTATTCTGCAGAAGAGAAACTCTGAAACCTGATTAATTTAAAAATACCTAGATAACCTTATTGGACATGTCTATTGTCACATGAGATTTCTGAGTCAAAACAGATTTTGTCTATTTACCTAACCAAATCAACAACTTTTGTGCAAGGAAATAGAGCTGATAATGCATTGTTAATATGCAAAAATCATTCTTTCAAATTCTGATTATGCTATGTCAATCTTATACAATCTTATAATGTATTGGACATATGATTTTTCACATATAAAACTTGTTTTCAATAAGATATCCCTCTCCTTTTGAAGTAAAATGAATGTTTGCAAATTAAATGAATGTTTTCAAATTAAATGAATGTAGATATACCAATTTTAAGCCAAAATACACTAACATTATGTTGGTTCCAAACCATTGTTACTCTCTAGCAGGTTTTTGAGGCTTCAAATGTTTATATAAAGACATATAGCAACTTTCTCCTGGGTTTTATTGGAGGTTGCAAACTGCTGACTTTTGCAATGGTAGCTTAAAATGTTATGCGTTACATCACTAGAGTTACTATATATACATAAAAACCAGAAAACTCACTTAAAATGTTTCTCATTCATTAGATTTTTTTATGAAAAAAGGCACATTTAATGTTTATGTTTATATCTGCTTCTTATTTCATTACTGCAGATAGTATTGAACTATAGATAGTAAGGCTTACATAATATACTGAAGATTTAAAAAAATATAATAACCAAAATATCTAAAAAGTGTTTTTAAGTTAAAAAAAATGTTTTAGGTCTTCATGTCTTCCTTACCTAAGCCTTTTTATTGATAATTCATAGTTCTTTAAATCTTATTAACTCTTTAATTTTTATCAAAATCTATTTTATATACCACTATGTTTGTGTGGTTTTGAATTGCCAAAAGAACAGATAAGTCTTTGAGAAGATACAGTCAGAGTGCTCTTCATAATAGTGTAAATCTTTGTCCTACGTATTTGGGCATGTTGCTCCTGTTGTTATTGTTGTTGTTAAGTGCCGTCAAGTCCTAGAGGACTCATAGTGACCCTATGAACAAAAGACCTGAACACATGTATAACTTTCATCATCATTACTCCAAGTTCATAGATTTCCCGCAGTCAAACTATTTTGGAAGTGGATGCCACTCCTGCTTTCAAGCTTGTTTTAATCAGGGAGCTCCACCAAACACCGTCACAGTGTTCAGCATCACAGCAACCATGAGTTACCTCTTGTACAACAAATGATCAGACCAGCACTATACATACCACTTAGAAGGATGTTTGACCAAAAACAATTAAAACCAGGCCTGAGTGTCGAAGATTAAAATCACCCACCTTTGGCTTGGTAGCATCATTTTCTGTTCACTAGGCCAACTGAACTCTTTCGTTGTTGTTGTTGTTATTGTTGTTGTTGTTAAGTGTCATTGAGTTGTAAACGACTCATAGCGATCCTTTGAACGAAAGACCTAAGCACTTGTATAGCTTTAATCATTTATCCAAATTCATAGGTTTTCTGGAGGCTAGCTATTTTGGAAGTGGATGCCATTCCTGGAGAGTCTATTCCTTAAAGAACATTATGCTTGGCAAAGTGGAGAGATGGCAAAAGGGAAAGACCCTCACCTAAGTGGATTGACATGGTAACTGCAGCAATGGGCTCAAGTATGTCAGGGATTGTGAGGATGGCACAAGATAGGTCAGGGCTCAGATCTGTTGTTCATAGGGTCACTTTGAGTAGTATTTTATGTAATGGCACCTAGCAACAGCAACACAGTTGCATCTGTGTCTACATTTATATGCAGTTGTAGAATTGTGATTTTTAAATGATGAGATGAGTTGTCGAACCCTCTACAAACTCATGGTGACCCTATGAAAAGTGACTCTGAAACTTGCCCTATCCTGATCCAATCTCACTGTCTCAGACACATCTGACTCCATTGCCGCAGTAATTGTGTCAATTTGTTTAATCCATAGTCTTCCTCTTCTTTGACTCTCTACCTTTCCAAGCATGATTTCCTTCTATAAGATTTGGTCCCTTATGAGAATATGTCAAAGTATGTGAGATGGAGTTTCACATTCTTGCCTCCAAGGAGTAACCTGGCTTTAGCTCTCCAGGACAAACTCCTTTGTTTTCTTGGAAGTCTACTCTGTGCTCAGTACTCTTTTCCAGTACCATAAATCAAAGGCAGTGATTCCTCTTCTGTGGATTCCCCCACATAGTGACAGCCGGCCACAGCTGAGATCAGAGTCCAGACAGGACTGAGTACCCTCTGCAAACAGAGAATTCTACCCAGGCCCCCGGAGGAGATACTGGATGCCCTCTGCAAACAGAGAATTTTGCCCAGCCTCCCACAGGAGCAGATACCATGTCTGAACTTTGGTCTTAGTTTAAAGATTAAGCTTACCCATTGTTATGTTGGCAACACTTAAGTATAAGGAAAATATGGTTTCCGGAGATTGAACTTTTTTAGAAGGATTGGCCTAAACTAAATAAAAGCCACAGGGAGACTAAGAAAGTGGCCTTTTCACAGTGCTAAGCTGTGAGAGGACCTGTGCCTCAGCCTTCCCTCTTTTTCAGAATTCATTTCCTTGTGTCTCTGTTTTCTTTCTGCTTCCAGTTTGCAACACTCTTCTGTCATCCTTAGTCATTATTCATCTCTCTAATACATATTAAGCCATTGAGAAGACCATGACCTGGATCAGGCATACGTTAGTCTCTAGACTGACATGCTTACTGTTTAGCATTCTGGAGAGATCTTGAACAGCAGATTTTCTTAAAGCAACTTGTCTTTTGATTTCCTGATGGCTGGTACCAAAAGTAATGTTTGTCGATCTGAGAAAAATTAAAGTATTAACAACCTCAAACTTTTCCTTAGCTATACTGATGTTACCAAATGGCCCAGAGGTGAGAATCTTTGTTTTCATGATGTTGAAATGAAATACATATTTGAGACTGCAATCCTTCATCTCCTGGAATAAACACTTTACATCCTTCTCCGTTACTGAGAGCAAGATTATGTGAGCTGCACAACACAGATAACTGACAAGTCTTTTTCTAATCCGAATGCTGTCTTGGGCGGAAGTGAGGCTTGAGGGCCGCAGCGACGGAAGATAAGC
>NW_006399860.1:9185702-9198705 GCF_000299155.1 Elephantulus edwardii | reverse complement strand
TCTCCCACCCCTTTTGGATCTGTATACTTATTATAAAATAATGGTTTATGTAATATTTATCCTCGTGGGACTGAGTTAGTTCACTCAACATTATGCTCTTCAGTCCCTCCCAAGTTAGGTAATAACTTACAAAGTCATTTCTCCTACATGCTGCATAGTATTCCATTGTGTGAATGTTCCATAATTTCTCAATCCATTCACTTGGACATTTGGGCTGTTCTGTGTTCTTGTGATGGTGAATAATGCTGCTATGAATATTGGTGTCCAAATCTCCTTTTATGCCTGAGTTCTCATTTTTCTCAGGGTATGTTCCAAGTAGTAAAATAGATGGATCATACAGAATTTCTATGTTCAGCTTTTTGAGGAAGCGCTAAACTGTCTTCCAGAATGATTGTAACATTTTAGAATCCCACCAACAATGTATAAGAGTTCCTTTCTCAAAAAAAAAAACAAAAAAACAAACAAAAAAACCAAAGAGTTCCTTTCTCACCACATCCTAACCAACATTTCTTACTTGATGCCCTGTTAACCTTTGCCACTGTTACTGGAGTGAGATGGTGCCTCATTGTGGTTTTTTATTTACATCTCTCTTAGTGCCAGTGATTTGGAGTATTTCTTCATATGTCTGTTTGCCATTCAAATATCTTCCTCTGTGAAAACTCTTTGCATGTCTTTTACCCATTTTGTAATTGGGTTATAAATCTTTTTCTTGTGGAGGCCTTGGAGTATTCTGTAAACTTTTGTTATAATACTCTTGTCGGAGATGGCATTACCAAATGCTTCTCCCCAATCTGTAGGTTTTCTTTTCACCCTGTTGGAAAAAGTTTTGATGCACACGTGGATTTAATCCTTTGAAGGTGTGATTCATCAATTTTATCCTCTTCAGATTGTGCTTTTCTAGTTGTATTTGGCAGTCTCTTTATACTTTGGACTAACACTTATAAGCTTGATCCAAGTTTGTCTCTTATGAATGTTATGGAACTGGACTTCCACTTGCAGAAAGCTGGAACAGGATCCATAACTCACACCATACACAAAAATCAATGCAAGGTGGATCAGAGACCTGAGAGTAAAGCTATACTGAGAATTCTTAACCAAGTTAATACACTTTGATTTTTCTGACTCTAGTTCTTTGCACATTTCCTTATAATATTTTACTTTTTCTTCCTGAACTACAACTTGAAATCCTCTGTTCAATTCTTCCTGATTTCTTCCCTTTATTCTAATTACTCAGCATTCTAGTGCAATATTCAGAATCTCTTCTGAAATCAATATGTCTTTTCTTCATCATCTCTCTTTGATATTTTTACATTTTATTTTACTATTTTGTGTGTGTGTACCATCAAATTGTATCTGACTTGTACAGGAGGAGATTGCCCCTCCTTCTGCAGCAGAGCATCTGGTGGATTTGAACCACACACCTCTGGGATTGCAGTGCAACTTCTTGCCACCAGGTCACCAGAGCTTCCCGTCCTCTCTCTTTGAAACAACCTTTTGTTTTCTTCATGACTGAGATTCTTGATTTCATTCTATTGCACTTCTGTCCTTTATTAGTGTTCAAGGTCTCAAAACTGTTCTTGAGGTAATTTTTTAAATTCAGGTGGTTAAAATCAAGGTCATATTTTGGTTTTTGTGGCTTTCTTTTAATTTCCTTTAGCTTCAGTTTGAACTTGCCTGTGAGTGGCTCATAATCTCTTCCACAATCAACACCTGGCTTAGTTTTCACAGCTGATATAGAACTTCTCCAGTGATAATCAGTCTGATTCCTTTGTAGTCTATCTGGTGAGGTCCATGGTTATAGTCACTGTGTTTTTTTATAAAAAAAGATTTTTGCAATGAATAAATTCTTGATTGTTATCATGAAATGTTATCATTCTATATCCAGCTTCACTTCCGTCACCAAGACCATATTTTCTAACTACTGGTCCTTCTTCCTTGTTACCAACTTTTGCATTTTCGTCACTATTATTAGTGAATAGTGGTTACATGTTCGATTAGAAAAGCTGTTAGAAATATTCTATTTCCTCCTTTTTGCGTCTAGTTTTTGATTCATATATTTGAATGACAGTGGTTTTCCTTGATTGTTTATGGATAGCAGCCTGTCACTCAACATTGTTTGTCAGGAGGGATCTAAAAATGGTCTTTTTAGTGTGAATATAACCATGATTTTCCTTACTTTTTCATTCTTGGCATAGTTGGGTTTGTTGTTGTTTTTTGTTGTTGTTGTTGTTGTTGTTATGTGCCATTGAGTCACCCATGACTCACAGCTACTGACTCAGACACAATAACCCCATTGCTCCAGTTACTGTGTTAATCCATCTCTTCCAAGATCTTCCTCTCCTGCTTTGTCCCTCCACTCTTCCGTCTATGGTACCCATCTCCAAGGACTGGTTCCTTTTGGTCACATGGCCAACTATGTGAGATAGGACTTCAAAATCTTTGACTCCAAGGAGAAATTTTGTTTCACCCTCTCCAAAACAGACCTGGTATAGTAAATCATATGATTTTCTGATTCAAAGTGGTCCATGCCAATCTATTGCCTAGTCTATTCTATTTCTACTTTTCATAATGTCCAATTTTCCTACATTCTCACTTTGTACATTACACTTTGTCAGTATTGTTGTTAAGTGTCATTCAGTTGTAGGCAACTCACGTAGTCTATGAATGAAAGACCTGAACACATGTACAACTGTCATTGTTTCTCCAAGTTCATAGGGCTTCTGGAGGCAAGCTATTCAGAAGTGGATGGCACTCCTGCTTCCAAACTTGTTTTAATCAGGGAGCTCCACCAAACTCTGTTCACATGGGTAACCATTATTACATTTGACATATCAGTGTAAGTATTCAACATCACAGTAACCGTGATTTACCTCTGTACAGCAAATGGACAGACCAGTACTATACTACTTTGGTTTGACCAAAACCAGGCCTGAGGGCCACAGATTAAGATATCTCAATATTAGTGTTATTTGTAATTATTCCTCTTCATTTTTGTGTTTCTCGGTATGAGGATTCAGCCTTGAGGGCTATAACTACTATTCTAAATGTGCTCTATTGTTCATAGTATTTTTGAAGGCCTGTTTATTTTAGAAGTGAATGGCAAAACTTCATCCTTGTCTATCTTAATTTGGGAGCTCAGCTTTAGTTCAGTATTAAACTACTAAGAGCATCAACAATGCAAAGACAGTTGAACATGCAAAGACACTTCTTCATTACAAAAACTGACAAGTAAATTTGGCATTGACTCCCTTTTTTGAGTTTTCCTCTTCCCACACCATGAGTGGCTGCTATGTGAGGCCTCTAACTAATCCTATTAGGATGGCTTAGGCTTCCAGCCACTCTTGTCCATTCATTGTATCTATACTCCCAGATGATGATGGTGTCTGAGCGTCCTTGGTCACTGCTTTGGGGGCTACCATTTGTGGCATCCCTCATCTAGGTGTCCTCCAGGTGTTGCTGCTCTGAGGCCTTCAGGCTCAGCTTGGCTTCCAGTGTGCTACATCTGGGTACTGCCACTCACGGGTGAGTTTTTATATTTTGTGTTGTGATATATACTCTCTTGAAATAATTCAATAACTGCTTTTACAATGTTTACTTGTAAAGAAGGCAAGTAGAACATTTTAGTAAATTCATATGAGTTTGATATTTAAGCTTTAATCACGTTGGTTATTTTATTAGCAAATAGAAGATAGATTTGAAATTTATTTTTTCCCAAAAAAGGAAATATAATTTAATAATATAAATTTGTAATTTAATAATACTTATTATTTTATAATCTTTAGTTTAAAAATTCTATTGTAATGCAAAAATATGAGACACAACTAAATAGCAATATTAATTATACCATAATGACTATATTTTCAGCAAGAAATTAGAGAATATAAATGAAGAAAGCAAGGAGTCACCTTTTAAAAACACATTTATGTGTTACATAAAAACATAATAACTAACGATACTATTACTTGTGAAGACTAGAGAGATCAGAGCATGTTAAAGTTTTCTCATTAAATCATGTGGCAAACTAAAAAATAGAAGTGGGTTTTGAAAGAATTCTTTGAAAAGGTAAATTGTCTTTTTTCCCCCCTAAGCATCAGCATTCTCAGAATAGAGCATCCCCCATTTGAACATTTATACCCAATAATTAAACATTAATGGAACAAACATATCTGCTTTGTGAATGCTCATTTTGAATTCCAGAAGCATTCTCTCCACAGCCGAAGACAACAATCACAATTCTCAATGAATAGTTCATCTTCTGTATTACACCAAAATTATTTTTGAGAACAAAATGATTTTGTTTCTATAAGTACTGATACAGCCAAGAATATTAAAATAGTCAATGAGCAGTCTGCTGCTGATTATCACCCATTTTGTCGAGTCTTCTAATAGGCTAGCATTTACTCTTTTTTTATCATAAGCCTCTTTACATGCAACTTTGATTTTTCAAACATATAGTTGAAAAAGTCCATGAAGCAATCCCACAAAGACAATACTTATTACAAGAAAATGTTGCACTAAAATGATAAGTATATCTTAAGCAGTAACTTTACAAATAGATACAGGAAAATATGAATTTGATCTGGGAGTATTTTCTGAACTAAAGAACTCTCAAACTTAACTGACAAAAAAAATTGGACACAGGAACCTATACTCTTTGATATGTTAAAGAAAAACAACAAAGAAATCCAAACATTTGTGTCTCACAGTTATGATTAGATCCTAGTCCCAAGGTTTTAAACATTATATTTATCTTTCAATTGCATGACCTAAGGAAAAAAGTGAGATATATTTCAATAAGTATGTATCTTGATTTATCTGCTAAATTCGACTGAGGAAGACTTTCCCTTCTTTCAGGACATTAATCCATTTTAATCACTTGACTCTATTTGAACTCCTTGTTGTTATTGCTATGTGCAGTCGAGTCACTTGTGACTCATAGTGACCCTATGTACAACAGCTCTTGACCCCTTCTCTATCCTATGCCAACATTATTGTCTCTTCACACCTACCTCCATAACCCCAATCACTGAATCACTCCATCTCATCCAGGGTTTTCCTCTATTGGGTTTGCCTCCACCCTCCCAAACATAATTTCCCAAAGACTGGTCATGTCTTTGTAACATGCTCAGAGTATTTCAGATGAAGCTCAGAATCCTTGCCTCCAAGGAGCAGCTGGTTTTACCATCTCTAGGATGAACCAGTTTATTCTCTTAGCAGTCCATGGTATAGTCAGTACTCTTCTCTAGAACCACAGCTCAAAGACATCAATTTTCCTTATATCATCCCTAGTTATTGTTCAACTTTATGACGCATAGTAAGTAATTGTGAAGACTATGGTCTGGATTAAGCACACTTCAGTTTCCAGACTGGCATCAGTGCTCTTCAGTACTCTGAAGAGGTGTATGACCAATTAGTCTGTGACCAATTTCCCAATGCAATTCGTCTTTAGATTTCTTGGCTGCTGGTACCAAGAGTATTGATTGTGGAGCCAAGCATACTAAAGCTATTAATAATATCTTCAACATCTATCATGATGCTACCAATTGGACCAGTGGTGAGAATCTTTGTTTTCTTGATGATCAGCTTCAATCCATATTTGAGGCTACACGTGCCTCAAGCCCTCCTCAGTTTCAGCAAGTAGGATTGTGTTATCTGTACAATACAGGTTGTTGATGAGTCTTCCTCCAAACCTGATGGTACATTCCTCCTCATAGAGCCCAGGCTGGTGACCTAGTGGCAAGAAGTTGTATTGCAGTCCCAAAGGTATGGGGTTCAAGACAACCAACTCCTCCATGGGAAAAGAATGGGCAATGTCCTCTCATGCGATTAATGTCTCTGAAAACCTATGGTACATAACAACAAGAACCAAAGTTATAGGAAATACGCTATTTGAACTACAAGGCAAATAAATATTCAAATTTGACCAAGTAATTTTTTCTCAATGTTATTCTTGTAGCTAAATTGGAATTAGCAAGTTGACTAAGATAAGTAACTATTGGGGTTTTTGTTTTGTTTTAATTTTATTTTACTTTATTATTTTTTGCACGTGTACCATCAAATCAGATCTTACTGGTACAGGAGGAGAGTGCCCCTCCTTTTCTAGCAGAGCATCTGGTGGATTTGAACCATATACCTCTGGAATTGTAGCACAGCTTCTTGCCATTAGGCCACCAGAGCTCCCTTGATAAGTAACTATTGTTAAGAGTTGATAAGTAATTCTGATCATTTCTGACAGCATGCTTTCTGTTTTGTGGAAGAAACCAGTATACTAAGTTTGAACAATTAGTGCAATAGGACACGTATTTTGACACAATGGCCCTGCCAATAAGCATCTGGTGACTTTAAAAATGAGTTTAAAAAAAAGGAAAAAAAAGTCAAGAAAAAAAATAAAATAAAAATGAGTTCAAGTGTGTTTGAGATGGTGAGATGCTCCAGGACAAGGCCTGGTTTAAATTGTTGTATATATGTTTACTATGAGTCACAGTCAACTCAAAGTTACATAACAACAACTAACAACAAGCTTGATCTCTCAAAGTCACCAGAAAGATAGTCATTCTAAGTATTACAGATAGAGAGAATTTTAATTCTAATCTCTATGAATAGATTTAGCACAAAATTTACATGAATGTGGAAATAACTGAGTCAACTAAGATCAAGAAAAATAATGTTCACTGAGTTTTTTTATGAACTCTAATGTTAGAGAAGAGTATTGTATGGACTGCCAAAAGAACAAGCAGACATGTCATAAGAAGGGGACATCCAGAATGGTTTTTGAAAGCAAAATTAACAAAGTTTCATCTCATAACATACTTTAAGCATGTTGCTAAGAGAGAGACTATATCCAGGAGAGGGACATTATGTTTGGAAAGGTAGAGACTGGGTGAAAGGGAGGAAGACCCTCTCTTAGATGGATTGACACAGTAACTGCAGCAACGGGCTCAAGTGTATTTAGTGTATCTGAATGCACAAGATAGGTCAGGGTTCAGATCTGTTGTTCATAAGGTTGTTATGAGTCGTACTCAAATTAATGACATCTGAAAACAACAATAACATCATTGCAGTATGCTCTGAAGGTCTAGTGGGTAGGGAGTTGTGCTGCCAACACAAAGCATACAGTTTGACTCCACCAGCTGCTCTATTGGAGTAACACGGGGCAATCTTCTCCTGTGTGATTTATGCCTCTGAACAATGACAAGTTGTTGTCCACTGGATGACACATAACAATAGCAACAAATCAAGGTAGAGAAGTCCTTTGTTGTTGTTGCTATGTGCTGTCAAGTCGTTTGCGACTCATAGCAACCCAATGTACAACAGCCCTAAACTCTGCTCTGTCCTGTGCCAATCGCATTGCCTCTGACACACCCATCCCGATTACCCGAGTCACTGAATCAATCCACCTCATAGAGGGTCTTCCCCTCCTACGCTGTCCCTCTACTCTACCCAGCATGATGTCCCTCTCCAAAGACCTGTCTCTCCTTGCAACATGTCCGAAGTATGTCAGACAAAGCCCCAGAATCCTTGCCTCCAAGGAATAGCCTGGTTTAACCCTCTCTAGGATGAATCTGTTTGTTTTCTTGGCAGTCTATGGTGCATTCAATACTCTTCTCCAGCACCACAGCTCAAAGGCGTCAATTCTCCTTCTGTCCTCCCTAGTCATTGTCCAGCTCTCTGATGCATAACAAGTGATTTCAAAGACCATGGCCTGTATCAGGCGCACCTTCGTCTCCAAAGAGACACTGTTGCTCTTGAGTACTTTAGAGAGGTCCCTAACAGCAGACTTTCCCATCGCAATACGTCCTTAGGTGGTGTAAAAAATATTAAGCTCAACTTAAAAGCAGAAGCTTAGAGTTTCAGTTTCACCCGGACACAAGAAAGAAAAGCCTGGTAAACTTAGCTAAGAAAATCCTATCAAATGTATGATTTATTATCATTTAAGTTATTTTTATACCATGAGCATCTATATACTTGGATTCATATCTTTCATAATGTTATAAAAGCCATCACTATCTTTTAAAATAATTTCCTCTTCCTTGTCTTGTCCGTTTTTCTCCTTTGATGATTTTGATTATATTTTCCTCACCTATTCTCCAAGGCTCTTTAACAATTTTTATATATTTTCTCTATTCTTGATTCTACCTTCCATTTTGATGACTACTTCTAATGTATATTGAATGTTTTTGTTTCTTTTTATCATTATTAACTCATTCATTACTGTTAATCAAGAACTGACTCATATGCACAAACAAATAGATTGAGAAGTTGTGGGATACATTCATACAATGGAATACTATGCAACATGCAGGAGCAATGATTTTGCAAATTATTACCTAACTTGGGAGGGACTTGAGAGAATTATACTGAGTGTAC
This sequence comes from Elephantulus edwardii, assembly GCF_000299155.1. NCBI lineage: Eukaryota > Metazoa > Chordata > Mammalia > Macroscelidea > Macroscelididae > Elephantulus > Elephantulus edwardii. The sequence continues at coordinate 9,190,338 of NW_006399860.1, read as the reverse complement.
TAAATTAGTATCACAATGACAAATACTGTATAAAACTATTATTGTAAAATGAGTATGAGGACCCAAGGGGAGAGAGGGTGAAAGCAGAGGGGTGAGGATGGGCTTGGGGTGGAAGTGGGGTGTTAATCATATTGTTGCATGATTCAATGGATTGCATAATTCAATGGAATGAAGAGAATGAGAAGGATCTTTTGTGAAAAAGAGTGTATTCAAATTTGTAAACAAATCAGTATAAATTCTAAAAAAATAAACACAAACTGACTCATAGCTAACCTTTCAGGTAATTTTAGAGCCTGTAAATTGCATGAGAAGAGATTGGCGATGTTTCACTTGTGGCACTTGTTGGATTCAAGCCACCTGCCTTTGTGTTGGCAGCACAATGTATGTCTACTAGGTCACCAGAGTTTCCTTCTTCATTGTTACTGCTTTTTATTATAAATTTCTTTGCCTATGGTGTGTACATATAATTGAGGAGCTGACTCTGGCAAAGATTCTTACCGCTGTGCCACTTGGCAGCACCTTATTAGATGAAGAAGTGATTGAAGTTGTTATCAATTCTATCTTGCTCAGATCCACAATCAACACTCAACACCAACAGTCAGGAAATCAAAAGATGAATTGCATTGGGAAAATCTTCTGTCATGGACCTCTCCAGAGTGCTGAAGAGCAACAATATCAGTCTAGATATAAAGGTGCACCTAATCCAAGCCATGGTTTTCTCAGTTACTTGTTATGCTTCAGAGAGTTGGGCAATGTCTAAGGAAAACAGAAGAGGAATAGATGCCTTCAAGTTGTGGTGCTGGAGAAGATTCTTGAACATATCATGTACTGTCAAGAAAACAAATAGTTCTGTCTTGGAGAAGGTGAAGCCAAGTCTCTCCTCGGAGGCTAGAATTTTTAAGTTCCACCTCACTTAGTTTGGGCACTTGGCCAGGAGAGATCGGTCCTTAGAGAAGGACATCATGCTTGGAAGGGTGAACAGGCAGCGCAGGAGAGGGAGACCCTAGTTGAGAGAGATTGATACTGTATATGGGGCAATGGAGGTTGATATGTCGGAATTAGTGAGACTAGCTCAGAACAGGGAAAAGTTCAGAGCTGCTATACATAGGGTCAGCATACATCACAGGCAAATACATGGCACTTAACAACAATAAGATATTATGACAGATTTGGAAGCAGGACTGGCATCCACTTCCTAAACAACATGCTTCCGGAAACTCTATGAACGTTGATAAATGTTGATAGCAGTAGAGGGGCTCCAGGCCTTTTGTTCACAGGATCGTCCTCGACTCAAAGGCAATCAACAACAACAACAACATTTTCTTTTAAAAAAATCTGCACTATTGTTGAATTTTTTTTTATTGTTGTTTACTAATGCTTTCTTTTTAAAATCTCCATCAATATTTATATTTCCCACCCCCCGCACCCCGGGACAGAGACAAAGATTTTATTACAACAACAGTAGTAGTCAGATTATTAGTATTGGGGCTATTTTTTTTTAAAATCAAATTCCCAGGAGATTATATGAATAGAAAGCCAGTGGTACCTGCATGCAAACAGTGCAGGGAGCCTGAGGAGAGGAATCTTAATTTTAGTGAAGTGAAATATTTTTTTCTTGATAATTTTTTCCTTTTTAAAAACAATTATTATTACATTTAATGAACATTTACAGATATTTTGGATTTACATTCATTCATTGTTGCACTTTTCTCCCCGCCGGCATCCCCACCCCTGGTTTGCTCTTCTTTTTGAAAAGTAAAAGAAAAATTCCTTCATTGGTATACATGCCCCCCACACCCCCCACCCCTACCCCGAGTATACTCCACACTGCAACCTTCATTTCGGACTCATTATAATCATAATGCCCTATATATTGCTTTTAAACTGTTCTCTCTCTCATCCATTTCAGTGCAGTATGCGTAATTCTTCCCGTTTTTCTCATTCTTACCCCAACCCTGATGTCAGTCCCATTTACAATAGCAAGAAGTTGGAATCAACCTAAGTGCCCATCAACAAATGAATGGATAGAGAAGCTGTGGAATACTACGCTGCATTGAAAAACAAGGAACTCATGCACTATTACTCAAAATGGGTGACCCTAGAGGACACTATGCTGGGTGAAATATCTCAGTCACAAAAGGACAATCAATGTTTCTATTTTATAAATATTAATTTGTATTATATTCTTATTATTTCCAGTTGGTTAAATCTGGCATTCAGAAAGTGTTGCTAGTCTTATTTTGCAAATTGCTAGTTACTCTTTGGGACCTCTGGTGGCTTAGTGGTAACAAATTGCAAAGCCAACTCAAAAGTAAGAGGTTCAGATACACCAGATGCTCTGTGGAATAAAGATGGACAATCTTCTTCAATGTGATTTACTGCCTCTGAAAACATGCCAGAGGGTCAGTTATGGGTCAGCTATGGGTCAGCTCTGACTTGATGGCAAACAACAACTGCCTTTTGGAAAATTCAACTTACTTATCCATTTATAGTGCTGACATAAACATTTGCTTCCAGAACAAGCCTTCAATTTTAATTTTCACTTTACGTTATGGCTTTCTAATCCGTGCAAAGTTTCAGCTCAATGTTTCAGAGTTATTCCCTGAGAATGAAGTACAGCATGCTGTTGGAGCCACCTACAAGGCTCATTTACATTTTGATAGCAACTATTCTCCCCTTTAGTACATCTGCTTGAATTGTAAATTCTGAGTTACACTGTTCTAGAATGTTATTGTATGCACAATTAAGCTTCTGTAAATGCTATTTCTTAGTTTTTAACACTGATGAGATTTTCAATTTTTTCTTGCCTTTTCTGCAATTTCTTTGTGAAGCACTCAATAGGTAATACTGTATTTTCAAGAATTAACAAATAATTATTTACTCTCCATCTTAAAACTAAAAAGAAATCACTTAAATGTGTTTCTTACATTTTGGAAGCACAATATTTCTCATGTGTGTGTTAATTTAACTCATTGAGCAAGTAACCCAAGAAGTTGTAAGATACAAGTGTAGCTTCCTGTAAAAGAATCTGCAATGAGTTCAGGGTGCCATGTTATTTGATCTGCTACTTTACCTCGATCGTCTAACTCCATGAGTTTAATAGCACTTCGAGTATTAGTGTTCTATTTGGAGTCTTTGGCAGACCTTTACTGATGAATCACACTGAACACCCTTAGGATTTGAGAGAAAAGCCCTGTCAACTTCTGTAGATAACTACTCTCCTTTTGAGAAACAGTTTTTTTACTTCTATTGAACTTAAGTAGTTATTGCATATTTAACTCTGACCTCGAAGTTTCCATGAACTGAGTATTATCTGACTAAAAAAAAAAATTTAGACATGCACAATACCTATCCCGATCTGGGTATTTTCTAACTCAAAAAACCATAAGGTTAGAGATGTATGAGAGTCCTCTGTCACAGAATGCATTTAATATATACTAGATCAGATATTAGAGTAGCTTGCAAACATAAATATTCAAATGTATATTGTCTAAAATATTTCTACTGTACCTTTCCTCTCCCACTGTTCTAAGACCTCATAGAGAGTTTCCTAAATGAAATGATTGAGAAACAATGATTGAGAACTCAAGCCTAGTTAACAGATGGTTCCACACAATATGCATCACCATAGCCTCTACTAGGACTTCCCTGAAAGACAACAGTGAAGGAAAATCCTTCTAGAAGTTAGAATGTTGAGTATGTTACTTGATTGTTCAGTTTGCTTTAAAAGAGAAGTCCAGATGTAAGACTGTGAACTGATTGATCAGCTGAGGCCAGTGGTTTAAGAAAGAATTCCTCAGTGAATTTTATGATGACAATGCGCATTTGATGGGAGCAGAAGTCATAATTGCTGGTCTCTTGGTGAGGCTAAATGCCATTGATGACAATTTCTGTATGAAAGGAGAAGATTTGGACTCTCAGGAAAAATTATTGACTTTTAAAGGTATTTCAAAGATAGGAACAGCAGTAAAGATATGAAGGAGATGGTCAAGTCATGGCAATTCTGAACCAGAATTGTAGAAGAGCTCAATAGATATCTGAATATTACTGAACAACCTTCAGGCAAAGTGGAGGCATTAGAAAGACCCAACAGTTACAAACAACCAGATTCTTACCTAGCAAGAAGAGATAAGTTACAAAGAAAAACTTATGCATCTCGGAATCCAATCAAAAGTGTCCTAGGCACCACAAAACTTTGAAGGACAAGCATTGAGTGTAACAGGAAAGCTTGTAAAAGAGGAGACACAATTATAACTGTATGTTGAAAAATAGAGATACAGATTGGCATGAGACAGGATATGAAATTGGCCATGAGGATGCTGGAGAAGGGGAAAAAATGTGAGAAGCAGCTTAACCTAGTGTCTTTATGGCAGCCAGTGGATGATTTCAGGGCTCTAATACAATAACAAGAAGCATGAACTTGCATTTAAGTTGCAGATTTAGACTTACTAGCAAACCAGGAGAGTGAAAAATCAGTCTCTTTTTAAAAATAATTTTAATGAGGATTTACAGAGATTTTGGATTTCCATTCATTCATTGCTGCACTTCTCTCCCTGCCCAGCCCTCCCCCACCCCCTGCAAGTTCGCTTCTCTCTTTCAAAAATAAAGGGAACACTCCTTCCCTGGTACACAATGC
>NW_006399860.1:9183178-9183697 GCF_000299155.1 Elephantulus edwardii | reverse complement strand
GAAAAATCAGTCTCTTTAAAGATAAAATTAATCAAAATGCCTGCTACAATTAAACAATGGGAACAAAGATTATGCTAGGCTGAGCAAGGCTTCCAGACTAACAAGTCAGACAAGTGGTTGTACAAGAAGAATTTTGGTACAAGACACCAAGGCCTAAGTGGCATGGCCAGCACAGAAGAATCTTTGACCATCGCTTCCTCAGCATCTGCTAAAGTGTATTGCCCAACCTAGGCACACTCACATGGTGACTAGAGACAGGATCACAGCATGTCAGGTTGAAGGGCTGATGTTTCACTGCCCGCTTGCTGCCCCCACTGCCCAGAACAAAAAACACCAATATCACAATTACTTGAGTGGACTAAATGTGCCAAATAAAAGAAAAGGAGTAGCAGAATGGATAAAAAAAATAAAAACCAATAACCCCAAACCATCAGTATGTTGCCCACAAGAGACACATCTATAAAAAGAAGAAAGATTCAGAATCAAAGGCTGGAAAAAAATATTCCAAGCAAATGGCAA
>NW_006399860.1:9160862-9180033 GCF_000299155.1 Elephantulus edwardii | reverse complement strand
AAATTTAAAATAATTTAAAAAATGAAACTTATGCGTGTTCAGGTCTTTCATTCATAGAGTAGCTATCATCTACAACTCGACGGTACTTAACAACAACACACGCACATACACACACATAAATACAATGTAATACAATACAGAGGAAGAACAATATAGTCTTCAGAGAAAATGAGCAGTAGTGATGGTTAAACAAATAAGCCTGAGAAGAGCTACCTGCTCCACACATCTACAGTGGTGTATAGATGACATAATTTATCACTACTCGTGCGGGGGGGTCAAAGGAGGAACTGACAGAAACAAGATGAAATTGGGAATACTCATTGAGGAAGAACCTGGTGAACAAGAACTAACAAGTCTCCCTAGATAGTCCATTTACAAGCCACACGGTAAATACTGCAGAATGGAGTAACAATCCAAAGACCTCTACTTACTACTCTCTATCACTACTGACCCAACCTTATTCCCTCTAATAAACTACCCTTATCCTCTAAATAGATACCAGTTCCTTTTCAGAAGAGGGATAAGAGGAGGACACTATAAGAGGAAACCTTTACCTGAAAAAGACAGACTGCACATATCAGAGTATTGAAATATAACTTGTTAGAACACTGAGTTTAGAATTTTCTGAAGCACTTCTTAGATGAAAAGAGACTAATTTTCTAAATTTTTACTGCTCCATTTCACGTCTTACTTCCTCTGTTCAGTTAGACTTCATTAGGAAGAATGGATAAAAAATTAAAAAAAAAACCAACAAAACACAAAACACATTTTTTGTCACATTAGATTGTAATGTGAAAAGTAGAAACTTGGAGGAGTGTCTCTATAGTCAGCAAAGGTTATTGAGCCCCTGAGGGGAGATTTGTATGGGAGCAAAAGATATTAGAAGGAAGATTTGATTCTGGTCTTTGAGGCACTGATCTGACTTCTGTGACTATCCTATCATTGCTGTGAAGTCCTATCGAGTCAGCTCCGACTCATGGAAATCTTATAAACAACAGATCTGAATCTTGTCCCATCTTGTAGCATCATCATAATCTCAAGACAATTATTTGAGTCACTGTGTCTATCTATCTTATTGAGGATTTTTCTCTGGTTGACTGATCCTGCACCTTTTTGAACTTGATTCCCCCAACCCCAGGTCAAGACCAAAGTATGTAAGACCAAGTTTCACCAATCCTGCCTCTATGGAGCACTCTGGTCACACGTACTTCAAGACAGACTTGCTTGGCATTGATTATTTTCCAGTCATTCTTATTCATTTTCCAACTTTCGGATGCATAGGAAACAACTGTAAAGCCATAGATTGAATCACACACATTTTAGTCTTTAATTTGGTATCTTTGCACTTTAGCACTTTGGCTAGATCCCTGTAAGTAGAATTTCTAATGCAATGCTTCATTTGATTGCTATTGCCATGGGTGTTGATTGTTGATCCAAGGAAAATTAAATCAGTGACAACTGCAATCTTCTATCCATCAAAGATGATGTTTTCTATTGATCAATTGGTGAAGATTTTTATTTTCTTGATGTTAAAATGTAATCCATATTGGAGGCTGTAGTCTTCGATCTTCTGCAGCAGTGTTTCAAGTCCTTTTCCCTTTGCAAAAGCAAGGGGTGTGTGTGTGATCTGCATAATTCAGGTTGTTGATGAGTCTTCATCCAATCCTGATGATAAAATCTTCTTCACATAGGCCAGCTTCTCTAGCACATCTAATTCCATCAAGAGTTCTATGTGAATGATGAAAAGCTGCCTCAAAAGAGCAAACGTCTGAGATATATGTTAGAGTTAGGGTGCATGACAAGAGGTTCCTCAGAGACCACATGGCCTCCAGCAATCTAATATCCTAGTGCAAACATGGCTCATGTACATTAAACAACACATAGAGAACACATACATACAGGCACAGTGCCGGTGTGCAAGAATGCAACAGACACTTTCAGAATGTACACACGTATAAGTACAAACACAGACGTAGGTGCAAGCAAACTAATGGAATACCCTCCCCAGGGGCATGCAGATGCATACAGACACACATACTCACATATACACACTCAACCAAGGGACATATGTGCACACATACACATGCATAAACACCTCCAAGGGGTGTGCACATATACACAGTGACACAGACACTCATATACAAACACATATGCAAATCCTTGCATATATACACACGCACACACACATACATACAACCCTTCAGTGGCAGATTAAAAACATGCTTTCCCATACACATAAACACATGCCACCCATACACACATATATATAAACTTTTTTGGGACACACACATACTTGCCCACATATCCCCTCAAAAACATACAACCCAGGAATATGCACACTCCTCTGTTCACACAGAAACACAAGCACACACCACTTGGAAAAATGCATCTGCATGTAAACAAACCAGAACACACAGAACACAGGTGTATACACACACACACACACACACACACACACACACACACACACACACACACACATTGCAAGCACAGATGGGGACATAACATCCAGTCTCCTCCTTGCCACATGCACACACCAAAGACAAGCAAATGCCTCTACTCAATACAACAAACAGACACAAACACAATGTGTACAGAATTAACAACATGCGCCGGGCAAACAAAAAAATCCCGTTACACAAACACACCACACATGCTGACAGAAAACACATACATTCCAGACATGCATTCTTCTCTCTCTCTCCAGTCTCTAAACAATGGTTATTTAAGAAATAAAATTAAATACTACTCGATTACTGAATTCAAAATAGGTCATTAGTTGATTTTGTATTTCTCTTTAAAATGTTACCATTGCGCAGTAAACATTTTTTTATGTAACATTACCATCCTGATATAACTATATTAATTCAGATTATTGAACATGCATATTTGGGAATAAAATTTCTTATATTAATTAAGATATTATTTCCAATATAACTTAACTACTTTAGGCACTTTGTTTTATAATTACAGGACAACCTGCTTTAATATTTCTATATTTTTCAAAAGAGTTCATGGAAATCATAATATGATGTTAATTCCCTTAAGTTAAAATAAAAACCTTAAAACTAATGATCAGTAAGACAAGTATAATTAAACACTAAGATAATAACATTTATATCTTAAGGTTAAAACAATTTCCCACAAGTTAATAAGTGTTGTTATCTTGATTTCTCTTTTTTGCCACCTGCTTTGGTTGTTTAAAGTAATAAGTTATTCTATATTGTTATTTTTACAAGGACTGATAGGAGTTAGAAAAAGATAGTCCCCCAAATAGTTTGGTAGAATTTTATTTGCTTTTTAATGTCATGAGTTTATGTTCATATCACGTAAACTTTAATTTGTAAGGTTCTTTTTTTTACTGATATTTCAAACAGAGTGAAATATTCCATGGGAATAATAGCTACAAACATTTACCTATAAAGTCACTGTACGTGATAAGCTTATTTTTTCTATCTTGAAGCAGTTTGTACCAAAATTTCACATTTCTTTATTTGTTTTTGCTTTTCCTTACTACTTTTTACTTTTTATGTTGCTGAGATTTAGATATTGATTTTTCTCACCTGCTATATCCTAGGGGATTTGGAATCTCCATATTCTAAAGGCCTTGATGAGTCAAACTTTCTGTTCTTCAGAAGGTCAGGAAATTTTTAAAACCAGGCTGCTTCCCAGCAGTGCCATTTGGAGTGTCACAGTAGTAAAGAATATGAAATTTATATTTTTTTCCTGGATGTGTTGTCCCAATAGAGGTTAAGAATTTGATCTATCAGTTACAAGTAAATAGTTCAACTTCATGCAAATGCTTGATGCTGTCCATACACAGTTCCTATCTTCCTCACTGGAGAGTCTAACTTACCCAATGAAATAAAGGTTCTTAAACTTCTTCCTGGCACATAAAATATCTGAACTGACTTTGCACAGGCTCACTTTACAGCAGTGCTTATGGTACTGAGAACAGTGATTACTGTAAGTAAATTACTTCATTTCCCTACTCTCAAATATTGCATCTATACATCTTTCATCTATGTACCAATCTTTGAAGACCTCTACAAACCCTGGAGCAAATAGTATTTATTGGAACGTGAATTAAAAGATTAATGAGTCAAATCCATCAGCCACTCCAGGGTAGAAAGATAAAGTAGTATCCTCTACAAACAGTTGTACATTCTTGGATACCCAAAGGAAGGTACTTATAAGTTGAACCAAGTAGATGGCAGAGGATTTAGATGTTAATAAAAATATAATAAAATAAAAAATTCTCTAAAATAATTTTACTTACACCTAAAACCTTTGACAAATGATTATGATAAATTTTGTGGTAACAACGTGGTCATGTTGAAGCTGTTTTTTCTCAATTCCCTATATAACTTCTTTCTCCATGTGGCCTCTGAAGCAATTGGTGTTTCCCAGGTCCGATACACTTTTAATTAATCCTCACCTTAATAATTCTATAGTAAGAGTTTTAGATACAATTTCTCTTGTTGTTAACCCCTAAATTGACATCTAATTCTAAATCTTTCTAAGTGAATTTGCATTATTTTTCAACTTCTCCTTAACCTTTCTCGACATTTTTCACCTTCAAACAGTTCAGATATTCCTTGTCTAAAATCTCTGTTGTATGTGGTTTCTTTTTGGTAGTCATCCCTGTCTTTAGGAGTAGCATCCAGTCCCCAGGTCAGAAAACTAAGAGTTATCTTCAATTATCACTCTCTCCTCTGGCTTATCAATCCTCTTTGTTACTACTTAAATAAAAATCATCCATAAATTAAATATGTTCTAAAAATATTATTTATTTATATTATCGTTCACTTTTATACAATCATTCATATATATGGTTTCCTACGTATTTTGTTTTCTAAAATTATCAGAAAGCTAGACAATGATTAAGTGTGGCAGAAGAAGAAGGATGCCTTTGAGTTGTGGTGCTGTAGAAGAGTTAGGACCATGCACTGCCAAAAAAATAAATAGGTCTGTCTTGGAGATGGTGAAATCAAATTTCTCCTTGGAGGCTAGAATTTTGAAGTGCTGTCTTACATATTTTGGGCATGTGGCCAGGAGGGAGAGATCCTTTGAGAAGGACATCATTCTCAGACAGGGCAGGAGAGGAAGACCTTGGATGAGATGTGTTGTTACAGTAACTAGGGCAATGTGGATAGGTGTGTCAAAGTCAGCGAGACTGGCTTAGAACAGGCCAGGCTTCAGAACTGTTGTACATAGAGCTGCTCACATAGAACACAGGAATGAGGATAGAACACAGGACCAGGAATGAGGATAACACGCGGGATCAGTGAACAGAGCATGGTTGACCTGGATAGAGCATGAGATGCATGAATAGAGTTCAGGACCATGTTTTTTTTCATCACCTTTTTCATGTCTAATTTTTAGTGGACTACAATTGTCTTTATAAAGTTCTTTGAAGAAGAGTATTATAATAATTTTATGCTACAGAGAAATATCTGGATTTTTCCTCTTTTTTTTTTTTAAGGAATGAGCATGTTTTGAGGCTGGTAAGATGATGCTGTTTTTTCAGGTGCCTAGCAGTCAGTTATCACTCCTAGTGCTGTACGCACAACTGAACAAAACTCTGCCCAATCCTTTGCCATCTTCATAATTTCCACTGCATTTACAGTCTGTTGTTGGCAGACAAACCCACTCTGGAGATCAACAAGAATAATATAGTTTAAGAAAGAGGGTTGAAATCAGGTGAGAGACTCACTCCTACTCACTGCCTGTAATTCCCCAGGAGAAAAAAGGTTTCAGTTAGGGAATCTGGGCTCTGTGCCACTCCTCAGACCACAGAGGACAATAGACCATAGGATAGGCTACAGTCAGATAATATTTCTGTAGGGCTATGCTGCAGACCAGTTAAGGACCTGAAGGACTTTAGGAAAGGCACGCTTTTCTACTACACAAACCCAGAAAGTACCTTATGTAGAGTGAGTTGTACTCATAAAAATAAACCATAACGGACACCCAAGCAGATATATGCACTCCCATGTTTATTGTGGCTTTGTTCACAATAGCAAAGAGTTGGAAACAACCCAAGTGCCCATCAACAAATGAATGGATAGAGAATCTGAAGTATATTAACATAATGGAATATTATGCCGCATTGAAAAACAAGGAGCTCATGAATTATTATACGTAGTGGATGACACTGAAGGTCATTATGCTGAGTGAAATATCTGAGTCACAATAGAAAAATAGTGTATAAAGCCGCTGTTGTAAAACAAGAATGACATCAGGGTTGAGAGGAAACTAAGAAATGAGGAGACAAATAATATATACTGTATTGAAACAGATGAGGAAGAGAACTGTTTAAAAAAGATATATGATCAGGTATTATTGTCATGACAGGAGTCAAGAATGAAGGCTGTACAGTGTAGTGTACTGGGGGGAGGGATTGCTTAACATGAAATAATTTTTTATTTTTTTTTACTTTTCAAAGAAAAGCATGATCTTGGGTGAGGGGTGAGTATGGAGGAAAGTGTGCAACAATGGAAATCCAAAGTCTCTGTAATTTTTCATTAAAATTAATAAAAAAATGTACATATAAATAAATTTAAAAACATTGCTTGATTTAAGCAAAGAACACTTTAAGCCTGCAACTAATTAATAACATTATAAAGTTAAAGAATTAACACAAATCAATTCAGACATAACAAAAACATTCTAACATATACCAAGAGAATACTATATAATGTCAAGAAATTAGTAAGCAGCTTCATTCATTGTAAAATGCAAAATAAACCTCCTTAAAAAAAGCAGAACACATTGCAGACCAAAAGGATACTCCAGAGACAGAGAAGCAAAAGAAATACAGTCATGTGGATGTATAAGAACAACTATTGAAGGAGGTAAAAGTTATGAAACAAAGATTGGAAGTCATAAATAAGGTAAATATCCCAGATACAGGGATACAGAAGAAATATATTTATATGGAATTGTATGAACAACTATTGAAGAAAGTATACATTATAGAAGATATAATGGAAACCATAACTAAAGTAAATTACTCCAGAGACAGATAGCCAGAAGAAATATATTGATGTGGAAGAATATGAACAACTACTGAAGAAATTGCAAAAGATGGACGAAAGAATTGAAACAGCATATAAAGAGGGACAAGAATGGGGGAAAAAATCACTAGACAAAGAGCCAACACCATACTAGAAATAACAGAAATGCATGAAAATGCAATTCAGAATATCAAGACTGAAATGGCAGTAGTCTTCAACATGCTGTGCTGGAGAGATCAAAGAGCAGAATAGAAGAGGTGGAACAGCGTCAGTGATCTGGAAGACAAGACTTTAATGGGAGCATACTAGAAGAAAAAACAGGAAAATGAAAGGAAAAGGAAGAAAACAACAACAGACATGATCCAAAATCCAAAACATGAGGGAGTCAGAAAGAGGACTGAGAAAATTGTGAAGGAGCTTCTAAAAGATAACTTCCCAGGTACCGTGGGGAAAAAAAGAAAAGAAAATTCATTAGACATAAAAGTATCAAGACATATCACAGTCAAATTCTCCAAAATCAAAGATAAGCCTAGAATGGAGAAGCAAAGAAAGCAGCATGAGAACCCTGCAAAATACATGAAGCAACTAAAATAGACAGTACCATAGTAGTGGTAGGGGACTTTAATGTACCATCATTCCCACCAAACACAGGTCAGCTCAAAAGAAACTTAACAAAGATGCAGAAGATCTATATCTAATCATTAGCTACCTGGACATTTTGGATGTCTTCAGGGTGCTGCCCCCAGTTAAAAATCAATTTACTTTCTTTTGTACTTGATACAGTCTCCAGAACTGATCATATATTAAAGACACAAAGGAAGCATCAACAAATTAAAAAATAAAACAATACAAACCACATTGAAATAATACAAATTGAAATAGCTTTTCAGACCACGATGTTGTAAAATTAAACATCAACAACAAGATGATAAAGAACCACCTATGTGGAAGCTAAATAATACCCTACTAGAACACAACTAGGTTATAGAAGAAATAAAAAAGGAACTATATTTCCTCAAAAAAAAGAAAATGAATATACAGTAGTCAACAGGAGGCAGTTCATAGCAATAGGCACACACATAACAAAGGAAGAAGGAAGCAGAATCAATTATTTAATTCAAAACCTGTATCTAAAGGTAAATCATTGACTGTACAGAATTGAATCATTCTGTTTTCAGCCTCATTTCTGTCACCACATCCATGTTTTCCAACTACTGATCCTTTTTCCCTGTTCCCAACTTTTTCATTTCAGTCTCTCATTATTGTCAATACATCTTGATTGCATAGATTTTACACTGGAAAAGTTTGTAGAAATAATATATTTCCTCTTCTTTGGCTCTGGTTGTTCATATATTTGAATAACAATGCTATTCACTGGACTTCCTTGTATTCATATGGATATTACTCTGTCAGTCATACATTGTATTTCAAGATTGAGCTATAAATGACATTTTTAACAATGAAAGTGACCCTATTTTTCCTCACTTTTTCATATAGTAGTCATATGATTGGCTAGTTTATATGTCTTAGCTGTAATAAATACCTTACATATAATTATATATAATCTTTAATATATAGCTTATAATATATATTTTTACTAGATATATGACTATTTTATATATTAAAACAACACTTTCATAACAGATCTAGAGAAGACATCACCCTCTCCTGGGAAATTATCCTATTGTGACAGCAGTGTGCTACAAAGGAAAGAGGAGAGGCACTAAATCGCAAGAAGTTAGTCCTGGAGCAAAAGCTCAGGGGCAAGAACGTTTTCTTAGAACTGTCTGAAAAAGAAATCCTTCCCTAAATTTAGTACCTGAAATTTTGACTTAGAGCCTCCTAAATTCAAGAGAGACTACCAGCAGCATGAGAGTCTGGCAGAAGTGTGAGGCATTAGGCATCACAAACGTGAATTGAGACATAAACCATCAGGTCATGGGTTGAATGGGGGTGGGGGGAAGTTGTTGAATGAGGTAGACAAGAGTGTAAGGGGTTGCTATTGGAGTGGGAAAAGGGATGGGTCAAGATAAACAAGCAGTGGGGGTTGGGTGGTGGGTAACCCTGAATCTATAGGTTGCTTCTATAATGGGAACTTGTCTCTCATCTGCTCTTTTCCGTAAAATGCTTGTCTGTCAGATACTGTTCTAAAGCTGAGCATTTACATTAAGACAGACTAGAAAGGAAAATTGTTCATTTACTTCCAAAATTACAAGCCTTTAAAAATCCTATGTACAATAGAACACGCTTAAAGTAGCGGACTAGCAGATATGGCAACTGAGGCTGAGATCTCAAATAGGAAACACAAAGAAAGAGGAACAGTTGTAAGCAGACATTAGTCATTGGAACGTGAAACTTGAGAAGCATGAATGTAGGAAAACTGAACATTGTTAAGAAATAAATGGAACACATAAATACTGACATACGAGGTACTGGCAAAAGGAGATGGGTTGGCATGGGACATTTTGAATCAGACAATCGTTATTATTTTTTTTAATTAATTAATTTATTTTTCATTTCAATGAACATCTACAGAGATTTTGGAATTCCATTCATTCATTGTTGCACCCTTCTCCCTGTCCCTCCTTCCCCCTTCTCCCTCCCCCACTTCCGTTAGCTCCTCTCCTTGAAAAGCTCCCTCATTGGTATGCAACCCCACCCCCAACCCCAAATATAATCCACTCTGCAACCCTCATTCCGTACTCTTACGATAAACATAATGCCCTATAATATAATACTTTTAAACTATTCTCTCTCCCATAGACTTAAATGCTGTAAACATATTTCATCCAGTTTTTCTATTATTTTTCTGTGCCAGAGATGATTTGTTCATTGCAAATACCTTTTTAAAGAAACAAACAATAACTATGTACACGGACCTCACAGGAATAAAACTGTTACATGTGTGGAAGGAAAGAGCAGAAAAGCTCAGTATCAGTAGTCAAGACAAGGTCAAGGGCCAATAAATGGAATAGACCTTCAAATGTTCAGATACAAACTCAAACAGAACTTGAAGAAAATTTAAATAACACCAAGAAGACCCAAACAAAAACTTGAGTGTATTGCATCTGAGTTTTAAAACCCTCTCAGGAACACTAACAACTTATGACCAGACAAATCATGTAATTACATCAAGCACATCATATATAAATTAAAATGACATTAATAAGAGAGGAGCGATGTAAAAGACCAAAATGGATATCAAGAGAGTCTCTGAAACTTGCTCTTGAACATAGGAAAACTGAAGTGAAAGGAAGAAATGCTTAAACAACAGAGATGAACAAAATATTTCAAAGGTCAGCTCAAGAACACAGAGCTTTGCATATTATAATTAAATATACAAAACCTCAAAGTGACACAGCAAAATAATGGAATTGAGGATACTACTATATAGTCAAGTTCTGAAGTTGTAGAAGTTGAAGCATTCTATGGGCAAAGTACTGAATGATACAGAAAACATCAAAATAAGAGGAAGAAATATAGTGTCATCATACCAGAGACAATTAAAAAATAGCTATGACAACCTCTCTAAAGTACTCAGGAGCAACAGTGTCTCTCTGGAGACTAAGGTGTGCCTGATACAGGCCATGGTCTTTGCAATCCCTTGTTATGCATCAGAGAGTTGGACAATGACTAGGGAGGACAGAAGGAGAGTGGATGCTTTTGAGCTGTGGTGCTGGAAAAGAGTACTGAATGTACCATGGACTGCCAGGAAAACAAACAGATTCATCTTGGAGAGGATTAAACCAAGCTGCTCCTGGGCTTCCTGACATACTTTGGACATGTTGCCAGGAGGGACGGGTCCTTGGAGAGGGACATCATGCTTGGGAGGGTGGAGGGACAGCGCAGGAGGGGAAGACCCTCTATGAGATGTATTGATTCTGTGAGTGGGGTAATCGGGATGGGTGTGTCAGAGGCAGTGCGGTTGGCGCAGGATAGAGCAGGGTTTAGGGCTGTTGTGCATAGGGTCGCTATGACGGCACATAACAACAACAACAACATGACAACAACAACAATGACCAAGAACCAGTGATACAATGGAAGAGTTCAAGAAGCACTGAATGCATTGGTGAAATTAAGAGTCCAGAAAGTTATGCACCTCAACTGAGGTATTTCAGCACACAGTTGTAACACTAGATTTGTGAATTTGAACATGTTAAGAAACGTAATTGATTAAAAGATATCTATATTTGTATCCATTCATAAAAGGTGATACACTCAAATGTGAAAATCATTACACAATATCAGGAGTATCAGAGACAATTTAAGATCTTGCTGAAGATTATTCAGAAACTTTTGGAATAATATATTAATTGGGAACATCCAGAAATATCCTCTGGATTCAGAACAGGTTTGAAATAAGGGATATTAGTTCCTAATGTCAGATGGATTTTGACTGGAAGCAAAAAATACCAGATATTTTCCTGTGTTTTATTGACTATGCAAAAGAATTTTACCATGCAGATAATGATAAATTATACAGAACATTGAGAAAAATGAGAATTCCAATTTTGTACCTATGGAACTATAATGTCCTAGCCTGTAGGATGTTGCACTGCTTATTCAAAGGCCCTGCTTATCTGGCAATTTGAATTCACCAGTGGACAAGGAGGTCCAATCTTCTCTAATGCAATTAATACTCTCAGAAATTCACTGCTGGGTTATTAAAAAGTCAGTTCTGATTCTGTATCAATCAGTTTATTGTTGTTTTTAATTGTACTTGTATGAAAGCAGTTGTGCAAATAAAAAATACAAAAGTGGTTTAAATTAAGAAAGGTGTGTATCAGAATGTATATCCTTTCATTATACCTATTCAAACTGTAGCCTGAGAACAATCTGAGAAAGTGGTCTAAATGAAGAGGAATGTGTGACTCTTCAACAACTTGCATAACACTGGTGACACTATCTCTAAAATTTTGACCCTTCATCCATTTTTGTGTAAAGAATCCATAGCAAATAAATTGGGTAGTATGTCAACTCTCAACATTTTGAGACAGTTTTGTGTTGTTTCCTTAATTTTTTCTACTTAAGGATTATTTTCCCCAATTCAGCACAAAATAAGAAGCTGCCATATAGTTTTGGAATTATATATTTGACATTAATTTTACAATTCCAACAAGCATTACTCAAATGAATATTTAGTAAAAAAATATATATCTTAAAAGCTTTGGTAAGGCTATAATGTTTCCATCTTTTTTTCTCATTTGTTTCTCCTTTTTGTCAAAATATAGATTGTTCTCAAAATCTATAAAGAACTCACATATATACCCTATTTTCCAATCCTCTGGGCAAAGCCTTTGTTATTCCCGTTCTGAATGTAGCCACAAGCAGCTAGGAGGTTTTCTGTTTTAGAGCCAATTCAATTGCAATATTTAAATGGGGGAAAATAAATATAATTAATCCTTATGCAATTTCAGAAAAGTTTAGCTTCTCAGATGAAATCCAAATGTACACACTAAAGTGCTTCAGAGAGGCAGGAGTTGTTGACATTATCACACACACACACACACACACACACACACACACACACACACAAAGCTAATTAAAAACAAACAAACCAGTGGCACAGGAAAGTGATCTGATTCAGGGATTGCTTGGAGAGTAATGCATCCTTAGCATATGATTCATTCAGGTTTCTTCAATTTAACATTAGTATTTATCCCCAAGCCTAGTTTTGCACAAAAAATATCATCGGCTTGCAAATGAGAAAATGTAATTTACTAGATTTTTTCCAAGAAATATTTAAGGTTGCAAAAGTAGTATCTGTAATGTGAGCGTGGCTGAGTCTGATTTCTGTCTGCTTCATAAAGGGGAATTGTCCCCATTAATAATATCAGTAGCACCATACACATAGATACATAGTCAGAAATGCCAGCACTCATGCTTCTGCATCTTTTTGTATTACTTGCTGTGCCATTTTAAAATTCATTGTAAGACTTTCAGACTTTACTCACTGTTGTGGGGTTTATTACAGATTTTAGAGTAGTGGAGGCAAAGAATATCTCACAAAACAAGGTCATGTTTAGTTCAACAGTCCCAAGCAGATTAACAAGGCACAATTCTTCAATTACTGAAAGCCCAAGTTCAGTTCAACACCACATATATGTTGCCTCAAACAGGCAACATACTTTATCTCAGAGCAGTTATAAGTCAGGTTTTCAAGGTTTCAGTTCAACAAGCGAAACCTCACCTCCGTCTCCAAGGTTCCTAAAGTTTATCTCAATGCAGTATCAGTCACTTCATGGTTTCTCCAGTCTCTTCACACCATCTCTCATAGTGTCTTTACAGTTTTCTCAATGTACAGAAAGCACTCTCATTTATACTGATCCCACAGCTATTGAGGATTTGCAAGACCATGTGTCTGCACTTAAGGTAGCTGGCAACCATAACCCCTCCACACACCCAAAAGGGCTAATATAATGGCTAGAAAAGCCAATTATCAAGGGTTTTGACTTTCAGAAGTTAGTTATTATTTTAAAAACATGAGGTATATTTTTAACTAAAAAGATGAAATATCAGTGATGAATCTCAGTGAAAGAATAATGCATTCAAATCTTGATGAATATGACATATAGGTATGCTAATCTGAGATTAGATACAGTTTCTATTTTAATTTATTTAAGAAATATTTTGTTCTAAGAATTATTCTAATTATTAGAATCACAAAGTTAAACACCATCATATCTGCCTTTCTTCCTTTTAAGAGAGCTATAGGATTCAAGAGAAGTAGAGTTGTGTGAAATCAGAAAATACCTTTGGTGGAGAAAAATGTGAACTATGCAATGTGTGTCTAAGAAGATTTAGACACAGCTGGTCTGGGGAAGAAACTGGAACTATTTCTAGAACATTTGATATTATCTACTGTGCTAATATTTAAGAAGCACTGCAGTATTGTATTATTTGTATTATATGTTTATTATTACATTTATAAATACATCAGTTATGAAAGTATTTAACTTTGGGATTATAATAACTAGAATAATCTTTAGAAGAAAATATTTTTTAAATAGATGAAAAAAATTACCTTGGGTTAATCAACTGAAATTCAATAATATCTAAAAAAAGGTTCAATTCATTAAACACTAATGGTAGAAGATCAGAGTATTTGTGGGATAGCATAAAAGGTGTAATATACTAATGAAGGAATTTTTCCTTTATTTTTCAAAGAGAAGAGCGAACTGGGGAGGAGGCGTGGGCAGGGATAAAAATGCAACAATGAAGGAAAGGAAATCCAAAATAACTATAAATGTTCATTAAAATTAATAAAATAAAATTTTAAAATTATGTAATTTATAAAGAGATCAAAAGGGCATTACAAAGATGAGGAAAGAGAAAAGAACAAAATGGATGCCAGAAAACATTGAAAATTATACAAGAAAGTCAAGAAGTCGAAACAAAGGAAGAGATGCTTAAATAAAGGAAATGAACAGAAAATTTCAAAAAGCAGTTTGAAAAGACAAAGCATTCATAAATGTGTAAATATTTATAAATATGCAAATAGTTGGAGTTAGAAAATAAAAAAGGAAAGAACTCATTCAGCATTTCTCAAGCTGATGAAACTGAAGAATAAGTTCAAGCCTCAAGTTACAATACGGAAGTGTGCTATAGACAAAATTTTGAATGACTTAGACAGCATGAATGGAAGATAGAAGGAATATACATAGTCACTGCATTAGGAACTAAAGAAATTCTGACATCTTTTAGCAGAAAGATGTTATCTTGGATGTGCTCACCAGTCTGTGCCCAAAAAGAACTAACTGGAAGAGATACATATTTGTTTTAGTCCCAAGAAAGATGATTGAACAGATGGTGTTAATTATCAAACAATATTATTAATATCATATGTAAGTAAAATATCACTGAAGATTATAAAAAAATTGGACTGTTTTTTAATAAATTTCCAGATACTCAAGCTGGATTTAGAAGAGGCAAAAAAATCAGTGTTATTATGGTTGTTAGATAGATTTTGGCTAAGAACCAAAACAGAAATATGTCTATCTTTGTTGTATTGACTATGAAAAAGCAATATAACAAATTATAGCTCAAGAAAAACCTATACATATACCAATAAATGGTTGTGTGAACAGAGTAAGGGAATTCTGCATGGATGTGTGTCAGGGCTGTATCCTTTCTCCATAATTTTTCAATCTATATGCTGAGAAAATCATTTGAAAAGCTAGATTTTATGAAGAAGGATATGGCATCAGGATTAGAAGAAGACTTATAAAAAACCTGAGGTATGCAAATGACACAACTTTGCTTGCTGAAAATGAAGAGGACTTGAGACATTTGCTGAAGAAGATCAATAATCATCATTACATCATTCAATATGAGTTACATCTCAATATCAGGAAGGCAAAAAGCCCCACCACTGGGCAGATAGACAACAGCATGAATCGATGGAGAAAAAATTGAAGGTGTCAATGATTACATCTTGCTCGGATCCACTATCGACACTCTTGATGTTGTTGTTGTCCATTGCCTTCTAGTCAAGCATGACTCATAGCGACACTATGAACAAAAGGCCTGAACCCTCTCTACAGCTATCGGCATTTATCAAGGTTCATAGAGTTTTGGGAGGCATGTTGTTTAGGAAGTGGATGCCACTCATACATCCAAACTCTTCGTAATAGCAGTCAAGAAATCAAAGACTTGTT
This sequence comes from Elephantulus edwardii, assembly GCF_000299155.1. NCBI lineage: Eukaryota > Metazoa > Chordata > Mammalia > Macroscelidea > Macroscelididae > Elephantulus > Elephantulus edwardii. The sequence continues at coordinate 9,164,357 of NW_006399860.1, read as the reverse complement.
GCACTGGAAATATATACTGTTGAGAATGTCTCCAAAGTGTTAATGAGCATTGATGATTATTTAAATATTAATGTGGACCTAATTCAGGTGATGATCTTTTCAATTACTTGTTATGCATCTTAAAAATGGACTGAGAGAAAAAAAAATAAAATAAATGGACTGAGAATGACTGAAGAAGAATTGAGCCTTTGAATTGAGGTCAACTCCCATGAAGTGCAAGGAGGATAAACTAGTATGTTTTGGATAAAATGTAATCAGGACGTTCCTTTGAGGCAAGGATGGTGAAGCTTTGTATTACATATTTTGGGCATGTTGTGAGGCTAAGCCAGTACTTGGAAAAGGATATCATGCTTGGAAATAAGGGAGGTCTGTAGAAGAAATAAAGATCCTTAGGGACAAAGTAATATAGTGATTATTACAATAGGCTCAATTGTATCAGAGATGGTAAAACTGGTACAGGACAGGACAAAGTTCATATCTGTTGTGGATAGAGTTGCTATGAGTCATACTCGACCTAATGGCACCAAAGAGAAATATATAAAAGTAAAATTAGCGTGTCATGTGTCATATGAATATTTTAATATTAAGAGGCATAATGTCACAATAGCTCTCTAGTGACCTAGTGTTAAGAAGGTGCCCTACACTCCCAAAGGTTTAAATCTGTAGCTACTTTGTGGCAGAAAGATGGGCATTTCCTCATGCCGAATTTACTGCCTTTTTACCCACCAAAAGGTCAGCTGTGGGTGGATTTCAACTCAATGACACATGATGGCAACAACAGCAATGTCACAAGTTGTCTTATAATGCATGTATAGCCTCCCTTTACAAAGAAGTTGACTATTATCAAGTCAGAATTGACCCATAGATGACCATAGCAGTTTTTCAGAGGCAGTAAATCATGCAGGAGGTAGCTCATCATTCTCCAGCATAGCAGCTGGTAAAATCATATTAATTTAATCATTTAATCTATTCTTTTAAAAATTAAGGTGAAAAACAAAATCAGCAATATTTTAATTTGCTTGTATTTTAATATTAAAGAGGTTGTTATTATTGTTGTTATGTGTCATCAAGTTGCTTGCAACTCAAAGCAACACTATGTACAGTAGCTCTGAACCGTACTCTATTTTTAACCAACCTCATTGTGTTTGCCACACCTACCCCCACAGGTGAAGTATAGCAATGTACACATTCTCTGGTCATAATACCGGCATACTAACTCATATAGCTAACACTGGCCTTATAGTAGCTTTACATTTATATGCTGAAAAAATATACAGAAGCAATTCAGTTTGGAGTCCTAGTCTTAATTTTTCAGAAAAAAAAATCCTTGCACTAAAATTAATGAAAATACTAAAATAAAAGTCACAGGGATCATAAGGCTTATTGGATACAAAGCAAATAAATATTTCAAGCAAGAATACACTACCACTGATTTATGAAAAGATTGGGGAAAGAACTCTGTCCTCTCCAAGTATTAAAGCATCCTTTGATTTAGGCAAAGATAAACTTTGCCCTCCTCCATGCATCTACTCCCCGCTCTGGAGCCTGAGAGAAGGATCTCATGCTAGCAGTGGGACCTGGAAAGCCTGATGAAGCAGTTCTAAAGCAGGAGTCATGTGTCATGTCTACCTCATGAAAGCCACTTAAATATTGGTGATTTTTTTTAAGTTTTATACCTCATTTCTCATGTAGCTAGAAAAAAATCTATATGACAAATATTTATTCCAGTGATACTGTCACTCATAAGTCCAGAAAATACAGGCTTACTCACAAAAAAACAGAATCTTAACATATTCTGATAAATTGATACTTATAGCTTGATACATGGCAGTTGCCCAAAATTTGTGAGTCATCTTCTGATATGGTGGAAATCTACCACAGGTTTACAACAAAAATTATTTAGAAGCAAAACTGTCTCATGTATGAAGGACATAGGATTAACATGCATTCTTTAATTCTTAATAGGTAAAGCTATTTTGCTGTTAAGTGTCATGGAGTCAACTACAGTTATAAGTGACATTATGATCAGAGTTTTCCCCTATTCGGTGTTATTTTTCCCAATCTCCACTATGTTGTCTTGGTGCCATTGTCAATCCATGTCTTTGTGGGTCTTCTGCTGATCATTTAACTGTCTCTGCGTATTTTTCCAAAGACTTGCCTCTCCTGATACACGCCCAGAGGATGAGAGATGAAGCTTCATGATTCTTGCCTATAAGGAGCCCTATGATTGCACTTCATCCAAGCTGGAGTTGCTTGTTCTTTTGTCAGTCCATGGAATGTTCAATGTTCTTTGCCACAATTAAAAGGCATAAATTCTTCTTTGGCCATCCTTATTCATTATCCAAATACTTGAGGCTAGAGAGAAGATAAATCATAACCTTAGCAGATCTTGTGTTTAAAAATATTATCCAGAAGTACTCATTTTATTTTTAAAATTCATGTGAATATTTAACTTAAACCTATAAACTATGTTTATTAAAACAAATGTAATGACTCCCAAAACTATGCACCTTAACTACCTTTCAGACCTGAAACAAAACTCACTTGTGTCATGTAACTTTTAGCTAAACTACTAAAAAGCCTATAAAGTGATCAATATTACCAAGGAGGAACTCACTTCTTCAAATAATGGTTTAAAAAGTCAGCAACTGTTCAAGGACAAAGCTCTGAAGGCAGGAAGGAGTAGGATAGAAGGATTATTGGTGGTGAGCATTACAGGGAGAAATTGGGGAAAGTACTATTATACCTTCTGATTACTATACTATTATAAAACAATATGGCTTAGTGGTAAGAAGTGTTGCAATCTCGAAAGTGCTTGGTTCAAATTCAACATCTGCTCCATAAGAGGATAGGCAATCTCCTCTAAAGTGATTAACAATCTCTGAAAACCTACTGGAGGGTCAGATATGAGTCAGTTCTGATTTGACAATACACAACAACATGAATACTTTAATGAGAATTTTGTTTTGTAAACTTTGCCTCAAATCCCATTTTTTTAAAAGCATGTAATAATTCTTCTCTTGGCAGTCCATGGAATATTTAACACCACAAATCCACGACATTTATTCTTCTATCCTCTTTATTCAATTTCCAATTCTGAGATGCACAGTAAATAATTGAAAAGACTATGATTTGGATTATGTACACCTTAGTCTTTACACTGGAATCCCTGCTATTCAGAACTTTGGAGATGTTCTTAACTGCAAACTTTCACAGTGCAACATGTCTTTTGTTATCCTAACTGCTGGTACCGAGTCTGGGATTTTGGGTCCAAATAAAAGGAAAGTATTGACAACTTCTATTTTTTCAACTTCTATCTTGATATTTGTCTGGTGGTGAAGATATTTGTGGTTTTCATGTTAAAATTTAATCCATACTGCAGTCTGTGGTCTTTGATCTTCTGCAGTAAGTGATTCAAGTCCTCTTTGCCTTCAACGAATAAGAGAACAAATATGTCTTGGAGAGGGTGCAGCCAGGATCCTTCTTATTTTTTTT